>NW_026692492.1:3687500-3985000 GCF_021218885.2 Marmota monax | reverse complement strand
CTAACCCTAACCCTAACCCTAACCCTAACCCTAACCCTAACCCTAACCCTAACCCTAACCCTAACCCTAACCCTAACCCTAACCCTAACCCTAACCCTAACCCTAACCCTAACCCTAACCCTAACCCTAACCCTAACCCTAACCCTAACCCTAACCCTAACCCTAACCCTAACCCTAACCCTAACCCTAACCCTAACCCTAACCCTAACCCTAACCCTAACCCTAACCCTAACCCTAACCCTAACCCTAACCCTAACCCTAACCCTAACCCTAACCCTAACCCTAACCCTAACCCTAACCCTAACCCTAACCCTAACCCTAACCCTAACCCTAACCCTAACCCTAACCCTAACCCTAACCCTAACCCTAACCCTAACCCTAACCCTAACCCTAACCCTAACCCTAACCCTAACCCTAACCCTAACCCTAACCCTAACCCTAACCCTAACCCTAACCCTAACCCTAACCCTAACCCTAACCCTAACCCTAACCCTAACCCTAACCCTAACCCTAACCCTAACCCTAACCCTAAACCCTAACCCTAACCCTAACCCTAACCCTAACCCTAACCCTAACCCTAACCCTAACCCTAACCCTAACCCTAACCCTAACCCTAACCCTAACCCTAACCCTAACCCTAACCCTAACCCTAACCCTAACCCTAACCCTAACCCTAACCCTAACCCTAACCCTAACCCTAACCCTAACCCTAACCCTAACCCTAACCCTAACCCTAACCCTAACCCTAACCCTAACCCTAACCCTAACCCTAACCCTAACCCTAACCCTAACCCTAACCCTAACCCTAACCCCTAACCCTAACCCTAACCCTAACCCTAACCCTAACCCTAACCCTAACCCTAACCCTAACCCTAACCCCTAACCCCTAACCCCTAACCCTAACCCTAACCCTAACCCTAACCCTAACCCACCAATTAGAAACCTGCACTCACCTTGTTGGAGGTACTCAAGATGTGCAGCAGGATGACCGTAGCATTCTTGTGAGGTAATGTCGTGCACGCGAAGAGCAGTGGATAAGCAAGAATAGCAGTGTGATATATATCATTTTAAATGATATATATCACATTAAATTAAAAGCTAGAGGATAGTTATGGTATCGGTTTTCAATGCAAGAGTATGATTATCACATTAATATGAAAGACCATAGAGCAACTATAATATCAGTTCTGATACTATAGTATGAATATAATATTATTAAAAGACAGGACAGCTACTAAATTTGTTGTAGATGCATTAGTGTGAATATTATATTAATACCAAAGGCAATTGGACAACTGTTACATCAGTTTTAGATGCTACAGTACACAGTACACAGGGCAGATATTGTATTAGTTTTAGATGCAATAGTATGGACATTATAGTAATACTGAAATTTCAGGGTAGCTATTCTTCAAGTTTTGATGTAGGAAATATGTTACATTAATACTAAAGGAATAGGGCAGCTATTACATCAGTTTTAGAAGCCAGATTATGGATACAGTAGTAAAGGCAACAGGATGGCTCTCATAGTAGTTTAAGATGCTATAGTATACATATTATGTTAGTATTAAAGGCCAAAAGTCAACATTTTTTTAAACTTTTGATGCTGTAGCATGGATATCATATTAATATTAATGGCCATAGTGCAACTAATATATCAGATGTCAGATGCTACACTGTGGATATTAGTAATAAAGGACTCAGAGAAGGTATTACATTTGTTTCAGAGACTGAAATATAAATATAAATATAATTATATGTATATATATATATCACATTAAAAAGTTAATGTTATATTAACCTTTAATTAATATATAAAATATATTAATATATTAATAAATATATCAATATATTACTGTATTATTATATGTTAATAT
The DNA here is from genome assembly GCF_021218885.2 of Marmota monax. Classification (NCBI taxonomy): domain Eukaryota; kingdom Metazoa; phylum Chordata; class Mammalia; order Rodentia; family Sciuridae; genus Marmota; species Marmota monax. The sequence continues at coordinate 3,983,123 of NW_026692492.1, read as the reverse complement.
ATAATATATACATATATATTTCACAAAAGGTTAAAGTTCATCTATCTTATGAGCCTTAGATGCTGTAATATGGATATTACATTAATATTAAAGGCCACAGGGCAGCTATTAGAACAGTTTGACATGCTAAAGTGTACATGTTTTTATAAGTACTAAAGGCCAGAGACTCACCATTATATTAGTTTAAGAGACTTTAGTATGGACAGTATGGCTATTGCATAATTATTCAACATCACAGGGCAGATATTATATCAGCTTTAGTTGATACAGTATGAATATATAACTATTAAAATCACAGTACACTTAATGTATAATATTTGATTCTATAATATGGGATACCATATTGGTGTTAAAGTACACAGGACAGCAAGTAGTTTTAGGTGCTACAGTTTGCACATTGTGTTAATCTTAAATTCTTCAGAGCAGCAATTATATTAATTTTAGATACTATAGTATGGAAATCATATTAGTTATAAAGGCCACAGAGCAGCTATTATTTATATCAGTTGTAGATACTACAGTATGGATTCTGTGTTTGTTTTAAAAGAACAAAGGACAACTATTATTTTAGTTTCATAAGCCAAGTATGGATGTTATATCAATATTAAAGGCCATGGAGCAGCTATTATCAATTTTAGATGCTAGTATACTCACATCATATTATTATTAAAGGCTGAAGGGTAGCCATTATTTTATTGGGTATAGCATGAATACTGTATTAGTATTCAAGGCACAAGGCAGTGGTTATGTTGTTTTTAGATGATATGATATGAATATCATGTTAGTATTGGAAAACACAGAGCAGCTATTACATTAGCTTTAAATGATATAGTGTGAATATCATATTAATACTAAAGGCACAGGGTAGTCATTATATCAGTTTCAGATATTCTGATATGTACATTATATTAGTATTAAAGGCCATAGGGAAAATATTATGTCTGTTTCCAATGCTATATTTTGGATTTTATGTTAGTATTAGAGGTCATAAATATTAGTATATACACACCCACCCAGTCACATTTAATACCAATAGAATAGCTGAACTGTGGCCTTCAATATTAATATAACATACATAATGTGATCTTTAATACCAATGGAAATACAGTATTAGTATTAAAGGTATATTAGTTCTAGATGTTCTGTTATGGATATACTATTAATATTAAATGCCAAAGGGCAACAATTATGTAAGCTTCAAATGCTTTAGTTTGGATATCATCTTAGTTAAAGACCACAAAGCAGCCATGATATTAGTTTTATATGCTATAGTACAGATTGTATATTAATATTGAAGATCACAGGGCAGCTAGTATATTTGTTTTTGAGTTCATAATATGGATATTATATTAATATTCAAGGCTACCTATTATATTAGTACTAGAAGCCACAGGATACTTCTTTTATAAATATTAATGGCCACAACAAGCTACTAGTTTAAGGAGTTATAGAATGGAGTTTGAGTTAATAATAAAAGCCACTTTGCAGCTATTACATTACAGTTATACACTATTTTATGGATATTATATTAGTAGTAATTAGATATTATTATATATTATATTAGTAATAAAGGCAACAAGGCAATTATTATATCAGATTTAGATGCTAAAGGATGAGTATTATATTAGTAATAAAGGAGGCAGTGCAGCTATTCATTTCACATACTATAATATGAATATCTTATTATTAAAAGCTTCATGGCATACATTATCTTAGGTTTTGATATAATAATATGCATATCATATTAGAATTAAAAAACACAGGCAGTTACTATATTCAATTTTGATGCTATAATATGAATATCATATCAGTATTTAAGCCCACAGGACACCTATAATATTAATTTTAGGTTCTATTGTATGGATATCTTATTAGTATTAAAGATCACAAGGCAGATATTGTATTAGATTTAGATTCTATAATATGAATATTATATTAGTACTAAAATCCACAGGGAACCTATTAAATTAGTTTTAGATGCCATAGTAAGGATAAAATATTAACACTAAATCCACAGGCAGGTAATATATCAATTTTCAAAGCTATCATATGGATAAAGTTAGTACTAAAGGTCACAGGACAGCTGTTGTATCAGTTTTACATGCCATTATATGGCTATCATGTTTGTGTTAAAGATCCACAGTGCAGCTATTTTGTCAGTATTATCTAATAATATGAATAAGATAGTATTGAAGGCCACATGGCAGCTATTCTATTTGTTTTAGATGCTGTAGTACTATATTACATTATTATTAAAGACTCCAGGGAAGCTATTTTATTATATTTAGATGGTAGAGTATGGATATCATGTTAGTATACTATGAAAGGCTGCAAGAAAACTATTATGCCACTTTTAACAGCTATAGTATGGATGTTTTATTAGTATTAAAGGCCATAGAAGAGCTATTCAGTTTTAGATACTATACCAAGGATGTTATATTAATATAATAATTAATAATAATATAATGATAATATAATGATTATATTAATATAATACACAGGGAATTTACAATATTAGTTTTATGGGTTATATTATTATTAAAAGTTATGGATGTTATATTATTATTAAAGTCACAGGGTAGTTGGTCTGGGGTTGTGGCTCATTTGTAGAGCGCCTGCCTAGCACATGTGAGGCACTGAGTTCAATCCTCAGCACCACATTAAAAAACATAAATAAAGTAAAGGAATTGTGTCCATCAACTACTAAAACAATATTTAAAAAAAATTCACAGGGTAGCTATTATATAGTTTTTTATGTCACAGTATGAATATTATATTAATATTTAAGGCCATAGGCAAGTTAATATATTGCTTTAGATGGTATATGTGAATATCATATTAGTATTAAAGGTCACAGGCAAATATTTTATTAGTTTTAGATGCTAGTTTATCAATATCATGTTAATATTAAGGGTCTTTGGCAAATGTTATAATTTGGATATCATATTAGTTCTAAAAGCCACAGGGCAGCTATTATATTAGTTTTAGATGCTATAATATGGATATTGTATTAAAATGAAAGACCACAGGAAAGGTATGTGATTAGTTTTAGGTCCATAGTATGGATATAATATTAACACTAAATTACACATTTCAGCTACTATGTCAGTTTTTGATGCCTTAATATGGATACCATATTAGTTATACAGTCCACAAAAGAGCTATTATATCCATTATAATTTCATAGTATGGATGACATGTTTGTATTAAAAGGTCACAGGCAGCTCTTCAGTTTTAAAACTAATATTATGTCCACATTATAGCATGTAAAACTGATATAACAGCTTCCCTTTGGCCTTAATTGTAAGGGTTCTGTGTTTGGGACTGGGGTCTCTGATGGCTTCATGAATGTGGCATACTTGGTGGCTAGGAAGTTTCTGTGCAAAGATGTGGAATGCCTGGATGCTAGGAAAACTTCTGTGCAAAGACACGGGATGCCTACCTGCTATAGCAATGTCCTGCATTAGAAGGCTTTGTGCTGGAGTCTTATCAGCTTTGGCCTTGATCTCAGGCACACAGCTCCTGGGAATAAAGAAACACTCTTGTTATACAATAAAAATGTTTCACCAAGCTCCCATGCTCCTGGACCTGTCCATCTAACAGTAACTGTAAACAACAAACTTTATTGATAGCTACACAAAGCTTCTAACATTGCATATTGTAACTGTAGAATGTAACTGAGGAATAAGCTGCATAACGATGCTAACTCTATAACCTTCCAAGTAACACAATAAACAATAGTATATTACTGATGCCAATGACCTAATGCAACCTATTGATATAAATAAAGCTGGCAGCTTGACCATTCTGCCATTCTGTCATTCTGACTCTGCATCTTCTCTCTATGTCTCTTTTATTTTCCTTACATTTAATATTAATATCCATACAGTGATCTATAAAAGTAATATAATAGCTACCCTGTGACCACATTATTGATACTACATTAATATCAGAGGCCACAGAGAAGCTATAATATTAGTTTTACTTGCATTATTATGGACATCATAGTAGTATCAAAGGCCATTGCAGGTATTATCTAAGTTTTGGACGCTATAGTATTTATATCATAATATGATTAAATGCCACAGGGTAACTATTAATTTTAGATGCTATATTACTGATATAAGAGGCCAAAGGGCCACTATTATATTATTTCTAGATAGTACAGTATTGTTTTTGTAAGCTTTTTTGCCATTGTGTCAAAAATTCCTGACAAGAACAATTTTTAGAGAATTAAAATTTTATTTGACACTTATATTTTCCATGTCTCAGTCCATAGAAGACCAACTCCACAGCTCTTGACCAAACGATATAGAGGTAGGAAGCAAATCAGAACATGGCAAAGAGGAAGCAGATAGAGAGTTATGCTCACCAGAGACAAATATATACTCCAAAGAAATGCCCCCAGTGACCCACCTTCTCCAGCTACACACTACCTTCCTACAGTTACCATCCAGTTAAACACTATCAGTGGATTAATGCACTCACTAGGTTAAGGCTCTCATAACCAAATAATTTCACCTTTAAATCTTTCTTGCCTTTTCTCACACACGAGTTTTAGAGTAACACTTCATATCTAAACCATAACATTCTGCCCTTGGCCCCCAAAAGTTCATGTCCATCTCATGATGCAAAATACATTGAGTTCATATCCAGGACTCCACATGTTCTTAACAGTTCCAGTATTCCCTAAAAGTCTAAGTCCAAAACCTCTTCTGAAACTTAAGGAAAACTCAGCATGAGACCCCATAAAAATCAAAGCAAGCTATATAATCCAATATATAATGGCATGGATTAAACATTTCCATTCTACAAGTGATAAATAGGGACATAGAAAGAAGAGATGGGACCAAAACAAGACCAAAATCCAGCTGGGCAAACAAGATCTGTAGTTCCACATCAAGCATATTTGGGGCAAATAACATTGTGATATTCTCTCCAAAGGACTTGTGCATCTCCACTCCTATGGCTTTGTTAATAGCGGTCCACATGGCCTAGCTTGACTTGTGTTTGTTCAATTCCTATGGGTTTCCTTGGAAAATGATCCATGTTACTAGCATCTCTTAATCTCAGGAGTCCCCACTATAGTTTTCTTCATCCTCTCAGGGGCTGCCTGATGGTATTCCAACTCTAATACATTTTTCCCGACCTCCCAGGTTGTCCTTTGAAATCACAGTGGGAGCCTCCATGACCCCCTAATGCCAATGTCTTGCAAACTTAAAAAACCAGCACCATGTAGTTGATACCAAGATCTGCCACCATCTCAAGCAGTAGACAAACCTCCTAAAACCATGACTACAGCAACCTCTGAGTGCCTGGGCAGCTAAGCATGGTGAAATAACCTCTTAGGCCTCTCTCTTCAATCATGGTGCCTCACTGATCTCTTCTCAAAGGAATTTTTATTTTTAAAACTTTGAGCAAGGCAAGATGGTGCCTGACTGTAATCCCAGCAGCTTAGTAGGCTGAGGCAAGAGGATTGCAAGTTCAAAGTCAGCCTCAGCAATTTAGCAAGGCCCTGAGCAACTCAATGAGATCCTGTCTCTAAATAAAATATTTAAAAAGGCTGAGGATGTGACTCAGTGGTTAAGTACCTCTGGGTTCAATTTCTGGTACAAAAAAAAAAGAAAAATTAAATCTTTGAGCCTGAAACTGGGGTGGTTTTGCCAATTTCTGAGATGCACTCAAGTCTTCTTTCCTATTGTCTCTGGGCAAAGTATTTAGCATCTCTTTAGTGGTCATGATGTTTTAACAATCACACCTTCCTAAGCTCCAGTTTTACTCACACATTTAATTTGACTCTGAACAAATTAAAAGGTGTTCTTTTTTTTAAGATGGACAAAATATCTTTATTTTATTTTATTATCTTATGTGGTGCTGAGAATCAAACCCAATGCCTCACATGTGCAAGGCAAATGCTCTACCACTGAGGTATAAATCCAGCTCCTACAGATATCATATTACTATTAAAGGCCATGTGGCAGCTACTATATTTGTAATAGATGCAAAATATGGTTGTCACATTAGTATTAAAGGCCATAGGACATATATTATATATATTAATATGGTATAGTATGAATAGTTCATTTATATTAAAGACCACAGGGCACCTATCATATTAGTTTTAGAATCTATAATATAGACAGTATATTAAGGACAAGACAGCTATTACATTTGTTTTACATGCTATAGTATGGATATCACATTATTATTATTTTTAATATTTTTAGGTTTTGATGCACTTTATTTATTTATTTATATGTGGTGTTGAGGAATGAATCCAGCACCTCACACATGCTAGGCAAACAGTCTACTACTGAGCTACAACCCCAGCCCCTGAATATCACATTATTATTAAAGACCATAGGGAAGCTATTATGTCATGCTTACATGGTATAATATCAACATCATATTAATATAAAGGGCACTAGAACACGTATTTGATTACTTTTATTATTTTTAGAAGCTATAGTACATATATTAGTATTAAAGGCCTCAGGGAAGCTATTAATTTTTTATGTTAAATATGAATATTACATTAATAAAAAAACATAGATGCTACAATATTAATGTTATATCAATTAAAGGCAAAAAGGTAGTTGTATTTAGTTTTAGATGCTATACTAGGATATCACAGTAATATTAAAGGCCACAGTATAGCTATTATATTAGCTTTAGATGCTATAGTATGGGTATTATAATAGTATTAAAGACCACAGGGCAGCAATTGCTTTAGCTTTAGATTATATAATGTGAATAATATATTAATTTTAATCAACAATGGACTGCCAGTATATTAGTTTTGAATGCTATAGTATGATATCATATTAGCATCAAAGGCCACAGAATAGATATTAATTTTAGATCAATAGTATGAATATCATAGAAATATTAAAAGTGACAGAGCAGCTATTAAATCAATTTCAGAAGGCACACTATGAATATAATAATAGTATTAGAGGCTATAAGGCACCTATTGTTTTAGTAAGGATTCTACACTAGGGATATCATATTAGCATAAAACACCACTGTGTAGTTTTTTAAATTATTTTCAGATGCTACAATACGGATATTATATGAGTATTAAAGGCAATAAGACAGCTCTTATATCAGTTTTAGATGCCACATGTATATCACAGTAGAATTAAAAGCCACAGGGCTGCTATTATATCCGTTTTCAATGCAATTCTATGATTACATTAATACAAAAGGCCACAGAGAAGCTATAATATTCATTTTCAATACTATAATATAGATATAATAATAGTATTAAATACCATTATGCAGCTATTATATTTTATTTATTTACTTATTTATTTATTTATCAGGGATTGAACTCAGGGGCACTTGACCACTGAGCAACATCATCAGCCCTATTTTGTAGTTTGTTTAGAGACAGGGTCTCACTGAGTTGCTTAATGCCTCACAGTGGCTGAGGCTGGCTTTGAACTCACAATTCTCCTGTCTCAGCCTCCCAAACCACTGGGATTACAGGCATGTGCCACTGAGCCTGGCTTATGATGTTTTTAAATGCTTTAGTAAGGATGTCATATTACCTATGAAATGCACATTGCAGATATTATATCAGCTTTGGACACTATATAATGGATATCATATAAATATTAAAGGCAGCTATCATATCAATTTTACATGCTGTAATAAGAATGTCATATTACTAATAAAGCCACAGGGAAGCTACTCTATCAGTTTTTAATGATCTAACATGAATATAATATCAGTATTAAAGACCACATGGTAGCTATTATATCACTTTTAGATGTAATTGTAAGAACATTACATTAGTATTAAAAGCTACAAAGATGTTATACTATATTTAGATGCTATGGTAAATATATAGGAATTAAAGGTCATAAGAGAACAATTATATTAGTTTAGATGCTATAATATGAATATCATAACAGTACAAAGGTAAGAGGACTGCTTTTAGATCATTAATAGATGCTATGATATGGATATCATATTAGTACTAAACGCCATAGGGCAGGAATTATATTCATATAATTGCTATAAATGAACTTTATGTAATATTAAAAGGCCACAGGAGAATTATTATTTTAGTATTAGGGATCACAGTATTGATACTGAATTAGTATTAAAGGCCATAGGGCATCTATTATATTAGCATTAGATGCTATTGAATGGATATTAATATGAACAGCCACAAAGAGCTATAATATCCCATTAACAGGCCACAGTATGGATAAAATATTAATGGCAAATGCACAGGATGCACAAGGATGCTCTTTCAGTACTTTGAGATGTTGTAGTATACATACTACATTAATATTAAAGCTCCAAAGTTCAGTTATTATATTAGTTTTATATGCTATGTGATGACTATCTTATTAGTATAAGGAATTATATTAGTTTAGGTACTATACTTTGGATAACAGATTACTATTTTTTTAAAGAGAGAGAGAAAGAGAGGAGAGAGAGGAGAGAGGAGAGGGGGGGAGAGAGAGAGAGAGAGAGAAGAGAGAGAATTTTTAATATTTATTTTTCAGTTTTCAGTGGACACAACATCTTTATAAAATAATATGTGGTGCTGAGGATCGAGCCCAGTGCCCTGCGCATGCCAGGTTAGTGCATTACCACTTGAGCCACATCCCCAGCCCAACAGATTACTATTAAATGCCAGAGGTCAGCTATTATGTTAAGTTTATATGCTATCATATGGATATGCTATATTATAAGGTTTATTGCTATCATATGGATATTTCACTTAAAATGACAAGAAGGCTATTTTATTAGTTTTAGAGTGCATAATACGGATAAATTATTAATGTTAAATGCCACAGTCTAGCTATTAGATTAGTTTTAGGAGTTATAGTTTGGGTATCATATTACCTATAAGAGCCACAGGGCTAATATTTTATCAGTTTTAGATGCTACTATGGGTATCATATAAATATTAAGACCAAAGAGCAACTATTATATCAAGTTAAGATGCTATAATAAGGATGTCTATTGATATTAAAGGATACAGAGCAGCTATTATATCAATTTTAGATGCAATATTATGTATTACATTAGCTTTAAGGGCCACAGGGAAGATATTATATTAGATTGAAATGTTATAATATGGATATTACTTTAGTATAAAAGGCTATAGGGAGGCTATAATGTTAGTTTTGGATGTTATGGCATGAATATTATATTAACATTAAATGTCACAGGGAAACTATTATATATCAGTTTTAGATGTTACACTCTTAATATCATATTAGTATTAAAGGCATCAGGGCAACTATTGTATTTGTTTTAGATCTATGACATGTATGTTATTATTTCAGTCATCTTTTTCACTGCTTTGACAAAAGGACCTGACAAGAACAATTTTAAAGGAGGAAAAGTTCATTTAGGGGCTCACAGTTTCAGAGATCTCAGCCAATAGATGGCCAACTCTATTCCTTGGGGCTTAAGGTGGGGCAGAAGAATGTGGTGAAGGAAAGTGGTGATCAGGAAGCAGAGAACCTAAGCTCAGCTCATCAAATATGTACCCCAAAGGCACAGCCTCAATGACCCACCTCCTCCAGCTACACACTATCAGCCTGCAGTTACCACTCAGTTAATTCCTTCAGAGGATTACTAATTTGGGTTAAGGCTCTCATAACCCATCATTTCACCTTTAAACTTCCTTAAATTGTCTCACACATGAGCATATCCAAACCAATTATTTGGTATTAAGGCCACAGTGCATCTATTATTTTAAATGCTGCAGTATGGATATTATATTAATATTAAAGGCCACAGGGTAGCTAATATATTTTATTAGCTTTGGATACTATAGGATGGATATCATATAAATATCAAAGGCCACAGGACAACTATTGCATCAGTTTCAGATGTTCCAATATGAATATCATATTAAAATTAAACACTTCAGGTCAATAATTATGTACTATTAGATACTCAAGTATGGATATCATGTTAGCATTAAAGTCAACATGGCAGTATATTGATTTTAACACTATCCTATAAATATCATATTAGTTTAATGGCCACAAAGCTGATATTATATTAGTTTAAGGTGATACAATATCATATTAATACTATAGGACCTATTTACCAGTTTTATATGAAGCACGTATTTATCAGTTTTATATTTATAATATGTATATTAAATGAATATTAAATTTCATAAGAAACTTATTAAATTGGCTTCACAGGTTATAGGAATGATGTAACATTAATATTAAAGGCCACAGGACATCTATTACATCAGTTTTGGAGGCTATAATATTAGTATCAAAAGCTACAGAGGAACTATTAGTTTAATATGCTTTAGCATGGATGTCACTTAGTATTCACTTCTATTGCACAGCTACTTACTTGTTTTAGATATTATAGTTTGCATCTATTAGTAATAAAGACCTCCGATATAATTTTTTTGCTATAATATGGAAATCGTATTAATATTAAAGGCCACAGAACAGTTATTTAATCAGTTTTCCATGCTATAGTATGAATAAAAAAACAGTAATAAAGGCCACAAGACAGCTATTGTATTAAATTTAGAGGTCAAAGTATGAATATTATGATATTAAAGTCTAGAGGGCAGGTATCATATTAGTTTTGAATGCTATACTATCAATATTAAAGGACACAAGGATGTTATAACATTAGTTTTTCATGGTATATTATATTAGCACTAAAGGCCACAGAGCAGTTATTACTTTAGTTTTAAAGAGCACAATATGTTTATCATATTACACATCATATTAAAGGGCCCAGGCAGCTACTATATTAAGTTGAGGAGCTACGGTATGGATATCATATTAGTATAGTCCACAAGGTATCTATTATACTAGTTTTAAATCCAACAGTATGGATATAATATTTGTCCTAAGGACACAGGACATATGTAATATTAATTTAAGATGCTATATTATGGATATAATATTAATATTTAAAGCCAGAAATCATCTATTATACAATATATGCTATTATATGGATATTATAGTAAGATTAAAAGACACAAATCATCTATTATGTTAGTTTGAGTTGCAGTAGCATGGATATCATTTAAAGCCACAGTGCCACTATTTTATTAGTATTGGATATACTGTAGCACAGATATCATATTAATATAAAAGCCACTGGGAAGCTATTATATTAATTTTGATGCTATACTATAAAAATTGTAATAGGTTTAAAGTTACAGGGCAGCTACTATATTAGTTTTAGATATAAATTAGCTATTATATCAGTTTCAGAGGCTACAGTACAAATATGTTAGTATTAAAGTGAACAGGTTAGATATTATATTGGCATATAAATGTCATAGGGAAGCTACTAAATTAGTTCAATATGCTATAATATTGACATTGCATTGATATGGAAGACCACAATTCAGCTATTGTATCAGCTTTAAATACTGTAGTATGAATACCTATTAACATTAAAGGCCACAGGGCACTATTATTCTAGTTTTAGAAGCTTTGGTATGGATATTTTATGGTTATTATAGATTACAAGCAGCCATTTCATCAGATTTAGATCAACAGTATAGATATTTCATTAATATTAAACATGTTGGACCTAAAACACTTGAGACTCTCAGAATCAAAATACTCTCCTTATAGTGTATTGCATACCTACACCATCATGAACAGTGGTGTCACATCATAAAGCATGTTCACATTAAGCATACCATCAAAACAACAAAAAGGCTGTATTGACTGTTGATAAGAAAAATGAACATAATCTAGCTTAGGAAATTATTAACACAACATTGTGGTGAGCCGCTTCTGCCGTTTCTGCAGACTATGGTCGCCATTACAAGATGACGCTGGCTCCACTGTGGTCTGTGACAAACAACTTCTTATCTGGGAAAGTTGGCACATGATTTTTCACCACCCTGTGAGAAAGCTCCACGCGGCAGCTTTGCATTGGGGCTTGGGATGCTTTATTAAGGCTGGGAGGGGCATCCGAGAGAGAGAAGAAGAAATATCAAGGGCCTGAATAAACTGCTGAAAGAAGATTCCTGAGTTGCGTCTTCCTTGCGGGCAAGGGGTCGCGACAAGTGGTGCCGAAACCCGGGAACCAGAACTTTCAGCAGTCAGGGGTGGTGCACCGGTTAGTCCCAGGTAAGTGGGATCCGCGATCAAAGCGGGGTTAGTCCCAGGTAAGTGGGATCCGCGACCAAAGCGGGGTTAGTCCCTGGTAAGTGGGATCCGCGACCAAAGCGGGGCAGCTCCTCTGTAAACACAGAGAGAGCCTTACATTTTATTGCAGCTGCACTGTGTACTTTCGCTTCTACTTTCGCTTTTGTTTTTTGTGCTTCTTTTGTTGTTGTTACGACAGGGACGCTCCCCTGTAAAAGGAAGAGAGCGGGGACTTTTGTACTTTCACTTTCTTTATAGCTCTAAAAACATTATGGGCGTTGCTTCTTCAAGCCCAATTTTGTTGGCCCTAGATGGGTTGTTACATTCAAAAGGACTTAAGATAAAGCAGAGCACTTTGCAGATGTTTTTGAGAGAAGCTGATATAGCGGCTCCTTGGTTTGCTTTTTCAGGGAGTCTTAGGATTCCTAGCTGGGACAAATTAGGGAAAGATCTAGATTTTGCTCGTGAGCAAGGCACCTTAGAGGGTGGCGTTATACCACTTTGGAAGTTAGTTAGAGGATGTATAACAGATGGTAAATGCCAGGAAGCTGTGAGTGAGGGTCAAGCTATTCTTGAGCAGCTGCATGAGGAAAAATCTGAAGGATCATGTAGTGAAGTGGCAGAGAGTATTAAAAGTAACAGTAGTGAGAAGGCAAAAGAGCCTGAAGATAAAAATAGGAGAAGGCTCTACCCAGACTTGACCGAATTAAAAACGCCTGAGAACACAAGCGACTCAGAGAGTTCTGAGGACCTTGATATATTGTTACAACAACTACATAAGATAAAAATGAAAAAGAAGAAAAAGGAGACACAGGGCACGCAGGCCTACTGTAAGAAGGGGAAGGGAGTTAACATTGGTCAACAAAACTCTGAGGAGGAGGAGGTAGAATATCTAGAAGAAGATATGGTGCCGATTGCCCCACCTCCGTATGTGGGGGGGAGCCAAGGTTCCGGGAGATCTTTTCATGCACAAGTTTGGAGGACAGTTAATACAGATATGGGACTTGCATACCCTGTATTTCAGGACAATAACAGGGGAAGATATCATGAGCCTTTAGACTTTAAGATAATTAAAACCTTGGCAGAATCTGTCCGCACTTATGGCATAGATGCCGCTTTCACTCTCACTCAGGTGGAGGGACTTACTAGATTTTGCATGACTCCCTCAGATTGGGCTAGTCTAGTCCGCGCTTGTGTTTCCCCAGGGAAATATTGGGAGTCCAAAGTTGACTGTTTAATGTTTCTGGCAGTACCCAAGACTCGGAGCGAGGTAGGAGGCTTAAAATTTCTGCAAATAATTCACAATTGTTTAATGCTACATTACCCTCCGCAGCAGTCTGTCTCCAATCTCCATTCCTGTTTCTTTTGGCTAATGTTACATCACAGGGGATGCTTAATTGCTCTAATATTACCTGTTATTTGTCTGAGTGTTGGAATGGATCCTGGCCTATGGCAGTGGTTATGAAAATTCCAACCTTTGTCCCGATCCCGGTTACTGCAGATCCAGAGTCATTTCCTATTGTTGAACTGATTAGAGCCCGTAGAGATTTTGGAATTACGGCAGCCATAGTGACAGCTGTGGCGGTATCTGCTGCTGCAGCAGTTACAGCTGGAGTAGCCATGGCCAGCCAAGTACAAACTGCTGCCACTATTAATCAGGTTATTCAACAAACATCCACCATACTTGAGTCCCAAAATTCAATTAATCAACATATTTTGTCAGGGATTTTAGCTGCCAACCAAAGAATAGATTTACTCCAAGCTCAGGTAGAAGAATTGGCTGACTTGGTGCTTTTGGGTTGTGTTGACCAACGTGCACATTTATGTATAACCTCTGTCAGATTTTATGATTCCAGAAATGCCTCCCACATCATCGGGGAATATCTATCCGGAACCTGGTCCATGGAAGCAGAAAACTTGATCCAGTCTCAACTAACTCAGATTGCCGTTTTAAACAGTACCTGTGTCGATCCCGTGACTTTGGGTCAATTCACTGATTGGATATCTTCTGCTTTTTCCTTCTTCAAAGAGTGGGTGGGGGTAGGCATTTTTGGTGCAATGTGTTGCTTCGGTATGTTCCTCTGTTTGTGGCTTCTCTGTCGCCTTAAAACTCGCCATACACAAAAAAAGGCTATGATCATACAAGCTCTTGCAGCTTTAGAAAATGGCAACTCACCTCAAGTCTGGCTTGCGCATCTTAAGCAGTAAACCTTTGTCATGGTCGTTACACCCCAAGTTATTATAACATTGCACTGGGATCGACATGACTTTCCTTGTTATTCTCTTAGTGTTGGAAAGCCCTTGCACTCTGCCGGTCTTACTGCCATTGCACGCAGATGGGTTTCCACACTAGTACTTTTCTATCGCCTTGAAGTTCGTGCCTTTCTTTCAGGGTGCTGTCAACTTGTTTGTCCTTATAAACAGCCACAGTTCAGCCTCAGCTATCCCCCTTCGTCCACCATCGTCACGATACAGGATGCGAGGCAAGGCACTGCACTTGAGTGATCCTTGACGTGGACCTCAAGGAGAGCATGTCCTATTGCATGCGGGTTAGATGCGTCCACGCCCCGCCCCACGAAAAAAGGCGTCGGCTGATATGGCCTCAGGTCTGGGGAAGGCGCCTCCTTAGGACTGAGTCATACTATGCAGCCACTTCTGCACAGTGGGATAGGACCTCTACTCTCGCCTGTATTGTTTTAAGAAAACAGAAAAGGGGGAACTGTGGTGAGCCGCTTCTGCCGTTTCTGCAGACTATGGTCGCCATTACAAGATGACGCTGGCTCCACTGTGGTCTGTGACAAACAACTTCTTATCTGGGAAAGTTGGCACATGATTTTTCACCACCCTGTGAGAAAGCTCCACGCGGCAGCTTTGCATTGGGGCTTGGGATGCTTTATTAAGGCTGGGAGGGGCATCCGAGAGAGAGAAGAAGAAATATCAAGGGCCTGAATAAACTGCTGAAAGAAGATTCCTGAGTTGCGTCTTCCTTGCGGGCAAGGTGTCGCGACACAACATTAGGATAACATTAGGATAAAATGTAATCATGGCATTTCCCACATATAATAACTCTAAATAATAATAAATACATAATTTCAAAAGAAAGTCAAATTTCTGAAATCAAAAGCAAACTGACACATTTTTAAATGATATTTTGAACAGAGGCAAAACAAAGAGTTCTCCCACAAGAACTCCTAACAACATAAAGTATTGTGCTCATTAGAAGGCCCATCCCTTTGTATGCAAGGAATAAGAGAACTTTCTGATGAATGTAGAACTTTAATAGGACATATGGACATGCTTTCTAAATTTTAAAGAAGAAAAATATCTTTTTTAAAAAAAGCTTATTTTTAATAAATGTATCTGAATTGCAAAAAAGCAGCTACTGACTTGTCTCTTACATTTTGTAATGATTTGCATCTCAGGAAATTTCATCTATAGTGGTTTTAAATATTATGAAATATCAATAGTTGACATTAAAAATATCATCCCTCTTCTCTTTTAAAATTGATTTGAAATTTTCTTAGAATAATTTCATATGAATTTGGAAGAGGCACTGTGGTATATGTATATATGTGGAAATACATGACCTTTTTTAAAAAAAAAAAAAATATTTTTAGTTGTAGTTGGACACAATACCTTTGTTTTATTTACTTATTTTTTTGTGGTGCCGAGGATCGAACCCAGGTCCTCGCATGTTCTAGGTGAGTGCTCTACCACTGAGCCACAACCCCAGCCCCAATACATGATCTTTTTAAAGCATGCCTCTCATGCTTGAGTCCTGTCAAAGACATCTTCTGTGTGTGTGGTGCTGGGATGGACTCTATGGCCTCCCACATGCCAGGCAAATGCTCTGCTACTGAGCTGCACATCCAGTCTCCAAAGATACCTTAATAAGTGGAAATTAATTAAAATCATTTGATTATGAGCATTTCCAAACAATACAATTCTCTCAAGCAAGCAAATTCTCTCAATCAAAAACAAAGTAAGGTAAAAGTAATTTTTAAAATATTCCTTATAAAAAAATAGAAGTCCACAGAATTAAAAATTCTATAAAGGGCTAGAATGTGGTGCAAAGGCAGAGCATTTGCCTGGCATGTGTCAGGCCCTGGGTTCAATCCTCAGCACCACATATAAATAAACAAAATAAATAAATAAAATAAAAAGATCCACTGACAACTAAAAAAAATATTTTAAAATTTCTATAGAAAACTGAAAAAATATTAATCAAAAATTGAATTAGAAACACCTACTGCACAGAACTGGAGACCTGGAGGCCATGGGGAATTACATAACAAAATAACTCTGAAATAAGAAAATGAAACAATTAGCATACAAAACCTTGGACTGCTACTTAGAGTTCCCCCACTGGATGGGACCCTGGGATCATCAGGGCTCAAGGCTGACTGTCATCTGCCCTTTAACAAATTCTGATTTTATTTCAAATGTTCATGATCTACAGAGAAAATTAAAAAAGAGAAAAGTGACATTTCTAAAGTTATTTTATGGTATATCGCATTCTGATTCAGTCAAGATAATTCATCCAATGCAGGATGTCAGTGTTTACACAACGGACGTTATTTGTGCACCATTACGAATATACTGCCAATTAGCACAGCAGCCAGGGAGCTGCTCATCCTAGACTAGAAGGAACAGAGAGTCTGGAGGAGGTGGAGGGAATGTCAGGAGGAGGAGGGGGCCTGGAAGATGGGTGGGGTCTGGAGAAGAGGCAGGGTCTTAAAGAGGAAGATGATGGGGCTGGAGTTATGGCTCCGTGGTAGAGGGCTTGCCTAGCATGTGTGAGGCACTGGGTTCAAACATTAGCACCACATAAAAATAAATAAACAAAATAAAGGCATTGTGTCCACGTGCAATTAAAAAAAAATTAAAAAGAGGAGGAGGGTGAGGTCTGGAGGAGGGGCAGGACAGGAAGAAGGGAAAAATCTGGAGGAGAAACGGTCTGAAGGAGAGGGATAATGAGCTACAAGGGGGCAGGGCCTGGCAGATGGGTGAGACCTGAGGGAGGGACAGGCCCTAGAACATGAGTAGGATGTAGAGACGCAGGGTAGGAAGGAGGGGGAAGGTGGTTCAGGAGGACAGGCAGGGCCAAAGAATATGGGTGGGGTCTGGAGAAGAGGCAGGACCCACGAGGGTCCCTTAGCAAGAGGGTCCTGGAGGGGTGTCTTCATGCTAATTAAACTCTCCACCAAAATAAAAATGTGTGGCAGTGGTAGCTCAGTGGTAGAGTGCTTGCCTAGCATGTGTGAGGCACTGGGTTTGATCTCAGCACCACATAAAAATAAATAAAATAAATGTATTGTGCCCTTCTACAACTAAAAAAAAAAATTTTTGGACAAAACTAAGCAAAGATTAAAGAAAAAATGTGGTTCATTATTAAAAATACAGGAGATGTATTTTTAATAAATTCTGGCTTTGTTAGAAGTAATATATTTAAACCTAAGTGGCTCAGAAGGCTGAGGCAGAAGGATCTTGAGTTCAAAACCAGTCTCAACAAAAGCAAGGCAAGAAGCAACTCAGTGAAACCCTGTCTCTATAATACAAAATAGAGCTACCCCACACCAGGCATCTCCCTCAGGCTGCTCTGAGGAGAACGGAACACCGGGTGTCCCTAGAGACACGACCCACAAGGCTCCCCACACCAGGAGTCTTCCTCAGACAACTCTGAAGAGAAAGGAACCCAGGGCGTCACTAGAGACGTGACCCAAGAGAGTCCCTACACTGGCGTCTCCTCCAGACCGCTCTGAGGAGAAGGGAACCCCAGGCCTACTTAGAGACATGACCTGTGAGGGTTCCCAACCCTGGTATCTCCCTCAGGAAACCCTAGAAACATGCCACACGAGGGTCCCCAAGACAGGTGTCCCCCTTAGGATGCTCTGAGGACAAAGAAACCCCAGGCATTCCTAGAGCCATGACTCACGAAGTCTCTAAGCCAAGAGTCCGCTGAGGCTTCTCTGAGGAGAAGGAAGCTCCAGGAGTCCCTGGAGGCATGACACACGAGGGTCCCCAACCTGGGTGTCTCTCTCTCAATCTGCTCTGAGAAGGGAGCTCTGCCCCTCTCTGTGGAGTGACCCAACACTCCAGTGAACTGGGGCTCTCCCGGGTTGGTCCTGAGTGGGAAGCCAGCTCTCCTCACTCTCAGGGAGGCAGCATTAAAGATGGAGGCAAGGCCCTGCCCCTTCTTGACCATGCCCCTTTGGCCACGTGCAGGTGCTCCAGCCCCAAGCTGCTCACAGCTCAGAGGCGGGGCCTCTCCCAGCTCCCTGGTGAACGTCAGTGCCTTCTTCTACCCTCAGCAGTTACTGAATAAAATCCGTTCCCACTGCTGTAACTAGGTCTGGCTGTGGCACCATGAGTAGTGGAATCTCAGGAGAAGAGAAATGGAGTCCAGGAGACCCCCTCCCTGCACTCCACCAGGCCAAGGGCTGCAGCAGCCTGAGCCAGGTGGGCAGAGGCACAGAGGGAGGCTTCCACAGGGAGTCTAGACCCTCACTCAAGTGCCCAACGGCAGAGACCACCTCAAAGGCTTCTGGGACATGTAGTCTTTGAGACAGTGACTTAGCCAGGGTCTGCCCCATTTTAGAATCAGGGATTTTAAGAAAGTCTGTTAATTCCCAGCCCACGATGACCACTGTAGGAGGGTCGAAGAACCTGAGCTCAGACCAAATGCCCAGTAGCCTCTGGGAGCATTCCAGGTCATTCAGTCTGTCCTGCCTATACAGCTCTCACCATGGATGCCTCTGGGAACTGCAAGCTACACAGATGGGCTTCTCAGGGATTCTGGACAGTGTAGTCTGGTGCTCTACCCACACTGTCTTTGCCCTTCAGGACCATGGAAGCTGTTTGCCATGTGCTGGTCCATGAACCCTGGAGGACCCTGGAAGTGGACTCTGGTGTTCTACCCATGCAGCCCTCACCCCAAAAGCCTAGGGGTTGCAAGTAGCACATTTACTCTCATAGTGCCAGGATTATGGGTAGTGCAGTTTCATATTCTACAATGCAGCCCAGCTACAGAGGTCTCTGTGAGCTGCAGGCTACTCAGGCACCCCTAGTGATTCTGAACAGTGTAGTCTGGCATTCTACCCATTCAGCCCTCACTCCATAAGCCTATGGAGACTTCAAGTAGCACATTCACCCTCATACACCCACCCAGGATTCTGGGCAGTATAAACCAGCCTTCTACAATGCAGCCCCCCCTCCCCCGCAGAACTCTCCAGAAATTGCAGGCTACAAAATCATTCAGGCACCCCTAGGGATTCTGGACAGTGTAGTCTGATGTTCTGCCCATGCAGCATCACTACAGTGGATTCTGGGAGCTGCAAGCCCCCAAGGATCATGGGTATTATAGCCTGGTGCTATGTTCAACTGTACAGTGACTACTTAGAGCTTGGAGCATCCAGGAATTCTGAGTATTGTAGTCAGTTCTACTCAGTCAGCCCTGACCGCAGAGGTCTCTGAGAGCTGTAGGCCATTGATTATTCTGGGTTGGGCAGTCCATCCTACCTAAGTGGACTTCACCATCAAAGGTCTGGGATCTGTGTAGCACAAGCCTGCCTAGACACCCCTGGGAGTCTGTGTAGTGCAATACAAACCTTGCCCAGCAGTACTCAAAAGGTAGGTGTCTGGGAGCTGTAGGCCCCCAGGGATTCTGGGTAGCATAGTCCTGTCTTCTGCCTCCATAGCCCTCAGTGTGGAAGCCTCTGAGAGTTCCAGGACACATGGACACGGGCACCTCCAAGAATTCTAGGTAGTGTAGTTCAGCTCCCTACCCTGTAGCCCTCACTATTGCAGATCCTAGAACTGTGATTCTCCCCTGAGGATTCTGGATAAAGGTAGTCCAGTGTTTTGCCTACATGCCCTTACTGCAAGGGCCATGAGAACTGAAGGCCACATGCTTGCCTTCGTACTGAAGACCTCACTGTGGAAGCCTCCTGGAATTGCAGGCAGAGCACACTCACCAGTGTGTCCCCAGGAATTGTAGGTAGTGTAGTCTGACCTGCATAATGCACAGCTCTCACTTGGGAGGCCTCTGGGAGTTGCAGGCTGCATACTCACCTGGGAAACACACCTCACCAAGGATTCTGGATACTGTAGTTAAGCTCTCAGTCCAACAGTCCTCACAACAGAGGATCCTGAGAGCTACTGACACCGAGATTTGTGGGTAATATAGTCCTGTCTTTTTCCTACTCACTGCAGAAAATTCTGAAACTCAAATTCCCCCTTAGGATTGTGAGTAATGCAGTTCAATAGTTTGCCCACTCACCACAGAGGATTCTGGAAGCTGCAGTCCCTGATGGTTCTGGATAATGCAGTCTAGGGTTTGCCTGCACAGTCCTGCTGAGGATCACAGGAGCTGAAGACCCCATGCATTCCCTGGTACCCTAGAGATTCTAGGTAGTGTGCTAGGTTTGAGGCTCAGCACCACATAAAAATAAATAAATGAAAATGAAGGCATTGTGTCCAGCTACAACTAAAAAAAACTTTTAAAAAATTCAAAGTATGTGCCTCTTTTACATATTTCATGTTGAAGTAATAACATATGATAACTTATATTTTTATGCTGTCACTAAGTTCTAGGTTTTCCTTCTTAAAATATGATCACTACAGGGGGAAAAAAATGACATTTTAGAGATTTTATTTCAACTCATGGTTTAACTTTCTCTAAAGAGCGACTTTATTAAAAAAAAAATTGTCTTAATACAAATTGACTCACTGTGACTGAATCACTTATCCCAAAGAATCCTTGTCTCTATTTTATTTCTACGCATACATTTTAGCAGCAATATAATCTAATATTTGTCACTGGGACAAATAGTCAAAGAAATAGTCATCTCCTCCAAGACCTCTGCAGGAAGTTGTGATCCAAGAGAAGCAGAGGTGTCAACTCAGTCCAGGAGTGATTTTACATGCTGCTGTGTTGTGGGAAAACACTCTACCTTTTAGAAATCACAAGGAGCTATGGATGCTCATAATGAAGCTCATGACAACTAAAGGATCTATGGGGCTGGGGATGTAGCTCAGTGGTAGAAAGATTTCCTAGCAAGCAGGAGGCCCTAGGACAAACCCCCAGAAGCACAAAAGGAAAAAAAAGAATTTGTGTCTTATTTGTGTAATCAAATAGAAAATGAATAATCATTCCTCTTAAGAAAACATGTTGGGCCTAAAACACTTGAGACTCTCAAAATCAAAATACTCTCCTTATAGTGTATTGCATACCTAGACCATCATGAACAGTGGTGTCACATCATAAAGCATGTTCACATTAAGCTTACCATCAAAACAACAAAAAAGGCTTTAATGACTGTTGATAAGAAAAATGAACATAATCTAGCTTAGGAAATTATTAACACAATATTAGGATAACATTAGGATAAAATGTAATCATGGCATTTCCCACATGAAATAACTTTAACTACTAATAAATACATAATTTCAAAGAAAGTCAAATTTCTGAAATCAAAAGCAAGTTGATACATTTTTAAATAATATTTTGAACTAAGGCAAAAACACTTAAAGAGTTCTCCCACAAGAATTCCTGACAACATAAAGTATCATGCTCATTAGAAGGCCCATCCCTTTGTTTGCAAGGAATAAGAGAACTTTCTGATGAATGTAGAACTTTAATAGGACATATGGAAATGCTTTCTAAATTTTAAAGAAAAAGAAAAAATATCTTTTTTTAAAAAAAGCTTATTTTTAGTAAATATATCTGAATTACAAAAAAAAAAAAAACACATCTACTGACTTGTCTCTTACATTTTGTAATGATTTTCATCTCAGGAAATTTCATCTATAGTGGTTTTAAATATCATGAAATATCAATAGTTGACATTAAAAATATCATCATCCCTCTTCTCTTTTAAAACTGATTTGAAATTTTCTTAGAATAATTTCATATGAATTTGGAAGAGGCACTGTGGTATATATATGTATGTGGAAATCCATGACCTTTTTAAAAAATTTTTATTTTTAGTTGTAGTTGGACACAATACCTTTGTTTTATTTACTTATTTTTATGTGGTGCCGAGGATCGAACCCAGGTCCTCCCATGTGGTAGGTGAATGTCTACTACTGAGCCACAACCCCAGCCACAATACATGATCTTTTTAAACCATACCTCTCATGCTTGAGTCCTGTCAAAGACATCTTCTGTATGTGTGGTGCTGGGATGGACTCCATGGCCTCTCACATGCCACACAAGTGCTCTGCCACTGAGCTGCACATCCAGTCTCCAAAGATACCTTAATAGGAAATTAATTAAAATAATTTGATTATGAGCACTTCCAAACAAGACAATTCTCTCAAACAAAACAATTCTCTCAATCAAAAACAAAGTAAGCTAAAAGTAATTTTTAAAATATTCCTTATAAAAAATAAAAGTTCACAGAATTAAAAATTCTATAAAGAGCTAGAGTTTTGGTGCAAAGGCAGAGCGTTTGCCTGGCAGGTGTTAGGCCCTGGGTTCAATCCTCAGCACCACATATAAATAAACAAAATAAATAAATAAAATAAAAACATCCACTGACAACTAAAAAAATATTTTAAAAATTCTGTAGAAAACTGAAAGAATATTAATCAAAAATTGAATTGGAAAAACCTACTGCACAGAACTGGAGACCTGGAGGCCATGGGGAATTACATTACAAAATAACTCTAAAATGAGAAAATGAATCAATTAGCATACAGAACCTTGGACTGGTACTTAGAGTTCTCCCACTGGAAGGGATCCTGGGATCATCAGGGCTCAAGGCTGACTGTCATCTGCCCTTTAACAAATTCTGACTTTATTTCAAATGTTCATGATTGATAGAGAAAATAAAAAGAGAGAAAGGTCACTTTTCTAAAGTTATTTTATGGTATATCGAATTCTGATACAGTCAAGATAATTCATCCAATGCAGGATGTCAGTGTTTACACAAGGGAGGTTATTTGTGCATCATTACAAATATACTGCCAATTAGCACAGCAGCAGAGGCAGAGTCTGGAGGAGGGGGAGGGAAGGTCAGGAGGAGGAGGGGGCCTGGAAGATGGGTGGGGTCTGGAGAAGAGGCAGGGTCTTAAAGAGGAGGAGGGTTGGGCTGGGGTTATGGCTCTGTGGTAGAGCGCTTGCCTAGCATGTGTGAGGCACTGGGTTCAAACCTTAGCACCACATAAAAGTAAATAAACAAAATAAAGGCATTGTGTCCAAGTGCAAAACAAAAATTTAAAAAGAGAGAGAGAGAGGAAGGTGAGGTCTGCAGGAGGAGCAGGACAGGAAGAAGGGAAAGATCTGGAGGAGGGACAGGGTCTGAAGGAGGGGGAGAATGAGTCACAAGGAGGCAGGGCTTGGCAGAAGGATGGGACCTGAGGGAGGGACAGGCCCTAGAACATGAGTAGGACATAGAGGAGAGACAGTGTAGGAAGGAGGGGGAAGGTGGTTCAGGAGGCAAGGCAGGGCCAAAGAATATGGGTGGGGTCTGGAGAAGAGGCAGGGTCTGGAGGGGGAGGCCTTAGCAAGAGGGTCCTGGAGGGGTGGCTTCATGCTAATTAAACTCTGCACCAAAAGAAAAATGTGTGGCTGTGGTAGCTCAGTGGTAGAGTGCTTGCCTAGCATGTGTGATGCACTGGGTTTGATCTCAGCACCACATAAAAATAAATAAAATAAATGTATTGTGCCCTTCTACAACTAAAAAAAAAATTTTTAAACAAAACTAAGCAAAGGTTAAAGAATAAAAATGTGGTTCATTATTAAAAATACAGGGGATGTATTTTTAATAAATTCTGGCTTTGTTAGAAGTAATATATTTAAACCTAAGCGGCTCAGAAGGCTGAGGCAGAAGGATCTTGAGTTCAAAACCAGCTTCAGCAAAAGCAAGGCATGAAGCAACTCAGTGAAACCCTGTCTCTATAATACAAAATAGGGCTGCCCCACACCAGGCATCTCCCTCAGGCTATTCTGAGGAGAACGGAACCCCAGGTGTCCCTAGAGACACGACCCACAAGGCTCCCCAGACCAGGAGTCTTCCTCAGATAACTCTGAAGAAAAGGGAACCCCCGGCGTCCCTAGAGACATGACCTGTGAGGGTCCCCAACCCTGGGATCTCCCTCAGGAAACCCTGGAAACCCTAGAAACATGCCACACGAGGGTCCCCAAGACAGGCATCCCCCTCAGGCTGATCTGAAGACAAAGGAACCCCAGGCATTCCTAGAGCCATGACTCACGAAGTCTCTAAGCCAAAAGTCTGCTGAGGCTGCTCTAAGGAGAAGGGAGCTCCGGGAGTCCCTGGAGGCATGACCCACGATGGTCCCCAACCTGGGTGTCTCTCTCTCAATCTGCTCTGAGAAGGGAGCTCTGCCCCTCTCTGTGGAGTGACCCAACACTCCAGTGAGCTGGGGCTCTCCCGGGTTGGTCCTGAGTGGGAAGCCAGCTCTCCTCACTCTCAGGGAGGCAGCATTAAAGATGGCGGCGGGGCCCTGCCCCTTCTTGACCACGCCCCTTTGGCCACGTGCACCAGCTGCTCACTGCTCAAAGGCGGCGCCTCTCCTGGCTCCCTGGTGAATGTCACCACCTTCTTCCACCCTCAGCAGTTACTGAATAAAATCCGTTCCCACTGCTGTAACTAGGTCTGGCTGTGGCACCATGAGGAGTGGAATCTCAGGAGAGGAGAAATGGAGTCCAGGAGACCCCTCCCTGCACTCCACCAGGCCAAGGGCTGCAGCAGCCTGAGCCAGGTGGGCAGAGGCACAGAGGGAGGCTTCCACAGGGAGTCTAGACCCTCACTCAGGCGCCCAAGGGCAGAGACCACCTCAAAGGCTTCTGGGACATGTAGTCTTTGGACAGAGTGACTTAGCCAGGGTCTGCCCCATTTTAGAATCAGGAATTTTAAGAAAATCTGTTAATTCCCAGCCCAGGATGACCACTGTAGGAGGGTAGAAGAACCTGAGCTCAAACCAAATTCCCAGTAGCCTCTGAGAGCATTCTAGGTCATTCAGTCTGTCCTGCCTGTCCATCTCTCACCATAGATGCCTCTGGGAGCTGCAAGCTACACAGATTCAGGGTTCTCAGGGATTCTAGACAGTGTAGTCTGGTGCTCTGCTCACACAGTCTTTGCCCTTCAGGACCATGAAAGTTGTGTGCCATGTGCTGGCCCAGCCACCCTGGAGGACCCTGGCAGTGGACTCTGGTGTTCTACCGATGCAGCCCTCACCCCAGAAGCCTAGGGGTTGCAAGTAGCTCATTTACCCGCATACCCCCAGGATTCTGGGTAGTGCAGTCTTGTATTCTACAATGCAGCCCAGCTGCAGAGGTCTCTGTGAGCTGCAGGCTACTCAGGAACCCCTAGTGATTCTGCACAGTGTAGCCTGGCATTCTGACCATTTAGCCCTCCCTCCAGAAGCCTATGGGGGCTTCAAGTAGCACTTTAACCCTCATACACCCACCCAGGATTCTGGGCAGTGTAATCTAGTCTTCTACAATGCAGCCCCCACCCCCAGCAGAGGTCTCTAGAAATTGTAGGCTACACAGTCATTCAGGCATCCCTAGGGATTCTGGACAGTGTAGTCTGGTGTTCTGCCAAGGGGATTCTGGGAGCTGCAAGCCCCCAACGATCATGGGTATTATAGCCTGGTGCTATGTTCAACTGTACAGTGACTACATAGAGCTCAGAGCCCTCAGGAATTCTGAGTATTGTAGTCAGTTCTACTCAGTCAGCCCTGACCGCAGAGGTCTCTGAGAGCTGTGGGCCATTGATTATTCTGGGTTGTGCAGTCCATCCTACCTAAGTGGACTTCACCATCAAAGGTCTGGGATCTGTGTAGCACAAGCCTGCCTAGACACCCCTGGGAGTCTGTGTAGTGCAATACAAACCTTGCCCTGGCAGAACTCAAAAGGTAGGTGCCTGGGAGCTGCATGCCCCTCAGGGATTCTGGTAGCATAGTCTTACCTTCTGCCTCCATAGCCCTCACTGTGGAAGCCTCTGAGAGTTCCAGGCCACATGGACACCGGGCATCTCCAAGAATTCTAGGTAGTATAGTTCAGCTCCCTACCCTGTAGCCCTCACTATTGCAGATCCTGGGAACTGTGATACCCCCTGAGGATTCTGGATAAGGTAGTCCAGTGTTTTGCCTACATGCCCCTACTGCAAGGGCCATGAGAACTGAAGGCCACAGGCTTGCCTTGGTACTGAAGACCTCACTGTGGAAGCCTCCTGGAATTGCAGGCAGCACATTCACCAGTGTGTCCCCAGGAATTGTAGGTAGTGTAGTCTGACCTGCATAATGCACAGCTCTCACTTGGGAGGCCTCTGGGAGTTGCAGGCTGCATACTCACCTGGGAAACACACCTCACCAAGGATTCTGGATACTGTAGTTAAGCTCTCAGTCCAACAGTCCTCACAACAGAGGATTCTGAGAACTGCTGACACTGAGATTTGTGGGTAATGTAGTCCTGTCTTTTTCCTACTCACTGCAGAAAATTCTGAAACTCAAATTCCCCCTTAGGATTGTGAGTAATGCAGTTCAACAGTTTGCCCACTCACCACAGAGGATTCTGGGAGCTGCAGTCCCTGATGGTTCTGGATAATGCAGTCTAGGGTTTGCCTGCACAGTCCTGCTGAGGATCACAGGAGCTGAAGACCCCATGCTTTCCCTGGTACCCTAGAGATTCTAGGTAGTGTGCTGTAACAATACAACTGTCACCACAGAAACCTCTGGGACTTACAGGGTCAGGGTATGTAGGCATCCCCAGAAGTTCTGAGCATTGAAGTCTGGTATTCTGCCCTTGCAATTCTCACCGCAGAGGCTCTTGAGCAAAGCAGGCACCCAAAAGTAATTGGTAGCATAGTTTGATTTTTTTGTCAGTACAGCCCTCTCTGCAGAGGTCTCTGCAAGCTGAAGGTCCCTAAGAATTATGGGTAGTACAGTTTGTCATTTGACTTCAGAAGGCTCTGGTAACTACAATGATGATTCTGTAGTTACCCAGGATTCAAAGTAGTGCAATCCATCATAATCCTTACATCTCTCAGCCTAGAGGCTCCTGAGAGCTTCTTACTGCATTTTCATGAGCCCTTACCCTCAGGCCCCAGTGAGACTCCAGGCACTGGGCCCTCCCAGCACCACCTTGAGGGGGCATTTGTGTCCTTAGACACTCAAGCCACACAAAATACATTGATATACCATGATAATGAGCAGCCAAAGCCTCAGTAAGAAATACTGTTGTGGTGGTGGGGCTGGGGATGTGGCTCAAGTGGTAGCGTGCTCGCCTGGCATGCGGGGGGGCGCTGGGTTTGATCCTCAGCACCACATAAAAATAAATAAAGATGTTGTGCCGACCAAAAACTAAAAAATAAATATTAAAAAAATAAATACTGTTGTAAAATAAATTCTGCTAAAATATTACCTGAGAAAGTAAAGAACATGGCAGAACTTACTTCTCAGCACACCAGGCAGTGCACAGGAAGCTTCTTCCTCATGTTTTCCTCACATGGACCTCAGTCATCCTGAATCCACAGTGGAGTCTCCATGGGTAGGTGCCAAGGAGAAGGAAGTTCTGGTCCTCACCATAGATATATCCACCAGGCATTCCCAGGCCATGGTATCTTTCTAGATGTGTCCCCAGGATTAAAAAAAAAAAAAAAAAAAAAACACTGGTCTACACCTTAGATAGAGCCCCTAGGAGTCCCTAGATGTGGCAGGCATCTCTCAGGTGGGTCCCCAGAAGGAAGTTTGATTAGGGCACAGAACACAGCCCCCAAAAGTAATTGATCAGAGAAAGTTATTCTGAGTGCCCCCTGCTGGCCACTGTAGACAGTGCAGGATTCTGGGTGTTCACTGTTCAGAGCTGCACCCCCTTGTGCTAGGCACAGTGAAGCTCTAAAATTCATACTTCTGACTATTCCAGGTCATGATTTTAGAAATCAAAAAGAAATAGAGCCTACCATCCTATATCTTGATCAGAATGGATGGAGATAGCAAGCAGCAAAATACATGGCCCATAGACAAAATTTCATTGAATTTAGCAATCATGTAGAGGAAACAGTGAAATTTATAAACTGGAATAAGAAAAATTTTAAAACATTAATATTTAAAATAGAGACCCCAAATCTGAAGTACTTTCATGTAAGTCTTAAAATACAATCATTCTTTCAGAAAATCTTGAAGTGTTTAGAAAGAAATCAAATGAAATATAAATAAATGCAGATATACTTTGTTCATGTCTCAATATAATTAAGATGAAATTATCTCAAACCTGACCTGAAGATTCAGTGCATTCCAGAAATTCCCAACAAGCTATTTTTAAACCTAGACTAGACAGCACTGACTGCAAAAGGACACACTTCAAGAAGCCACACATATGGACACCAGAACCTATCAAAATACTCTCTACACTTGCATTTAAAATGGGAAACTGTAAAACTCTAGAAGATGTGCATGACCACATATTTTGTGAATACAGCCCCCCAAAAAAAATCCATGAAAGCTGGGGATGTGGCTCAGTGGTTAAGCACCCCTGGGTTCAATCCCTGCTACAAAACAAACAAACAATAACAACAACAAATCCATGAAAGAAAAACCTGATAATGTGGACTCTATTAAACTGCTCTGTAAAAAACAAACTTATTAAAGTGATGACAAGACAAGTCAAAGACTGGGGGAAACTTTGGAAAGTATATGTCTAAAACAAACTTGTGTACAAAATATAGTAAGACACTCAACAATAACCCAACATAATGGGTAAAGATCTGAACAGACAATGCACAAGAAAGATACAAGATGGCAAAGAAGCATAGAAATGTCTCTTAGTATCACCTGTCATGAAGAAAGCACAAACTAAGACCCCAAGGTGCACTGCACAACTATTAAGCTGCTAAGGTCTTTACTAAAGTGTAGTATCAACCATGAGGATGATGAGCAGCCACAGGAACTCTTTTGAGACCCTGCCTCTAAATAAAATACAAAAAAGGGCTGGGGATGTGGCTTGGTGATTAAGTGCCCCTGGATTCAATCCCCAGTACACCCACACACACACACACACAAAAAAAAAAAAAAAAAAAAAGATTAAACTACTCTAAAGTAAAACCTTAGGACATGGTTATATTTCCTCAAACACCTACTTGGTTAATTATTCATACAGTTAATTACTGGTAACTGAAATTCTTAGCTAGTTCTGTATTTTATTAGGAACATTTATAACACAAAAATCAAATAGTTCAAACTAATATAAAATTCAAAGTATGTGGCTCTTTTACATATTTCATGTTGAAGTAATAACATATGATAACTTATTATATTTTTATCATGTCACTAGGTTCTGTTTGTCTTCTTAAAACTTGATCACTACAGGGGGTAAAAATGACATTTTAGAGATTCTATTTCAACTCATGGTTTAACTTTCCCTAAAGAGCGACTTTATTAAAAAAAAATTGTCCTAATACAAATTGACTCACTGTGACTGAATCACTTATCCCAAAGGATCCTTGTCTCTATTTTATTTCTATGCATATCTTTTAGCAGCAATATAATCAAATATTTGTCACTGGGACAAATAGTCAAAGAAATAGTCATTTCCTCCAAGACCTCTGCAGGAAGTGGTGAGCCAAGAGAAGCAGAGGTGTCAACTCAGTCCAGGAGTGATATTAGATGCTGCTGTGTTGTGGGAAAACACTCTACCTTTTAGAAATCACAAGGAGCTATGGATGCCCAAACTCTTGCATGAGTCTAAATCTAGTTGAAATTCTAAGTAATTTTACTGTCACTAGCTCATCATGAAGCTCATGACAACTAAAGGATCTATGGGGCTGGGGATGTAGCTCAGTGATAGAAAGTTTCCTAGCATGCAGGAGGTCCTAGGACCAACCCCCAGAACCACAAAAGGAAAAACAAAGAATTTGTGTCTTATTTGTATAATATAATAGAAAATGAATAATCATTCCTCTTAAGAAAACATGTTGGGCCTAAAACACTTGAGACTCTCAGAATCAAAATACTCTCCTTATAGTGTATTGCATAGCTAGACCATCAAGAACAGTGGTGTCACATCATAAAGCATGTTCACATTAAGCATACCATCAAAATAACAAAAAGGCTTTATTGACTGTTGATAAGAAAAATGAACATAATCTAGCTTAGGAAATTATTAACACATTGGAAACATGTAATTACTGACATCAAAATCCTCCGGGACAAGCCAGGCACTTTGACACATGCCTCTCATCTCAGCTATTTGGGAGGATAAAGCAGAAGGATCACAAATTTGAGGCTGATATTAGCAATCCAGCTAGACCCTGTCTCAAAATGAAATTGTAACAAGGACTGGGGACATATGTAGCTCAGGGCTTGCATAGCACATCCAAGGCCCTGGGTTTAATCCCCAGTGCCAAAAAAAAAATTCTCGAGGTGAAACATCTCATAACAGACAACTATGGCAGGTACAGAACAGGACAGAAGCCATTATGTCAACCTACTCAAAATGATTAAAGTAAACCTGCACTTTGTTCAGCTCACAATACTAACATGTCTGATTTCTGCTTCTAATAATTCGAATGTGACCATTTGAATATGATCAAAAGTGCATATACTTTTCTAATGAATCCAACAAATATGAGACAGATACTCAACTGCATTCTGAAAGCCACCTTATAAGCACATAGGGACACAACACTAGGATAAAATGTAATCATGGCATTTCCCACATGAAATAACCCTAAATACTAATAAATACATTAAAATTATTAAATACTAATAAATACATAATTTCAAAAGAAAGACAAATTTATGAAATCAAAAGCAAAGTGATACATTTTTAAATGATATTTTGAATATAAGAGGCAAAATTCTTAAAGAGTTCTCCCACAAGAATTCCTGACAACATAAAGTATCATGCTCATTAGAAGGCCCATCCCTTTGTTCAAGGAATAAGAGAACTTTCTGATGAATGTAGAACTTTAATAGGACATATGGAAATGCTTTCTAAATTTGACAAGAAGAAAATATCTGTTTTTTTAAAAAAGGTTATTTTTAGTAAATGTATCTGAATTACAAAAAAAGCAGCTACTGACTTGTCTCTTACATTTTGTAATGATTTGCACCCCAGGAGATTTCATCTATAGTGGTGTTAAATATCATAAAATATCAACAGTTAAGTTAACATTAAAAATATCATCATCCCTCTTCTCTTTTAAAACTGATTTGAAATTTTCTTAGAATAATTTCATATGAATTTGGAAGAGGCACTGTGGTATATGTGTAAATACATGATCTTTTTTAAAAAATTTTATTTATTTTTAGTTGTAGTTGGACACAATACCTTTGTTTTATTTTCTTATTTTTATGTGGTGCCGAGGATCAAACCCAGGTCCTCCCATGTGGTAGGTGAATGTCTACTACTGAGCCACAACCCCAGCCACAATACATGATCTTTTTAAACCATACCTCTCATGCTTGAGTCCTGTCAAAGACATCTTCTGGGATGGACTCCATGGGCTCTCACATGCCAGGTAAGTGCTCTGCCACTGAGCTGCACATCCAGTCTCCAAAGATACCTTAATAAATGGAAATTAATTAAAATCATTTGATTATGAGCACTTCCAAACAAGACAATTCTCTCAAACAAAACAATTCTCTCAATCAAACACAAAGTAAGGTAAAAGTAATTTTTTAAATATTCCTTAAAAAAAATAGAAGTTCACAGAATTAAAAATTCTATAGAGGGCTAGAGTTGTGGCGCAAAGACAGAGTGTTTGCCTGGCAGGTGTTAGGCCCTGGGTTGAATCCTCAGCACCACATATAAATAAATAAAATAAAAAGATCCACTGACAACTAAAAAAAATTTTTAAAAATTCTGTAGAAAACTGAAAGAATATTAATTAAAAAATTGAATAGGAAAAATCTACTGCACCGAACTGGAGGCAATGATGAATTACATAGAAAAATAACTCTAAAATAAGAAAAATAAATGAATCAATTAGCATACAGAACCTTGGACTGAATTTAGAGTTCTCCCACTGGATGGGATCCTGGGATCATCAGGGCTCAAGGCTGGCTGTCATTTGCCCTTTAACAAATTCTGACTTTATTTCAAATGTTCATTATCTATAGACAAAAAGAGAGAGAGAAAGGTGACTTTTCTTTTTTTTTTTTTTTTTGAAAGGTGACTTTTCTAACTTTATTTTATGGTATATCAAATCCTGATATAGTCAAGATAATTCATCCAATGCAGGATGTCAGTGTTTATACAATGGTCATTATTTGTGCACCATTACAAATATACTGCCAATTAGCACAGCAGCCAGGGAGCTGCTCATCCTAGACTAGCAGGGGAAGAGTCTGAAGGAGGGGGAGGGAAAGTCAGGAGGAGGAGGGGGCCTGGAAGATGGGTGGGGTCTGGAGAAAAGGCAGGGTCTTAAAGAGGAGGAGGGTTGGGCTGGGGTTTGTGGCTCAGTGGTAGAGCACTTGCCTAGCATGTGTGAGGCACTGTCTTCAATTCTCAGGACCACATAAAAATAAATAAACAAATGTAGAACTTTAATAAGACATAGTGATATGCTTTCTAAATTGAAAAGTAGAAAAAAAAATGTCTACTTAAAAAATTTATTTTTAGTAAAAATATTTCTTAATTAAAAATCTCAGCTATTGACTTGTCTCTTACACATTGTAATGACTTGAGTCCTAAGGAAACTTCATCTACAGTGGTTTTAAGAATCATGCAGGGGACTGGGGTTGTGCTCAGTGGTAGAGCACTCACCTAGCATGTGTGAGGCCCTGACTTAGATCCTGAAAAGCACATAAAAATAAATAAAATAAAGGTTTAAAAAAAGAATCATGCAATATAATACTTGACATTGAAATGCTTTCTTAGAAAATTTTCATCGAAATCTGGAAAAGATATTGTGATATATATATATATATACACACACACACACATAATGTTTTTAAACATATCTCTGGATACCTCTGATGCTTGAGTTCTGCCAAATGACATTGTGTGTGTGTGTGTGTATATATAAAAATATATATGTGTGGGGGGGGTTGCTGGGATGGAACCCAAGACCTCTCAATTGCTAGGCAAGTGCTCTGTCACTGACCTGCATACCCAGTATGCAAAGACATCTCAATAAGCAGAAAATAATTAAAATCATTTAAGATTATCATGAGAATTTTCAAACAAGTCTCTCAATGAAAAACCAAGAAAGCAAAAAGCATATTTTAAAAATATTGCTGAGGAAAAACAGCAGAATTTCATAGGATTAAGAATTCTGTAGACGGGCTGGGGATGTGGCTCAAGCGGTAGCGCACTCGCCTGGCATGCGTGCGGCCCAGGTTGGATCCTCAGCACCACATGCAAACAAAGATGTTGTATCCACCGAAAACTAAAAAATAAATATTAAAACACTCTCTCTCTCTCTCTCTCTCTCTCTCTCTCTCTCTCTCATTAAAAAAAAGAATTCTGTAGAAAACTAAAAAGAGAAGAAATTAAAAACAACTGGAAACGTGGTGGACATGGGACATTTTCTAGTAAATACAGACATTGCAAAACAACTAAAATAAGAAAACTCAATCAATCTATTAGCATAGCAAAGTTGGAACTGCTGCTTGGAGATCTCCCACTGGAAAAGACCCTGGGATCATTAGGGCTCACAGCTGATTGTTACCTGACCTTTCACAGATTCTGATTTTATTTCAAACGTTTATGATCTAGAGAAAAAAGGTGACTTTCCTAAATTCAGTTTATGTGCCATCAAAGCCTGATATAGTCAAGATATTTCGGCCAATGTAGAATGTCAATGTTTATTCAACAGGCTACTTTGTGCCCCACTGCAAATGTACTGTCAAACAGTGCCCTGAGCTGTGGCTGAGAGAGGCAGGGCCTGGAAACAGGGTAGGGTGTGGAGGAGGGCCACAGTCTGGACAGGGCAGGGATCTGGAGAAGAGACATGGGGGCCTTGGGGGAGGGGTCTAGGCAGAGTCTATGGAGGGTGTGGTCTGGAGGATGGGGTGGGGTCAGGAGAAGGAAGGCAGGGCCTGCAAGAGGGGTCTAGAGGAGGGCCAAAGCCAACAGGAGGGACAACAGATGGTGAGGAATAGTGGCCTTGGTGGTCACTCGCTCAGAGCCCCTAGTTCTCTAGCCTTCCATCCCAACAACCCACCTCAGGGAAACTGACCTGAGCTGGGTGGAGGCAGCAATAGTCTGCCTCACCCACCACCCTCCACCTGGTACAGTAGGCCCCAGCAGCTTCACTGAATCCTGGGCAGAAGTCCCTGGCCATCCACCACCCCTGCCTGCTCTGACCCAGCCACCATAAAGTGCATGGAAGTATCAGGTATTCTACTGAAAGAGGAGAGGACCTGGGTATAGTAGTATACACCATAATAATCCCAGCTACTTAGGGAGACTGAGAAATGAACATTCTAAATTTGAGGCTACTCGGAAATTTAGCAAGATCCTGTCTCAAAAAGAAAAGTGAGGATGTTGCTCACTTATAGGTGGTAGAACACTTGCATAGGATACATGAAGTCCTGAGTTCAAATCCCAGTCTAAATATATATATTTTTAAGAAGAGGGATACACTGTTATTATAAAGCCAAGTTCCTTTTATTCTATATTCATCTTTATCATCATTTAAATGCATTATCACATTCATGGACAATGAATTATTTTGGCAGAAGCTGTAGGGCACTTGAAACCTAAAATGTAAGATGCTATTTATTATAGATCAATCAATTCAAGATAAATGATTTCTAAAATGAAGATGTAAACCAGTAGAAAAGCTAGATTGGGCTCATAGACACCTGACTCTCCAACATATTGGTGCAGGGCAGGCACTGACTTCCTCAACAAGACACATAAAGTTCAAAAAATAAAACCAAGACTCAATAAGTGGGATGCCTTCAAATTAAAATGCTCTGCCCAGTAAGGGAAATAGGATCATGAAGAGAGCCCATCAGACTGGGAGAAAGTCTTTTCCATCTACTTTTCCAACAAGGGATTCATATCCAGAAATATAAATAACTCAAAACATGTAACAACAGAAAAATGAATAGCTCAATACAAAAATGGGTGAAAGAACTAAGCAGACATTTCTCAAAAGGTGAAAAACAAATGGCCAAAAACATGGAAAAAAAATGTTCAACATCCCTGGCAATCAGAGAAATGCAAATCACATCGACATTAAGATTTCATCTCAGGGCTGGGGATGTGGCTCAAGCGGTAGCGCGCTCGCCTGGCATGCGTGCAGCCAGGGTTCAATCCTCAGCACCACATACAAACAAAGATGTTGTGTCCGCCGAAAACTAAAAAATAAATATTAAAAAATTCTCTCTCTCTCTCTCTCTCTCTCTCTCTCTCTCTCTCTCTCTCTAAAAAAAATGATGCTCTTTTAAAAAATTTAAAAAAAAAAAGATTTCATCTCCAGTTGGAAGGGCAAACATCAGGAATACAAAAACTAAAAAAACTCTGGTGAGGATATGGAGAAAGGTACACTCACCTTTGTTTGTGCTGACGAGTGCAACCAACCACTATGGATAGCAGTACAGAGATTCCTCAAGAAACTAGAAATAAAGCCATCACATGATCCAGCTGTCCCTCCCACCTTTTTTTCTGTTTTGTTTTGGTATTTATCTACAATAACAAAAATCAGCATGCTATAGTAATACAGCCATATCAACGTTCAAGCCAGCACAATTCTCAGTAGCCAAGCTATGAAACCACCCCAGGTGTCGGTCAACAGATGAGCAGATAAAGAAAGCATGGCATATACACACCACAGAGTTTTACTTGGCCATAAAGGAGAATGAAATTACTGCATCTGCTGGTAAATGAATGGAACTGGAGAACATCATGCTAATTGAAATAATCCAGACTCAGAAAGCCAAGGTCAAATGCTTTATCTTATACGCAGAAGCTACAGATAAATAAGGAAATATAAAACAGGGAAATCCCATAAAGATAGAAAGGAGGTCAGTGGAATAGAAGGGGATGTAGGGGGAGAGAGGAGGGATGGGAAAAGGGAGGAACTACAGAATGAAAGTGACCAAACGATCTAAGTACATATACGACTACACCACAGTGAATCCCCCCTTCATGTCTATCTATAAACCACCAGTTTAACAAAACAATAAATAAATACAAGGAAGACCACTAGAGAAAGGGGAGCAGGAGGAAGGAGGTGGAAAGGGAACATGGAAATACTGGGGTGAAACTGAACAAATTATACTCCATGCATGTCTGCATACATCAAAATGGACCCCACTATTATGGATAAGTAAAATGCACCAGGGCTGGGGTTGTGGCTCAGTGGTAGAGCACTCACCGAGCACATGTGATGCCCTGGGTTTGATCCTCAGCACCACATAAAAATAAATAAATAAAGGTATTGTGTCTAACTACAACTAAAAAAAATATTTACAGAAATTTTCTAAAGAGGTAAAATGTACATATACTGACAATTAAACTGGAATTTTCTCAACCAAATAAGAATGTGATTTATGAGTTTAGTTTCATGAGTTTAGTTCCATGAAATGTGGTTCATGAGTTTAGTACATGGAATAAACTTTCTTAATATTTTTAGGTGTAGATAAAACAAACACCTGTATCTTATTTATTTACATGTGGTGCTAAGGATCAAACCCAGGGCCTCACACATGCTAGGCAAGCACTCTAGCAGGAGGCTTCAGCCCCAGCCCTGAAATACATTTTTAATAAATAAATTTGTTACAAATAACATACTAAACTGAAATAAAGTAGCGGGCTGTTAACACATGTGCTTTTCCATATTTCCGTATTCTTTTCTACTACTTTGACACTGCAAAAAAAGAACCATTCAAACAATAAGGAGGGCTGGGGTTGTGGCTTAGTGGCAGAGCACTTGCCTGGGATGTGTGAAGCACTGGGTTTGATTCTCAGTATCAATAAATAAAACACAATCCATGGACAGCTAAAATAATATCTTAAAAAATAAGCAATAAGGAACACAAGTAATGGAGTCTCTCCTGGGCTTAGAACCCTCATTCACCATTCCCCCTTCATCCCACCCAGGCTCTCCAGCAAAAACCTGGGGTAACTGTATGGAGATGATGAGGGGCTGGGGCTCAGTGGTAGAGCACTCCCAAGCACGTGCAAGGCACTGGGTTCAATCCTCAGCACCACATAAAAATAAACAAATTAAATAAAGGTATTAGGTCCAACTACAGCTAAATTTTGCTTCAAATTATGACAATATATACCTAATGTAAATTATTTTCAAAAAGACGATGAGGGTCACAACCTAAGGCCTGCTGCAGAGCCACCCTGAATGAAATAGTGAAGGAGCAGGGCCCACAGCCAGGCTCTCCTCAGCCCTCAGTCCCAAGGTGGGGCTCTCTCCTCACCAATACCACATTGCCCACACCTGCTGCGGGTCATTCCAGAAGCTTCTAGTGCATCTCCCTCAGGAAACTCAGAACAAGAGAGCTCCAGGCATCCCTAGAGACATGACCCACAGTGCCCCCAAGCCAGGCATCACCCTCAGGCAGTTCTGAAAATAAGGGAGCTCCAGGGGTCCCTAGAGACATGACATTATACCCAGCCTGATTCCCTCTTAAAATTGGGAGCCATCTTGCCACAAAGCCATGAAAAGCTAATTTCAGCTTCACTATAAATCAGTGCAAATTCTGAACCTGCTTGGAATGGCTGCCCGCGCCTTGAACCCCCCCTGCCTGGCTCTCTGACCATACAGCAGCCCTCTCTGAAACTGTAGTGACCCCCATAAACCCTGGCCTTCCCTGGCCAGATCACGCCCCTCTCTGAGGCTCTAATGACCTTCATAAATTCTGATGTCGGGGCCAGCACAATGTGAACTACCTTTGTGCTCTGCTGCCCGAGTGTTGTTATCTGTAACCCCCTTTGTGGAACTTTCTGGGCTACGGAGCTGCGCTGCGAGGGAGCTGGGGCTGTCTTTTCCCGCAGTTTTGGGTGGGAGAGGCAGCCCGGCCGGTGGAAATGATCAGCTTGCATTAATTTGATTTTAATTGGAGTCACTGGCCTTTTCTTTGTGTCCTGGTCTAACAGTGACCCACAGTGACGCCGAGTCAGGTGGCTCCCTGAGGTAGCTCTGAGGAAAAGGGAGCTACGGGGGTCCCTGGAGACATGACCCACCCTGTCCCCGACCCAGGTGGCTCCCTGAGGTAGCCCTGAGGACAAGGGAGCTATAGACGACCCTAGGACCACAGTGCCCCCAAACCAGGTGCCCACCTCAGGCAGCTCTGAGGAGAAAGGAGCTCCAGGCATCCCTAGAGACATGACCCCCAGTGTCCCCTTACCAGGCATCCACCTGACGTAGCTGTGAGGAAAAGAGGTCTCATCCACTCCCTGAGGGGCGACCCACAGTTTCCAGGAGCCAGGCTCTGCCCTGTGGGTCCTGAGGAGAAAGCTCAGCTCTCACCCTGAAGGAGGAGGACTGGCGTCAAAGATGGCGGCGAGGCCCCGCCCCTGATGACCACGCCCCCCATGGGCAAGTGCCCGGATAGCCAAGTGCCCGATGGCCACGCCCCCCAGGACCCTGCTCATGCTCAGAGGTGCCCACCCCTAGGTTCCTGGTAAACCTCAGCCCTTTCTCCACTCTCAGCTGTTACTGGATAAAACCTGTCCCCACTGCTGTCACGAGGTCTGGCAGTGTTGGCTGTGTCATCATGGAGTGGAATCTCAGGAGAGGAGAAAAGGGAGTCCAGAAGCCCACCTCCCAGTTCACCAGAAAGCAGGGAGCTGAAACGCCAAACCCCAGCTCTTGTGCTACAGCGAAAGAAAATTTAAAGTCAGACACCAAAAGTCATGCAGGAGAGGGTTCTGAGAAGTGACAGTGAGGTGAAAATAAACTAAGAGAAAAGTGAGGCTTCAGCAAAAGCACTCTCAAGGGGGAGAGTGGGCATCTCCAGGCAGGGAATAAAAGGAGACAAGGCTGTCCCCAAACTTCATTACTGTTGATGTTTTCCAGGAGAACTGGGGACCACCTCTGTACTCTGCCCATCAGGTGGTCAACTCCTCCTTCACGTTGGGCAGTGGAGTGGTTGACCTTAGCTGGTCCTCTCCAGAACTGTCACGGTGGCCATCCTATTTAGGGGGCTTCATCTACAAGTCAATCCGTGTTGATGTGGGCACTGGGGTCAATTGCTGGTCAAAAGTTACCTTAGTGTGACTGTGCTACTAAAGGGATCCTCTGTAGTGGCACCCCCTCCTCCACAGAAAATCTTAACTAAGTTTCCCCAGAAATCTTCACCATAATTGATTTGAGGACTATCAGCAAAAGAGTCTCTATCTACAAGAGAGATCAATGTAGGTAAACTTCCTGTTTTCCTGTTTCTCTATTTCACTTGGCCACTGGCCTGGAAGAAATCATCACTCCAGGTGCTAAACACCCCATTACTAGTTTACCACAAACATTTACCAGTTTAGTAGTTTGTCGAAGTGTGGGGAGCCACTCTGAGTGACCCACACCTTCCAGTCCTGAAGCAAGAGGCTCTGACTGATCATTTCAATCATTTCATGGTCACTTGGGCATTGTCCCAGCTCAGAAAGTCGAGGCATGTCTTCAGACGTAGGTGTCACCCCTGAGGTTGAGCTACACTCACCTGTTCCTCTGTAATCATACCCCTTTGCCCCTTTGGGATAGAATGGTCCATGGAAACTCCCTTTGTGTGTCCCCTACTCTTGCTATGCCTTTGGGTGGGGCCTTCCTAGATGTCAGTCAACCTGCTGACACATACATCAGGAAGCTAGACTCAGCCCCCTGAAACCTGACCCCTTGCCTCATTTGAATGGCTTTTCCACAATAAAAGGGTTCAGCATGAGTGTGTGTGTGTTTGTGTGTGTGTGTGTGTGTTCTCTCTCTCTCTCTCTCTCTCTCTCTCTCTCTCTCTCTCTCTCTCTCTCTGTCTCTCTCTGCAGAACCTTAAGGTTAGAGGAGCCATCACAGCAGGACCCAAAGGAAAAGGTATTTCTCTGTCTCTCGTGCGATTATTTCACATAGCCCAGTTCACCTGGAGTGACCCTGAGTGTTTTAGTCATGAGAAAGGTGACAATTTGTGGCCGATATGGAACTCTAGGATGAATTTTAGAAATTTAGTGGGTTTGGAATTTCTCTCCAGAAGTTAAGCACGCTTAGGATTTCAGAGTATTGTGGGCTGAATTGTAGAAAGTAAGTGAAGTAGAAGAAAAATCTGTGACATTCAACTTTTTAATATTTGGGAGCAGTTTGTCTTTAGAGAGAAAAAAAATTATTTTTATTGAAAGACCCGCGGATTCCCTGTCCAAGAAAGACGCACGAGGCACTGGCTGCAAAAGCAAGAGGCGATTTATTGATACACAGGCGCCTGCGGGTGCTCAGCGAAACCTCAGCCGGAGCTTCGGTGAACTGGCACACCGGGCTTTGGGGTACAGATCTTTTATAGGGTACAGTGGTCAGTTTCCCTCCTAGCACAGTAACAGGTATCTCATTGGCTCTTTTGAATCCAGCATATAGGTCACTTAAAGGGTAAACTTGTTTTTCACTATAGGTTCCTGGAAAAACCACATAAAAACCATTTGTTATTCATTGTATGGTTTTTCATTGTATGATCCCGTTTGCCCAACCGTGCCGGCTCCTTTCCCAACCATCCTGTCCTTTCTTAATCGGTTACACTTAACTGATTTTCTGAAAAATACATCTGACGTCTGTGCAGGTGTGGAAGCAAGCCCTGGTGATTTGTTACTGGGCCTAAAGTTATTGGGCTGGGGTCTTTCATTCCCCCCTTTTTCTTTATCATGGATAGAATCTTATATCCATTGTCCTGCTTGCTCAGGTTCTTGGATTAAGCTCGTTTGTGACCCTGTCTGTTGTTGAAGCAACTGGTATTGCTGAGTAAGGACCATAGTCTGGATTACAGAAAGTCTTTCTTTCATAAACTGCACCAATCTATTGAGTATGCAGGGTCCAAACGTCAGGATTATCAGCAAAATAATTAAAGGTCCCGCTCTGGTGGATAGCAAAGAACCATGGGGATTTGTTAAACCAATGTTCAAATCATCCTTGTTGTGCTTCAAATTTTTTTTTTTTATGAGCGCTCCTCATCTGTCAATTGTTATATCACTGCAGGATATATGGACATATACACATACAGACATACCGACATATAACACATAACAAGAGTGTGCACACATAACAATTAATAAAGGCCTCGTAGCTTTTAGCAGATGAAATCTCTATTGCAATGTTTTTTTTTTTTTTTTTTTTAAAACTTCACTGATCAGAAAAACATTAACCTAGGTCTGCAGGATCGGAATCACGAGCTCAAAAAAAATACAGAATCTAAGAAAAAACAAGAGTCCTAAAAAAAAAAGATGACTGGCCAGTAGTTAGTAAATACCATACAATTTACTTCTTGGTTTGGTCTAGTTTGAGTTCAGGTAAGCATTTTAACCTTAAGTTATATTTCCAGGTTTAGATGTTGAAAATTATGATACAAATTTAAGAAGCAATTTCCAAAATTTAAAATTTCATATCTTTTTACATTAGAAAAACTTGTTCACATAAAACTGGAAATAGGACCTCTACCATCAGAAGAAATTTCTTTAGTACCTCTAAGCCACTTTGCTTGTTCTGAAGTTTCAAAAGTAGCATTGAGTTACATTAAATTTGCCCACACACTACCATATATATCTGAAATTAAGCTTTGAAAATTTCTAAGACTATTGCTATTTAATTATCTAATGTCATTTTTATGAGCCAGACCAACGTTTTAATTTTTTTTTAGGCTACCCAGTTCAAAATTGAAACTCTTTAATTTTTTTATTTTTTTTATCCCAAGTATTTAAGTTTTCTAGCATGAACTATCTGAAATCAAACTAAACAATTGCTTAAACCCAACTTTTAACTGCAAGATAGTGCAATGCTTTAGAAACCCATTCAGATACCAGATTGTTACAATAAAAATTATTATTATTATTTTTTTTGACACACATTTAACCTAGATTATCCCTAAGAAACAATCAGACAACCAGATAAGAAAATCTCTCTCCAGGTTTTGAACTTTCATTTAATTATGGCTCCCATCAGTGGCACCATAGACTTTCCCATGAGTGGACCAGATGTTTTCACGTAGGGGCAACTATAGGTGTAAAATCAAGGGTCTCAGTGTGACTGGCTTTACTGCATTCAGTGTCCCTTCTTTTTAAGTAAACAGAGGTGGCGTAATCCTTAAGATGTAGATAAGGACCCAGGGAACTCCCCAGAGCTAAATGGCTCTGGCAGCTGCTGGGAGTCCCTTAATCCTATCTTTCACCCATAGGATCAGTTCCTCCAGTTTGGTTTGACCTTAGGCATTAGGCATTTTTTTTTTTTTAACTTTTTAGTAGCCAGCTCCCAAAAAGTCCATCCTCTGCTTGCAGTTGTTTCGAGTGCTAGGCTTCCCCAAGAAAGCAGAGTGGGGACTCCTTAAAAGTCCCCTTGAGAGTGTCAAAATTTGTGACTGAAAATTTGGTTCCCAGCTCTAAAGCCAATTAACACCAATTTAATAATGAGGACAGGGCTTTGAGAAAAGTCAAAGCGAGATGTCAAAGTTATTAAATCCCCAGCAGGCATCTCTATTTGCACTCAAGCCGGTTATGGGGGGGGGGGAGAAAACATTGCTTCTCTAGTCTCAGTATTCAGCCTTAGATGGAATTTATCATCCGCCTTGGGCTGCATTTCCAAGCAGCCCGATTCCAGGAAGACCCGTTTGCTTCCTTGGCCCTGTGATAACACTTGGGAGGTTTGGGGACCCGTTCCCTTCTACCCCCACGAGGGAGGGAGAGGGCCGGGTGCCCCTGAGCCGCTTTTTTTTTTTCTTCTTAACTTTTAATTAATGGTTGTCTGCCCGATTTCGGACGTCCTGCCAATGGTCAAGGGTGAGACTCAAAGGAGTTGTTATGGATTGCCCCATGTTAGTCTTAGATGGAGTGAGAAAGTGCAAAGGCAAGAAGACCGACACAAATATCAGACTGGACACGGAGAACGCTGCGCGGCTCGAGCACAAACCGAACGTACCTGACGGATTAGGGAGAGGAGGGATACCGTCACCTCCGTCACCCACGAGTACAGTGTACTCTACAGAACATTGGAGGCCCCCCCCAAGATGGGCCTCCCTGAGCCCCTGGGACGTCTCCCAGGGTGGCAGGGGAGAAGTCCGAGTTCGTCAACTCCTTCTCAAGCTGCCCAGAATACAGAGCGATTACGCGTAATCGTACAGACGCTGCGCATGAACAGATAACAAGATAACAACCAGACAGAGAGAGACACAAAATGACACGAACTGGCCTAAAGTTATTGGGCTGGGGTCTTTCATTATAATTCTAGAGACTCTAAATGTAAAGAATTATTAAGATGATTAATGGGATATGTTGTTAAGTTCAGTTCTCTCCCATGGGGAAAGTGCTTTTGTGGACTTTTGGGGATTGTTTTTGTGAATTTTTATAATTTGAAATATTAGGTAAAGATTGGGGGGGGCAGTTATATATTAGAAGTCTGTGCTTGGAGAGTGAGAAAAGGGGAAGGAAGATTTTGTGATGAGACTTGATACAAGGATTCTTTACCTGTAGAGGAGTGAATGTTATTTTTGTGAATGCTCTGAAGGTTTATACTGAACCTCTTTGCTACATTCTTGTCCTACTGAATCAGAATGGCTGGAACTCACCCACTGTGGAC
Organism: Marmota monax; assembly: GCF_021218885.2. Classification (NCBI taxonomy): domain Eukaryota; kingdom Metazoa; phylum Chordata; class Mammalia; order Rodentia; family Sciuridae; genus Marmota; species Marmota monax. The sequence continues at coordinate 3,939,319 of NW_026692492.1, read as the reverse complement.
AAAAGACTTTAGCTGCTGTTCCCTGTGGTGTCTGTAACTAGACTCACCACCAGCAGTGCTTTTAACCCTTAAGCAACCTGGCCTGGGTGCCAAATGAAGACTGCCCTAAAATCTGAGAGAAACACTGGTGTCACTTTTTTTTAAAAGAGAGAGAGAGAGAGAGAGAGAGAGAATTTTTTAATATTTATTTTTAGTTTTCGGTAGACACAATATCTTTATTTCATTTTTATGTGGTGCTGAGGATGGAACCCAGCACCCAGTGCTTGCCAGGCGAGTGCACCACCCCTTGAGCCACATCCCCAGCCCCTAAAACTCACTTTTAAAGTCCTCCATGCTACAAGGAAAAGTACAAAACACAGGCGAATACAAGCTGCAAGCGCAGGTCGCAGAGACAAGGCAAGGTGCTACCCGTCCCTAGGATCCTGCCTAGGCCGGAGATAGAGACAAATCTAACAGAATCCCACCAGCTAGGGGAGCTCAGGGAAACTTTGCCTGACTGTGGGCAGCAGGCTCCATGCTGTTTCCGTCACCATGGTAACCACTGGGAGCCTGGCAGAGCCGGCTTCCTGGTCCCGCCTCCCACATTTCAGTTATTTTTGAATTAAATAATCTGACTTTTCTCTGTGGTTATGTTACTAAATAATGCTATTGATGGGAGGTTTCCAACTATGCTTTTTTATATTTTGCTTTTAATTTTGAAGGTTATGGGGGTGCACTTGCTTGTCGCAGGAACAAAAGCCAGCAATGTTCCTGTGATGAACATAAGACCCTTACCCTCATTCCTGACTAAGTAATTACAAAAAATAAAATATACATAAGGGTCTTATTTCAGCTACATCATGTGACATCACACATTTATTTATGCACTCCTAGTTAAAAATAAATTGAAATGGATCCAAATATCTTAAGAACCTCGTGGTTACATAAAGTTAATACAATTATAAGTTATGCCCTGATTATTAATATATTTTTCTAGGTACTTGGATAGCCTATAGTTCTTAATTCATAAAATGATTAGCATATATGTCTAATTGTTTAGCTAATATATACTTATCTAATTGCTTTTCTTCAACAGAAAACACATAATTTATATACTTCTTATACATGTATTTATCTGATGTTGTGCCTTAGCTCCTCTGCTTCTGTTTACAGATATTCTAGATACAGACATTTTAGATAAATATATTTTACTATAAATTTGCTTTCAAGAGAGAATACAACCTTCAAGTAATCTCTAGTTCTCAAAGTTATCATACAAGATTTAAAAAACTTTTTTATTTTAGTTGTTGTTGGACACAATACTTCCATTTTTTAATGTTTTTAGGTGGTGCTGAGGATTGAACCCAGCGCACTGCACATGCTAGGTGAGCGCTCTACCGCTGAGCCACAACCCCAGCTTCTGTAAAAACTTTTATAAGATTATAAACAAATATAACTCTATCTTCAGAAATACTCAAGGGCTTTAACTATTTTTTCATTAATATTTCTTCTTATCAAAGTACAAAAATTTGTTTAGATTCTAAGGTTTTAACAAATTAAAGTATAACCAGGAAAAATTCTAAAAGGAAAAGATTCTTTAGCAGAGAGGAAGCACACATTGGAGGTCCTAAGAAGAATCAAAAAAACATCTTTGGGTGAAACAAGGTCTTTACATTCTAGATTTTAATGATAAAAGTATTTTCCTAAACCAGAAAATCTTTATATCATTATCTAGACAGATGATATAAAAAGTTAAAACTATTAAAAAGAGATTTATATGTACTGTACTGACTATCAAAATTTTACCTGATTAATTCAAGAATATTTCAGGCTATTTCCCTAATTTTACTATGCCAATGTGAGCTAACATTTTGTCCATATCTTGACATGATAAAAACCTATTAAAATGTTTTTATTTCCTTTAAGGGAGGTCTTTATTGCCTGATGATTCTTACTGTTTAATGTGATAAAAAAAATAAATTAAAAAAAGACAAATCCTGTAACAAGGCCTCTGGCCCTGAGCTGGAGCCTCACTGAGATGGCTACATCTCTGAGGTGAGAGAAGTTACCAATCAGGCTCCATGGTAAGAGCTGGAAGGGGAAGAAGGGAGGGGAGAAGCAGCTCCCCCATTCTCAGTCACTATCCTTGAAGGGTTAACTTGCCCAGAACAGTGAAAGACAAAGCTGCTTTTGTGTGAACTTCTGCAGACTGGGAACTTCTGAGCCCCTCCCCTTACATGCTGGGTATAGAGTTCTGAAACTACCTGAACTCAAAGTTCAGGGGGATTGATTGATTACACCAAAAGCTGTGCCCTCTGAACCTGGCTATAGCCAAAGAAAATCTGCTTCCTGTTTGGTGTCTTGCCTGGTGTGTGCCCTGAAGCACTTCCTTTCCAGACAAATGGAGCCACCTTTAGCCATGATTTCTAGCTTCACACCAACCTCAGTGGACAGTCCAAGAGTTAGTCCCATTACTCCTTTTTCTTGATATGTCTTCCCACTAACTCCTCTGCTTCTGTTTATTTCTACAAATTAACTACCACCTTGGCTTTCTCATCTACTTTGGGAGTAGTTGAAAGAACTCTTGGGACCTTGCCTGCATTTCACTGCTCATTGCTAGCTACTACCTAACACCTGCACCCCAGCCCTGCACTCCACCAGGCCAAGCGCTGCTGCAGCCAGGGGCCAGGTGGGCAGGGCTGCAGACATGTGCAGCTGCAGAGGCTGGGAAATTCACTCATGAGCCCAACAGAAGCCCAGAAACAGCCCACTGCAGAGGTCTCTGGGAAGTGAGGTGTTTGAGACAGAGTGACTTAGCCAGAGGCTGCCCCATTTTCAGATCATGGTTTTTCAGAAAAGAAATTAAAGCTGGATGCGGTAGCACACACCTGAAATCCCAGTGGCTCTGGAGGCTGAGGCAGGAGGATCACAAGTTCAAGGTTAGTCTCAGCAATTTACTCAGACCCTAAGCAACTTGGCAAGACCCTGCCTCAAAATAGAAACTGAACAGGGCTGGGTTGTGGCTCAGTTGTTAAGCACCTCTGAGTTCAACACCTGGTGGGAAAAAACAAAACAAAACAGTTGAATCTCAGCCCATGGTGACCACTGTCAAGGGGAGGAGCACTTACTTCAGATCAAACCCTCTGGTGATTCTGGGAATGCAGGCTTCAGCCCCTGCCTTGGGGCATTGTAACTAATTCTAAATAATTCATTCTAGATGATTCAGCTCTAGTCATGGATGCCCCTGGGAGCTGCAGGCTACACATTCATTCAGAATGCCCAGGGATTCTTGACAGTGAAATCTGGTGTTCTGCCCCCACACTGTAACCACAGAGGACCTGAGAGTTGTGTGCCACGTGCTGGTCCAGGCACCCTGGAGGGCCCTGGCAGGGTCACCTGGTGTCCTGCCCACACACCCTAACCACAGAGGACCTGAGAGCTGTGTGCCACATGCTGGTCCAGGCACCTGGAGGACCCTGGCAGTGTCACCTGGTGTCCTGCCCACACACCCTAGCCACAGAGGACCTGAGAGCTGTGTGCCACATGCTAGCACCTGGAGGGCCCTGGCAGTGTAGTCAGGTGTTTTGGCCATCCAGGCCTCACCACAGAAGCCTACAGAGGCTGCAAGTAGCACATACTCCAGGATTCTGGCCAGTGCAGTCCAGAATTCTACAATGTGGCCCTCATTGCAGAAGTTTCTGTACGCTGCTACACGGGGGCCCCTAGGGATACTGGGAAGTATATTCAGCCCATGCAGCCCTCACCATAGAGGCTCCTGGGAGCTGCAGGCCCCCAAGCACCAGGGACATTGTAGTGTGGTGCTCTGTTGATGCAGACCACATTACAGTGGCACCTTAGAACTCTGAGCCCCCAGGAATTCTGGGCATTGTAGTCCGTACTACTCAGGCAGCCCTGAGCTCAGAGGTCTGTAGGCCATTGATTATTCTGGGTAATGCAGTCCATGCTATCTAAGTGGACCTCACCATCAAGGCTCCGGGGATCTGCCTGGACACCCCAGATGCTTTTCCCTGAAGCCCTGGACAGGAAGGTGTCTGGGCGCTCCAGGGCTCAGGGATTCTGGGCAGTGTAGTCTGGCCTTCTGCACAGCCCTCACTGTGAAGGCCTCTGGGAGTTGCAGGCTGCACACTCACCTGGACAACACCTCCCCAAAAGGATTCCAGGTAGTATAGTTAACTTCTCTGCCTCCCGTTCTCACCACAGAGGATCCTTAGAGCTACAGCCCTTGAGGGTAGTGAGTCACGTAGTTCTGCCCACTCACATCAGAGGGTTCTGGGAGCTAAATTCCCCCTTAGGGTTGTGGGTACTTCAGTCCAGGGCTTGCTCAGTCACCAAAGAGGGTTCTGGGAGCTGCAGCCCCTGAGGATTGTGGGTAATGTAGTGCAGCTCAGTTACTACAAAGGATCCTGGGAGCTGCAGCCCCTGAGGGTTCTGGGTAAGATAGGGTAGGTTTGGCCTGCACAGCCCTGCTGGGAGGACCACAGGAGCTGCAGACCCCATGCTTTCCCTGGTCCCCTAGAGATTCCAGGTAGTGCTCTACCCACACAACCCTCACCACAGAAACTCTGGGAGTTACAGGGTTTGCAGGGATCCCCAGGGATTCTGAGCACTGAAGCCTGGTATTCTGCCCTTGCAGCCCTGCCCCCAGAGGTTCCTAAGAACAGCAGGCATCCAAGGGTAATGGGTAGCACAATTTGTCATTTTGTCAGTACAGCCATCACTCCAGAGGTCCCTGCAAGCCGCAGGTCCCCGAGGGTGATGGATACTGCCGTCTGTCATTTGACCTATGCTGCCCTCACTGCAGAGGGCTCTGGTGACAGCAGGCCCTGAAGGATTCTAGGTAGGGCAGCCATCATAACCTTCGCAGCTCTCACCCCAGAGTCTCCTGGGAGCTGCTGGCTGCATTCTCACAAAGCACCCCGGGGACTCTGGGCAGTGCAGTCCAGCATTCTGCTGCTCACACCCACCAAGGCATCTGGAAGCTTTGGGCCACGCGCTGGCCCTGGTACACTGAGGATTCTGGGTAGCATATCCCAGCGACTGCCCACCCAGCCAAGAATCCTCCACAAAGGCCTCTGGGATCTGCAGGCCACACAGTTGCCAGGAGCCCCCATTATTCTGGGTAGAACTGGTGTGTCATGCAATTCTCACCAGGGGCTCCTGGGAACTGTGGGCCCCGAGGATTCTAGGCACTGCTGTCCAGCATTCTGCCCACAGGCCCCTCAGTGTGTGGCCGCTAGGAGCTACTGGCCCTGGTACCCCAAGTATTATGGGTACTTCAGCCAAGAAACTGCCCACGCAGCCATCCCCACTGTGGGACTGGTCAGAGGGCCCACCCCACTAGAACAGACTCACCCAGCAAACCCCAGCATCATCCGGTTTCTTCTAAAAAATTGTGGTCACGTAATGGAAAGTCTTTAATACAGCCACAGTTGAAAACAATCATAATTCTTTAATATCTAATACCTAACTGATACACAGATTTCTCCAGCTATTTCCAATAAATTTTAGACAATGACAAATGAGGTTCTAATAGGAGCATGCAGTACACTGGATTAATACATCTGAAGTCCTTTACTTGTGGTTAATTTACACTGTAGATCTTCAAGTCTGTGTTTTGCTTCTTCATTTGGTTTCATCTCAGAGTGCCTGGGATGGAGTACTCCACCCCTGATCTATAACCCCACCACAAGGTTCTTCTTGTAACCGACACAAATGCAATATTTACACTTAATGTAACTTTGAATTTTAACACATCGACTTCTCAATATTTCTCAAGTACTTAAACCTATAAGAAAATTTACTCATTAAAACATGAATAAGAGCAAGCAATGAGGTGCACATTAGCCCTTCCCCTCAGGCCCCAGTGGGACTCCAGGCGCTGGGCCTCCCTGCACCATCTTGAGTGGCCATCTGGGTTTCTCCTGTGCCCTTGGATTTCTCCCCAAAATACACTCAGGCCACACAAAACACACTGAAGTGACATAATGATGAGCAGCCAAACCCTCAGTGAGGAATACTGTTGTAAAGGAAGTTCTGCTGAAATATTACCTGGGAAAGCAAAGGACATGGCAGAACTTCTTCCTCAGCACACAGGCAGTGCCCAGGAAGCTTCTTCCTCATGTTTTCCTCACCTGGACCTCGGTCATCCTGAATCCACAGTGGAGTCTCCATTGCCAAGGAGAAGGAAGCCCTGGTCCTCACCACAGACATATCCCCCAGGCATCCCCAGGCCATGGTGTCTCCCCAAGAGGGTCCCCAGGATAAGGAAGCCCTGGACCCCACCTTAGACAGAGCCCCCAGGCATCCCCAGGTCATGATGTCTCCCCAAGAGGGTCCCCATGATAAGGAAGCCCTGGTCCCCACCTTAGACAGAGCCCCCAGGCAGCCCCAGGTCATGATGTCTCTCCATGTGGGTCCCCAGGAGAAGGAAGCCCTGGTCCCCACCTTAGACAGAGCCCCCAGGCATCCCCAGGTCATGATGTCTCCCCAAGAGAGTCCCCAGGGTAATGAACCTCTGCTGCCCACCTTAGGGCCCCCAGGCATCCCCAGATGTGGCATTTCCCACGTGGGTCCCCAGGAGAAGGAAACTTGCTATATGTAGGCAACACAGGAATTACTGGAATTTGAATTCTAAAAAAAATAGCACTCCTGAAATACTGAAAGGTTACTCTGACAACACATATACAAGTATGCATTCAGAGAACTTTGAACATGGTTGAAAGGAATGAAAAGAAAGATAAATAAATGCAGTGATTTTCCTTGCTCAGGATCAATTCAACCATTAATGTTAGGGAGATACTTCTTTCTAATTTGATCTTTAGATGCAGCAGAATCCCAATCCCAGCACCACAGAAGATACCTACAAATGCTGAGCCTAGAAGATATGGCAAAGGAGTGATCAAAAATAGCTCAAAAGGGGGCTGAGATTGTGGCTCAGTGGCAGAGAACCTGCCTCGCACATGTGAAGCACTGGGTTGGATCCTCAGCACTACACAAAAATAAACAAACAAAATAAAGAGATTTTAAAAAATAGTTCAAGACTCTGCACATCTGGTTACAGCTCTTATCATAAAGCTTCAGTGATCCCAGAGTGTGGCAGTGGGAAAGGCATTGGAAATAGACAAAAGGAACAGAAGAATGAGCTCAGAAAGACCCATGTAAAACCAGTCAAGTGTCCTCTCAAAGGGACAAAGGCCACTCGATGGAGAGAAAAAAATCTGTAACCATGAATGGCTGCAGAACAGTTGTGAAAATAAAAATGAAATACGTGAAACTCGAACGCAATCTTTACGGCTTACCCAAAAAGCTACTCAAAATAATCCATAAAGTCCAATTTTCAAGTGCAAAATTATAAAGTTTATAGAAAAAAATCTGCATAGACTTGTGTCTTATAAATAGGAGGAATCAGACCCAGGAAAGACACCCTTTGGAGTCTGGAGCTCTGCTGCCAAACCCAGGAAACTAGAGCGGCTGCAGGGAGACCATCCCGGGGAATGCGGCCGACACCTCAATTCCAGAGCTCTGCACTTCAGAGTCTGAGGTCACAAGTCTCTGTGTGTCTAAGCTACCCAGTTGGTGGCACTTTGCTAGGCAGCCCTAGGAGAATGACACAGGCACATTCGGCTCCACCCTCTGCAGATACCTGTCTCCCCAAGGTCACCCCACATAGGGAGGGGGCAGGAGCAGGGCACCTCACAGGCCCTCACCACTGCCAGGTGGTCACTTCCCGCACTGACTGTCTGGGCACTCTGGCCTCAGCTTTCAACCTCCTGGGGCCAGTGGAGGATGAGGACAAGGAGCGGTAAGAGGTCAGCCTTCCTGGGACTGGACACTGAGCCTCCACCTTGCTGTCCCTGGGCCCCAGAAAGCACAGAACTAGACCAATCCCACCCCTTACATGTCCTTCAGCCCCACCTCCCAGCCATCCACAGCTTGTAACACCAAAGATGTCCCTTTTAATCTCAGGAGGCAAAGGAGAGGACGTTCCACCTGGTCAAGGCATCTCACCTGTGTCCACTGGGCCCAAGCTGGCCCTTTAAAGGGGTGAGGGAAGAACAGCCCGGGGGTCAAACAAGACAGAAAGGGGAGAGGGGAATGGGGGGGCTGGTTGTCAGGACCCTGAGGGTGGATATGTCTCCCCACAGAGGCCCAGTGCAGGCGCTGAAGAGGGACCTCCTGCCTCCACCCAGGGCATCTGATAACTGCATAGGCACCTCAGGAGGCCCAGTCCCAGCCAAGAGGCAGCTCCAGGGACTTAGTGCATTTTCCCAAAATGGTCATGATGCAGCTTGCTGAGTCAGGATTCTGACGTTCAGGACTAGCACACTGCCTGTTCAGCACAGGAGGAGCAAAAGGCCCTTCACAGCCCAGGCCTCCAACTGTGCCTCCCTTACAGGCATCTCCTTTGTGGGACACCAGGCCCTGCTGGCCACAGAAAAGGCCACAGGCCAACACAGGGATGGCTAGGGACTCTGTGTGTTTCCTGGGGGGCTGAGGACGGGCACTCCCCATAGCAGCCAAAGGCAGAGCAGTCACTGCCTCTGCCCTCTAGAGTCTGGGGTGGGGGGGCTTCCTGGTGGGGCATGCATGAGCCCAGTCCTCCTGAGGCAGGTAGGAAGATGGTGTTCCCCCAAGTCCACACACCCTGCTGGAAGCAAATCCTCTGAGCTCAGGGACTCAGCTCAGTTTGTGCCTCATGTGCAACACCCCCACCTCCACCTCGTCCCCCAAAACAACTGCCTGAGGAAAGCTCAAGGCTTCCAAGAAAACTTACTCTGTCCTGGCCCACACCTGGCGACAGGCCCCAACCTCCCTTTCTCCGGTCATTTAATAGAAAGGACTTGCAATTGACAACATGCATCTCTTGCAACGCAGAGGGGCTCAGAGCCTGAGGGCCATTACCTCGAAATACAATCATCCAGCAGGACAGGTTCTCTCTCCCAGTCTCTGGGGGAAGACAGAATTCTTATACCACTGCCACCAACACAGCTGGCCTAACTGCATTCACAACGACTGACTCCACTTCTTACTTCACCAAGTCCCAAGCTGAACTCTTCCCTCCTTCCCCCTTTATTATGCCCAAATTACCTCTGTGCAGACCATAATGGAACTTGGCTCTTTCCTCCACCTTCAGTAGCTACCTAGTGAGATCTGACTCACTGCTACATCTGATGTCCAGCTGTACCCATCAGTAACATCACAGACGTGGACATCATCTGATGTCCAGCTGTACCCATCGGTGACATCACAGACGTGGACATCATCTGATGTCCAGTTGTGCCCATCAGTGACATCACAGATGTGGACATCGTCTGATGTCCAGTTGTGCCCATCGGTGACATCACAGACGTGGACGTTCAGGAGAAAGCGTCAAAGAGACCACCTTCCTAAGCGCCATCCTATGCACTAAGCCCCTCCAAGCACAGCTGCAGCCCGTGGAGCAGGCAGAGAAATGAACACGCTGGTGTCAGTCAGCCCTGGGTGGCCACCTGCAGCTGGCCAGCACTCCACACAGCACACAGGACTCCTCACCTCTGTGCCCAACTGTGGGAGGCCGCAGAGGCCTCTGGGAAGGCGGGCCCCAGGCATTCTGGGCATTGCAGTCCAGCATCGTGCCCACGCAACCCTCACCATGATGGCCCCTGGAAGCCAAGGCCCCTGGGCACTGTAGTCCAGCGTTCTCCCCAGGCACCCTCACCATGATGGCCCCTGGAGCATTCTGGGTATTGCAGTCCAGCATCCAGCCCCGGAAGCCCTCACCATGATGGCCCCTGGAAGCCAAGGGCCTCTGGGCACTATAATCCAGCGTTCTCCCCAGGCACCCTCAACATGATGGTCTCTGGAGCATTCTGGGTACTGCAGTCCAGCATCCTGCCCACGCAACCCTCACGGTGATGCCCCTTCCTGGAAGCCGCGGCCCGATCATTCTGGGTAGTGTAGTCCAGAGGTCCTCCCACGCAACCCTCATTGTGATGCCCCCCCTCCTCCTGGAATCCGAGGGTCATTAGCTTTCTGGGTAGTGTAGTCTAGAGGTCTGCCCGCGCAACCCTCACCGTGATGCCCCAGTCCTGGAAGCTGCGGCCCTGATCATTCTGGGTAGTGTAGTCCAGAGGTCGCCCCCCCACCCCGCCCCCCCGAAACGATGCACCCCCTCCTGGAAGCTGAGGGTCATTAGCATTCTGGGTAGTGTAGTCCAGAGGTAGGCCCATGCAACCCCCACCGTGATGCCCCTCCCTGGAAGCCGCAGCCCGAGCATTCTGGGTAGTGTAGTCCCCAGATCGGCTCATGCACCCATTCAGGTGATGTCCCTCCCCGGAAGCCGAGGACCCTGAGAATTCAGGGTAGTGTAGTCCAGAGGTCTGCCCACGCAAACCTTAGGGTGATTTTCCCCAGTTCCCGGAAGTCAATAGCCCCGAGCATTCTGGGTAGTGTAGTCCAGAGGTCAGCTCATGCAACCATTAGGGTGTTGGCCCTCCCCGGAAGCCGAGGGCCATTCGCATTCTGGGTAGTGTAGTCCAGAGGTCTGCCCACGCAGCTCTCACCGAGATGGGCCCCCTCACCCGCCAAGCAGCCGGCCCCCAGGGATTCTGGGTAGTGTGCTTTGGCGCTCTGTGGTGTCACTGCAGATACCCTGGGCAGCTGCGGGCCGGGAGGATTCTGGATATTGTACTCAAGTGTTCTCCTATTCAGCCCCCAATACAGAGGATCTGTCCACCCCTCAGCTGTGTCCATAACAATCCTCCTGGTGCCTCCTGGCGTACACTAAGGGGAGCTGCACCCCACTAATGGGACACCAGGTGGGACCTACTGGGAGTTCCGTACTATGCCCAAATTACCTCTGTGCAGACCATAATGGAACTCGGCTCTTTCCTCCACCTTCAGTAGCTACCTAGTGAGATCTGACCCACTGCTACATCTGATGTCCAGTTGTGCCCATCGGTGACATCACAGACGTGGACATCATCTGATGTCCAGTTGTACCCATCGGTGACATCACAGATGTGGACATCGTCTGATGTCCAGTTGTACCCATCGGTGACATCACTGCAGTGGACGTTCAGGAGAAAGCGTCAAAGAGACCACCTTCCTAAGCGCCATCCTCTGCACTCAGCCCCACCAAGCACAGCTGCAGCCCGTGGAGCAGGCAGAGGAATGAACACTCCAGTCCCAGTCAGCCCTGCATGGCCACCTGCAGCTGGCCAGCACTCCACACAGCACACAGGACTCCTCACCTCTGTGCCCAACTGTGGGAGGCCGCAGAGGCCTCTGGGGAGGCGGGCCCCAGGCATTCTGGGCAGTGCAGTCCAGCATCCTGCCCACGCAACCCTCACCATGATGGCCCCTGGAGCATTCTGGGTATTGTAGTCCAGCATCCAGCCCAGGAAGCCCTCACCATGATGACCCTGGAGCATTCTGGGTATTGCAGTCCAGCATCCAGCCCCGGAAGCCCTCACCATGATGGCCCCTGGAAGCCAAGGGCCTCTGGGCACTATAATCCAGCGTTCTCCCCAGGCACCCTCAACATGATGGTCTCTGGAGCATTCTGGGTATTGCAGTCCAGCATCCTGCCCAGGTAACCCTCACGGTGATGCCCCTTCCCGGAAGCCACGGCCCCGATCATTCTGGGTAGTGTAGTCCAGAGGTCCGCACACGCAACCCTCGCCGTGATGCCCCCCCTCCTCCTGGAATTCGAGGGTCATTAGCTTTCTGGGTAGTGTAGTCCAGAGGTAGGCCCATGCAACCCTCACCGTGATGCGCCCCCCCCCCCGGAAGCCGAGGGTCATTAGCATTCTGGGTAGTGTAGTCTAGAGGTCTGCCCGCGCAACCCTCACCGTGATGCCCCCGTCCTGGAAGCCGCGGCCCTGATCATTCTGGGTAGTGTAGTCCAGAGGTCGACCGCCCCACCCCGCCCCCCGCAACCCGCACCATGATGCACCCCCTCCTGGAAGCTGAGGGTCATTAGCATTCTCGGTAGTGTAGTCCAGAGGTAGGCCTATGCAACCCCCCCCCCCACCGTGATGCCCCTCCCTGGAAGCCGCAGCCCGAGCATTCTGGGTAGTGTAGTCCCCAGATCGGCTCAAGCAACCATTAAGGTGATGTCCCGCCCCGGAAGCCGAGGACCCTGAGCATTCAGGGTAGTGTAGTCCAGAGGTCTGCCCACGCAACCCTTAGGGTGATTTTCCCCAGTTCCCGGAAGTCGATAGCCCCGAGCATTCTGGGTAGTGTAGTCCAGAGGTCAGCTCATGCAACCATTAGGGTGTTGGCCCTCCCCGGAAGCCGAGGGCCATTTGCATACTGGGTAGTGTAGTCCAGAGGTCTGCCCATGCAATCCTCACCGTGATTGCCCCACGTCCAGGAAGCCTAGGTCCCTGAGCATTCTGGGTCGTGTAGTCCAGAGGTCTGCACACGCAACCCTTAGGGTGATTCCCCCTTCCCGGAAGTCGAGGTCCCCATGCATTCTGGGTAGTGTAGTCCAGAGGTCAGTTCATGCAACCATTAGGGTGTTGGCCCTCCCCGGAAGCCGAGGGCCATTCGCATTCTGGGTAGTGTAGTACAGAGGTCTGTCCACGCAGCTCTCACCGAGATGGGCCCCCTCCCCCGCCAAGCAGCAGGCCCCCAGGGATTCTGGGTAGTGTGCTTTGGCGCTCTGTGGTGTCACTGCAGATACCCTGGGCAGCTGCGGGCCGGGAGGATTCTGGATATTGTACTCAAGTGTTCTCCTATTCAGCCCCCACTACAGAGGATCTGTGGACCCCTCAGCTGTGTCCATAACAATCCTCCTGGTCCCTCCTGGCGTACACTAAGGGGAGCTGCACCCCACTAATGGGACACCAGGTGGGACCTTCTGGGAGTTCCGTAAAAATTGGTCACACAGGTGGGCCCTCAGGTGCTGGGCAGGGGGCAGGAGCCATGATGTCTCGAGGGGCCTGTGATGAGGGGGGATGACCCCTGGCCTTGCCATCCTAGCCCAAGGTCATCATGCATTCCAGGATGGCTGCTACCAGGCAGGACAGAAGCTGCAGGCCAAGAATGTTGACATCCCAGTGACACCTGTGTTCCCTGGAGATAAGGGGGACAGGCCTGGACCCTCAGGGCTCCTGCCCCCTCGTCTGCCTGGGGGCTAAGCTCTGAGGGAACCAACAACCCAGGCATATAGAGGGGAACCTGGGGTCTGGGAGGGGAGAGTGGGGGTCCCCAGTGGAGGCAATGGAGGGACAGTGGTCCCTGTGGTTTAGGTACTTGTCAGCTCATTGCTCTGGCTCAGCAATCCCACCCAGCCTGCACCCTGCCTGCCACCTGGGCAGTGGGCAGTGTTTTCTCATCACAGCTGGTTGGACACAGGGCTGGCTCCTGTGTGCACAGGCCCTCAGGGGCTCCCCACGACTGCTCCTCTCATGTCCCCTGGGAGAGTGGGTGGTGGGACATGGGATCAGATATTGGGGTGAGCAGATGCCACCTGGGGACGGGGGAGGGGAGGAAGCTGATCAATAACGGGGTGATGGGACATTATCGGGGAACGAGTGGTCAGATATAGGGTGGTGGGACATCACCGAGTGTGTACAGAGAAACCCGAGAGACAACGCCAAGAGTTGAGGGAGATGGAAGTGCAGAGACTTCACGAAGAGAGCCGAGAGTATACGGAGAAACCCGAGAGACAACGCCAAGAGTTGAGGGAGATGGAAGTGCAGAGACTTCACGAAGAGAGCCGAGAGTGTACGGAGAAACCCGAGAGACAACGGAAGAGTCGAGGGCGGCTGAGGTGCGGAGATTTACGAAGAGAGCCGAGTGTTTACGGAGAAACCCGAGAGAACGCGAAGAGCCGAGGGAGATGGAAGTGCAGAGACTTCACGAAGAGAGCCGAGTGTGTACGGAGAAACCCGAGAGAACGCGAAGAGCCGAGGGCGGCTGAAGTGCGGAGACTTGGTGAAGAGAGCCGAGTGGCCTCGGAAGGGCCGAGTATGTACGGAGAAACCCGAGTGTGTACGGAAAGGGCCGAGGGTCGAGGGCAGAGTGGAAAAGGGGGACCCAAAGAGCCGATGTTGGCAGGGAGTAGTCGAGGGCCCAAGGACGGGTTCAGGGGCGGCGCAGAGTGTCCAGGTCCTGAGCGGACCGCGGGGAGCCACGCAGAGGGCACCGGGAGGGCCAGAGGCGGTGGACGGCCGCGGGCGCTCGGCAGGCGGGGAGGGGAGCACGACGGCGGGAGGTGATCTGGGTCCGGCGGGGAGTGGGGGCGGCGCAGGCTTGGAGGAGGGAGGCCCTGGAGGACGCTGGGGTCCGGAATGGCCAGGCGGGAAGCGGAGTCCGGGGCGGCGGCAGGGCAGAGCCCAGGGCGGGCAGGCGCGTCGGGGGAGGTCCTGGGGCGGGGCGGTGGGGCGTGGTGGAGGCCGAGGGTGTGGGTCCGGCCTTCAGCCCGGACTTCAGAGGGTCGGCCCAGGTCAGGTGTAGCCTGAGAACAGCCAGAGGAATACCACTTCCACTTCTGTGGTCAGAGTGGGAAGAGGACACGTGGGAGCCTGTGTCCCTCAGGAAGCCTCCCTGCAGAAGTACCCAGCCCGACACCCCTCAGAGACCTGATGGAGTCCAGGGCACAGAGCCTGAAGAGTCCTGGCAGGGATGGGGTCGTGAATGTACCCAGGACACACCGTCCTCCCCCAGTCGGCACTTGGGACACACCGTCCTCCTCCAGTCTACACTCGGGACACAGTGTCCTTCTCCAGTCTACACTAGGGACACAGTGTCCTTCTCCAGTCTACACTGCGGACACCATGTCCTCCTCCAGCCTACACTCGGGACACAGTGTCCTCCTCCAGCCTACACTCGGGACACAGTGTCCTCCTCCAGCCCACACTGGGGACAGAGTGTCCTCCTCCAGCCTACACTCGGGACACAGTGTCCTCCTCCAGCCTACACTCGGACACAGTGTCCTCCTCCTGTCTACACTGGGGACACAGTGTCCTCCTCTAGCCTACATTAGGGACAAAGTGTCCTCCTCCAGCCTACATTAGAGACACAGTGTCCTCCTCTAGCCTACATTAGGGACACAGTGTCCTCCTCCAGCCTACATTAGAGACACAGTGTCCTCCTCCAGCCTACACTGGGGACACAGTGTCCTCCTCCAGTCTACACTCGGGACACAGTGTCCTCCTCCAGCCTACACTCAGGACACAATGTCCTCCTGCAGTATACACACCGGACACCTTATCCTCCTCAGTGACCTTGGCTTCCCATGAGAGTGACCATGAGGAGCGCGTGTGTGCACACCCCAGACAGTAGACGAGGCACTTCCCTTGGAGGGCACCTGTCTTCAAGGCCGCCCGGTGGAGGAGGCCCCCGCCTCCAGCCCTGTCTGTGGGACTCTCCATTCAGAACTTAGACTTGCCCTAGCAACAAAGGTACCTGGCCCACAAACCCAGCTAAGACCCAATTCCCGTTTTCCCGGCCCACGTGGGAAGGACTCAGCCCTACTCAGGTCCTCAGCCCTGGGAAGGGCCCCTGATGGCTCCCCAGGCCGCCTGCCCCCTGTGCAGGTGTAATAGGTAAAGGATCTCAAGGTGAAGGGTCTCGAGATGAGCTCCTCCTGGACACGGGGCCCTCATGCAATGCCACTGTGCTCCCAAGAGAGAAAGAGGGGACACAGACACAGAGGAGGAGCCACATGGAGATGGAGGAAGAGACTGGAGTGAGGGGTCAGCAGCCAAGGCCACCTGGAGCCCAGGAGCTGGACAGGCAGGAGGAGCCTCCCTGGAGCCTGTGGAGGGAGCTGGACACCATTGTAAGAGGCGGGTCCTGTCCACATCTTGACCCCAGAACCTGTGAGTGGGACCTTGTGTGGGAACAGGGTCTCTGCAGAGGTCGTTAGTGAAGGGTCCTGAGATGGGCTCCCCTGGGTCAGGTGGCCCTCATGCAATGGCCATGTCCTTAAAACAGAAGAGGGGACAGCCTCAGAGGAGGAGCCACGTGGAAGATGCATTTCCACTTAAGGCCCCAGGTTGGTGGTCCCTGGCTCCAGCAGGCCCTCTGCTGTGTGGGTCTCATGAAGGCAAATGGGCCCTGCCGCAGCGGTCACAGGAGCTGTGTGACACGGTCTGGACAAAAGACCGTGGAAGAGCTGTTGTCTTTGGACAGACTGACTCAGGTGGGTCAGAGTTCAGCTCTGCAGCAGGTGGGGACCCTCAGTAGAGTAGCAGGAGTGAGCAGGGAGAGGGAGGGAGGGGTACAGGGGGCTGTGAGCAGGGAGAGGGAGGGAGGGTACAGGGGCTGTGAGCAGGGACAGGGAGGGAGGGGTACAGGGGGCTGTGAGCAGGGACAGGGAGGGAGGGGTACAGGGGCTGTGAGCAGGGACAGGGAGGGAGGGGTACAGGGGCTGTGAGCAGGGACAGGGAGGGAGGGGTACAGGGGGCTGTGAGCAGGGACAGGGAGGGAGGGGTACAGGGGCTGTGAGCAGGGACAGGGAGGGAGGGGTACAGGGGGCTGTGAGCAGGGAGAGGGAGGGAGGGTACAGGGGCTGTGAGCAGGGACAGGGAGGGAGGGGTACAGGGGGCTGTGAGCAGGGACAGGGAGGGAGGGGTACAGGGGCTGTGAGCAGGGACAGGGAGGGAGGGGTACAGGGGGCTGTGAGCAGGGACAGGGAGGGAGGGGTACAGGGGCTGTGAGCAGAGACAGGGAGGGAGGGGTACAGGGGGTGTGAGCAGGGAGAGGGAGGGAGGGGTACAGTGGCCTGTGATCAGGGATGGGTGGGTGGGTGCCCCGAATCCCTCTACAAGCAGATGACCTTCCACTGGGCACCCCCACCCCACAGCTGCTAGGGTCAGGGAAGGTCTACAGGATGCAGGGTTCCAAGTCTTTCCAAATGGGAGCCCCACTTTTCCCCAGAAGCTCTCCTGGGACTGTGGGGGTCATGCCTTTGGGGCAGGGTCTCCCAAAGACTCTCTTCTGGTTAGGGAGGTCCTTGCTGCGCAGGGCATGAGTTCTGTGGCCTGCTAATGTCAGTGTCCACATCCACTGCCGGCCCTGGGAATGCAAAAGGCCCTCTGCCACCTGACGAGGTAGGGATGCGGAGAGGGAGATGACCTGGAGGGTCTTGGGGCCCAAGGAGTCAGCAGGATGCTGAGAAGAGGGGCAGATGGAGAAGGGACAGGGAGACAAACTGGAGTGATGAGGACCCAAGGCTAGGGCCTGGGATCCTGGGGGTGAGAAGATGCAGGAAGGAGCTTCCCAGGACCCTGCAGAGGACGGCCTGCCCTTCAGGACCCCAACCCCAGAGATGTGGACCAGAGGCAGGAGGTGCTTTGAGCCCCGAGGGTGTAGGGCTGACGGCGGCCAGCAGGGGGCGCAGGCAGTCTTCTGAGCATCAGCGCCGCTGTCTGCCTTGAGGCAGGGACTGGATCCATCCCATGGTGACACACAGGGCAGGTGAGCAGGGCTGTCCTGGTCCTGCAGCGCTGGACACACAGGGGCAGGTGGGCGGGGCTGTCTTGGTCCTGCCATTGCTCACACACAGGGCAGGTGGGCGGGGCTGTCCTGGTCCTGCCATTGCTCACACACAGGGCAGGTGAGCAGTGCAGGGTGTAGGGCTGACGGCGGCCAGCAGGAGGCGCAGTCTTCCGAGCATCGGCGTCTCTGTCTCCCTTGAGGAAAGGACTGGGTCCATCCCATGGTGACACACAGGGCAGGTGGGCGGGGTTGTCCTGGTCCTGCCCACGCTGGACACATAGGTCAGGTGAGCAGTGCAGGGTGTAGGGCTGACGGCGGCCAGCAGGAGGCGCAGGCAGTCTTCTGAGCATCAGCGCTGCTGTCTGCCTTCAGGCAGAGACTGGGTCCATCCCATGGTGACACACAGGGCAGGTGAGCAGGACTGTTCTGGTCCTGCCCACGCTGGACACATAGGGCAGGTGAGCAGGACTGTTCTGGTCCTGCGGCGCTGGACACACAGGGGCAGGTGGGCGGGGCTGTCCTGGTCCTGCCCACGCTGGACACATAGGTCAGGTGGGCGGGGCTGTCCTGGTCCTACCCACGCTGGACACACAGGGGCAGGTGGGCGGGGCTGTCCTGGACCTACCCACGCTGGACACATAGGTCAGGTGGGCGGGGCTGTCCTGGACCTACCGGCGCTGGACACACAGGGCAGGTGAGCCGGGCAGTCTGATGAACAGGTGCTCGTGGAAGGTGACCGTGACACAGACTCAAGGCTGTGACGGGGGCAGCTGCAGGACCCAGAGTCACTCAGGAGAGGCTCAGGTGGAGGCTCAGGCCACAGCCTGGGGAACAAGTCAGCCTGTCACTCGTGGGAGAGGAAAGTGCCCCAGCGGGACCCTGAGGCCCAGCCCGGGCTCTTGAGGGACATGGAGTGCTGGGCGCAGGAGGAGGGAGGCTCAGGCCCTGGGCTGTGGGATTTGGTGATGGAGGAGCACTGAGCCTCTCAGGGAGACTTCTGTCCCTAGGCAGACCCACAACCTGAGCCCCACCTTACCCTGTGCCTCTCCCAGGAAGCAGCCTAAGGCGAGGTGACCCGAGGCTCTGGCAGACCCAGGGTGCTTTCCTGTCTCACAGCCCCTGGGCGACAACCCCAGTCAGGAAGGAGTAGGGACAGGGGGTGCTCAGCTGAGCCCCAGAGGAGGCCACTCCTAGACAGGAGACATGATGGAGCAGTGCCACCACTCACAGACCCAAAGAGAGGGGGGCAGGGTCTCATGCTCGGGGACAGAGGGAGCCAGCTGACCCACCAGGGGCAGGGGGCATGACCCCCGGGCCTAGGCCTGTGTCCAGCGAGTCACTCCAGCAGGTCTCCCACAGGGAGTACCACCTGGTGGGCTCCCCACAAGCACGCAGGTCATTGCAGCTCCCAAGGTGCCTCAGGGCCACCACGGCTTCTCTGGACAGCCAAGTGGGACGTGGGGCCAGCAGGCCGAGTCCAGCAAACTATCTCCAGCTGTCCCACAGGGAGGGAGGAGTGTCACCAGGAGGTTGAGAACTGGACACTGTCCATGTGACTGAGCCCTGCTCTGGTGGGGGAGCCCACCCCATGCCAGCAGGGTGGCTGCAGGACATCAGAGGAGTCACTGCAGGGGACACAGGGTCACACTGACTAGGCACAAGGCTCCTGCTCTGGGGGAGCAGACAGGGAGAGGGTGGTGCCAGGGAGACCTGGTTGAAGAGGCTCCCAAACCCAGGGGTCTGCAGAGCTGACCAGAGGGGAGGGAGGGAGGAGCCTGGTGGACAGGACATCTGGAAGGCTGGGATGAGGGGCCAACTTTGGATGCAATTTTATGGCCCTGTTAGTGTCCTGCACTTGGAAACAAAGTGTCACAGGGGCTGAAACCATTTCCCCAGTCCGGTGGGATCTTCTCCCCCAGCCTTGGAGGGCAGAAGGCTGAGACCAGGGGTCACAGGGCTTAGCTCCCTCCCCAGGCTCCAGGGTAGGCTCCAGGCATGACTTGTCCAGCTACAGAGGGGACTTTACAGATGGCGGGAGTGCCAAGGTGGCCCTTCAGCACTTGGCCAGTGCAGGGGAACCCTGGGGCTGATGTAGGAAATGACCACAAACCAGCAGCTGAAAACCACAGGAACCTGTCCTCTGCCAGCCCTGGAGGACAGAGGCCAAGACCAGGGGCCCCAGGCTGAGATCCCTGCACAGGCTCCAGGTGGCCCTGGGATGGTGGCCCCTCAATGCAGTCTCTGCCTCCGTCTCCAAGTGGCTCCTCCTCTGTGCCTGTGTCCCCTCCTCTGTCTCTAGTGAGGACACTGCCATTGCATGAGGGCCACCTGACCCAGGATGGTGTCATCTTGAGATCATTACCTAATTACATCTGCAGAGACCTACATGCAAAAGAGGCCCTATCCCGAGGTCCCAGGTGCACTTGGGGTGCTAGTCACCCCACTGGGGTAGGACATGGGGAGGCATCGCAGGTGGGGAGGAGGAAGGCAGGTGATTGTCAGGAGGAGGAAGGCAGGGGAGCAGGGGCATGTGGGCCAGTCCATGTGGGATGCCTGATAGACTTCCAAGCAGAGTGCTGGGCACGGAGTCCCATCTGGGAGCCCGTGTGTGCTCATCTACAAACGGGGGAGTCATGGGCAGGTCGGAGGGTGTAAGTCATGAGACAGATGAGATCATCCGCCCCAGGTGCAGAAGGAAGCTGCCCCGGGACTCCAGGCAGGGCCTGGGAACGGGCCAGCGTTTGGCAGGTGGAGGACGAGCACTCTGGAGGTAGGACAGCCGGACCACCAGGGAGTGGAGAAGGGTGGGTGCCTGGTGTCCTGTTGTGGGGTCACAGGGGCATGACAACTGGTTTGGTGCCAGGGCCCCTGGAATGTGGGAGCAAAGGGCGTGTGGGGCTCTGTGCCCTCACAGTGTGTCTCAGGGAGAGCTAGGTCCTGTTGCATGGAGGCCACCACCCTGCCTGCCCAGCCAAGGGACTGCCTGCCACCTTTGGTTTCTGTCTCCAGCCCACTGTACCCTCCCACCAAGCCAAGGCAGCATTGTATCCTGATGCCCAAGGTGTCCTGAGGTCTGACGCTGTCCGGCCGCTGCCTGTCCTCGCCTTGAGAGTAGAGAGGAGAGCCATCGGGATGGATCAGGGGCCACCTCAGCCATCTTGACCTCAGGGTCCCACATGGCTCCCTAAATATGTCCCCTTAGCTTTGAAGAGTTGCACGTCACTGGTGGTCCTGGGAGGTGTCTGCTCCTACAAGAGCCCCGCAGAGTAGGTGTACGTCCTGCCCACTGTGGCCAGAGAGTGAGTGGTCACACCCGTGCTGGGGTCCGCTCCAGCGGTAACTGCAGGCTGCCCAGCAGGGGGCCTGACCTGTCTTCAAACCCTGAGGGCCAATCAGAAGGACCAGAGGACCCCTCCCAACCTGGGTGAGAGCCAGGGCTACACACTGACCTCACCTTGAGCAGGAGCCTTTGGGGTGAGGGGGCGCCCCCTGGCTGTAGCCAGTGCTCCCAAGAGCCCCAGCACCTTTCATGGAGTGGACGAGCTCCAGGTCCAGCTCTCCATCCATTTTCCTTTAGACCCCCTCCACCCAGGCGGTGGCCTCTCCTGGGCTGTGGGAGCAGGAACCAGCCCCCAGCACCCACCTTGGTGGTCTCCCAGACAGGCGCCTGCAGTCCAGGGCCCTAAGGAGCTCTGGGACCAGGGTTGGGGTGAGGACGCTGCCGAGTGCTGGCTGGAACCCAGGCGGAGGAGGTTCCCAAGGGAGTTCTTCACCCACAAGGCCGGTTCTAGCCCATGGGGAGGGGACCGTGGGGCCTGGGGTCCTCGGGTTCCGGGGCTGCAGCCTGGGGTGTGGAGGAGCTGGGCTCACTTAGCGGCATGGAGACGTGGGTGCGGGGACTCCACCTCCACCAAGCCAGCACCTCTCCTTTCGGGGCGGGGGACGACATTCCTGTGCCAAGCCCTGCTCCACAGCGGGAGGAACCCTTGGCGTGGGCCTGCAAGAGAGCAGCACCTCCCGCGAAAATCCTCTCCTTGCGGAGTGCCCCGGCAATCCTGCTGGCAGAAAGTGGTGGTGACTGGAGAGACGCAGGGTCCTTGGCCCCACTGCAGTCGTTGGAGTGGCACGTGGGCAGAGGCCGCTGGAGGAGCCTAGGGGAGGCTGGGGGAGTGGCGCCCAGACCATCCCAGAGGGCGGAGGAAGACGCGGGGAGGGGGCGCTGGTGCCTGTGAACGTTTGGGTGCCACGGCCAGCTGGGGTCAGCAGGTGAAGCTCGGGGGTCAGCAGTCGGTTCGTTACAGGATGCCTGTGAGTAGAGCCCTGCCCAGCGTCCTGTGTGCGTGTCCAGGGCTCCCGGTGCCTCCCCTGCGTCCCTCTGCGCCTGCCCAGCGCCCCGTGTCCCTGCGCAGGGCTCCCCGTGCCTCCCCTGCGCCCCCTCTGCGCCTGCCCGGCCAAGCCTGTGCTCCCTGTGAGCCTGCCGGGGTGAGCCCCGTGGACCCCCAGTTGCAAGCGGGCGCTCTTCTGCAGTAGGAGAGGAGCACAGTGTCCCGCTGCCCAGGGCAGCGCCTGTGCCAGGGGAGAACCCAGGAGGGCTGAGGAGCCGCACGGTCGGCCCTAAGGGGAAGTCTCACGGATGCCTGGCGGGGCGCTGGCCGCGACCTCGGGGGTCTCTACGGAAGCGAGGTCCCAGGGGCTGCTGCTTCTCCCACTGTAATGCAGAGTGCACTGATGACTCCTGCAACTGCTACCTGGGTTCTGGAGGACAGAGCAGGTGACATGCTACCGCCTCGGGCTCTGTTGATTTGGCGATGCACAGAGGGAGGGACCGGGGAGGGGAGGGCGGAAGGGAGTTGCCGCCCCCACCTGGTGGAGCCTTCAGCTGGCTGAGGCCAGAGTGCGGTGGAGTCCCAAGAGCTGAGCGAGCAGGACAGGACCAGGGCTGAGGAGCACGTGAGCCGCCCCAGTATGGGAGCCCTGGGCTGCTGGGCCTCCTGGTGCTGTCCAGGAAGGGCCCTGTGAACTGAATCCCACGGAGCGCAGGGGTCTCACAGCAGCCCAATTAACAGGAGCATTGAGAAGTGAGCCCTTCTGGGGGAGAGGTCTCCTGGGCGGACAGGGCAGGGTGTGTGCTCCGGAGCCAGCCACCTGCAGATGGCACCCCACCCCAGCCTCTGAGCAGGGCCCACCTGGACAGTGGCTCAGCTTAGCAGCCCCTGCTTCCCAGGCTGTAGGTGAGGGGCCTGGAAGGTGGGGGAGGTGGGCACACTGTGCCACCAGAAGGAAAGGGGGGCTCTTGGAACCTTGCCAGGGGGTGCCTCTTCAAGTGACGGGACACCTGCATGTTCTGTCGACCTCTCGGGTCATGCAGAGTGCCAGGTGGCACAGAGGAGCCAGCAAGGGTGCGGGCTAGGCTGGCTCCCTCTCTGCATCGCCATGTCTGCCTGGGTGAGGCTTCATGAGCAGAAGAGGGCTGTCCTTGAGACCACAGGATGTGTCACACACCCAGAAGCGCCCAGCCTGCAGGGTCCAGCAGGCCTCACCCGATGGCCTGGAGAATGGGACAGAGAACAGGGCACTCACAGCCCTGTCCTCCTCCCAGGCCATGGCGTCCCCCAGGATCGAGGCTGTCATCAGGGAGAGGCACAGGATGGGGGAGTGTCCCGTGTGGGAAGAGGAGACCGGGCAGCTGGTGTATGTGGACATCAACGCCAGGACTGTGTGTCGGTGGAACCCTCTGTCTGGGGAGGTGCAGACCGTGGGCCTGAGTAAGTGGACCTGTGGGGCTGCAGACGGTGGGCCTGAGGTACCTGGGCTTGCACACCTGTGTGGCTGATGACACCTGTGGGCTCACGCACCTGCATGGCTGACCCCTGTGAGCCCACACACATGGGAGGTACCTGTGTGTCTGTGGGGCTTGCACACCTGTGTGGCTGATGACCCCTGTGGCCTCACACACCTGGGAGGTACCTGTGTGTCTGTGGGGCTTGCACACCTGTGTGGCTGACGACCCCGTGGTCCTTCTGAGGAGCAGAAGCAGCACTCTGGGAGCATCCCCCACTCCCCCTCCCCCTCCCCAAGGGCAGGTGCCACTGTCCCCCTTGCAGATCAGGGCTGGCCCCAAGTCTGTGTCTGGCCTCAGGCACCGTGCTGTGGAGACCTTCCCCCAGGCCCAGCGGTCCTACCCGAGGGCTCAGGGGCACCCGCGGCTCTCACACTGGCAATGACGTGAGGAGAGGCCAGGGCTCTCCGCTCCTGAGTGCTGGTGGCCCTGCAGGAGGCTCGGCAGTCTCCAGTCCCATCTGGATGCCCTGTGGTGCCCGTCGTGGGGAGGGGGTGCAGAGAGGTGGTCCACGCAGGCCCAGCAGGACTGGTCCTGTGCTGAGACGTGCTCTGTGCCCTGACGGTGCCTCCTGGTGGGAGCCCCGTGGGTGGGGTGGCACCGTTCCCTGGAGACGCAGCAGCTGGGCCACCCTGCTGTCCTCTGTCCTCCCAGGAGACCCTGTTGGCTGTGTGGCTCTGCGCAGAGAGGGCAGCTACGTGGTGGCCTCTGGCACCTGCCTTGGCCTCCTGGACTGGGCGACGGGGCAGGTGGAGTGGGCGGCCTGGCTGGACAGGGACAAGCCCCACAACAGGTTCAACGACGGGAAGGTGGACCCCGCCGGGAGGTTTGTGGCAGGTGGGCTGCTGAAAGGACTGGCCCAGGCCACCTGGAGAGCCTCCTGTCATGGCGGGTGCCGGCTGGGTGGGGACCTCAGGAGCTCTCCCCAGGCTGCGGGCAAGCGGCCCCCCGAGGCCATGCAGCTGCTGGGCAGCCCATAGGTTCCCTCCCACTCCAAAGCCCATGGCTTCCAGGTCATTCTTCCTGGGTCCCTGCCCAGAGAGGACCCTGGGAGGGTCGAAGCCGCCAGGGTGGGGCAGCGGCCAGGGCCGGTGGCCAGAGGCCATTCACGTGCGGCTGAGGGCCCTGCACCTCTGCCTGAGCAGGACTCTTCCCAGTGGGACATCTCTGGGGTCCCCCCTTCGCCCAGCACAGAGGCTCACTCACAGATGATGCCTGAGGGCCATCCTGCCTGCTGTCCCCCGACTGAGGGTGACCACAGCTCTCTGCACAGCGGGTCTGTGTGGGGTGGGCAGGGCAGGGTGGGACGCTGCCCACTGACCTTCCACTCTCTCCAGGCACCATGCCAGAGGCGTCCGCCCCAGGAGTGTGGGAGCCGGGGCAGGGCTCCCTGTACACACTCTACGCTGACCGCTCCGTGGTCAGACAGCTGGACCAGCTGGGCATCCCCAACGGGCTGGACTGGTCCCTGGACCACCGCACTCTCTACCACGTGGACAGCCTGGACTACTCTGTGCGGGCCTATGACTACGACGTGCAGACAGGAGGCCTGGGTAGGGACTGCCGTTGCTAGCCCCCCACGCCCTCCCCAGGAGAAGGTCTCCGTGGCCAGCCCCCCACACCTTCCCTGGGCAGGGCCACCGTGACCAGCCCCTCACACCCTCCCTGGGGTAGGAGCCTCCGTGGTCAGCCCCCACACCCTCTCTGGGTGGGGGCCTCCGTGGCCAGCCCCCTATGCCCTACCTGGGCGGGGCCTCCCTGGCCAGCCCCGCCCAAGCCCTCCCTGGGCGGGGCCTCAGTGGCCAGCCCCCACGCCCTCCCTGGGCGTGGCGTCCGTGGACACTCCCCCAAGCCCTCCCTGGGCGGGGCCTCAGTGGCCAGCCCCCACGCCCTCCCTGGGCGGGGCGTCCGTGGACACTCCCCCAAGCCCTCCCTGGGCGGGGCCTCCAGTGGCCACCCCCATACCCTCCCAGGATAGAGGCCTCTGTGGCCAGCGACCCCACCCTCCCTGGGCGGGAGCCTCTGTGGCCCTCCCCCGACATCCTCGCAAGTCCCCTCCTGGGGTCACAGATGCACCACTGGGTCTGTCACTCCCTCCCGTTGTTAAGGCCACGCTATGTGACCTCCTGGTCTGGGCAGTGAGGGGCCACGCACCTCTGTCTGTCCTGCCGCAGCAAACCCACGGCTGGTGTGCCAGCTGGAGCCAGAGCAAGGCATGCCAGATGGGCTGTGCGTGGACACCACGGGGACACTCTGGGTGGCCTGCATTGACGGAGGCAGGGTGATCCGCATGGACCCCGAGACAGGTGTGTGCACAGGTCAAGGAGGGGCCATGCAGTGCTCTGTGCCATGGTGTTCAGGGTTCAGGATTGGGAGGGCAGCACCACTTGCTTGTCCAGCTACAGGGGGACTGTGCAGATGGCGGGAGTGCCAGGGTGGCCCCTCAGCACTTGGCCAGTGCAGGGAACACTGGGGCTGATGTAGCAAATGACCACAAACCAGCAGTTGAAAACCACAGGACCTTGTCCTCTCCCACCCTGGAGGGCGGAGGCTGGACCAGGGTCCCAGGCTGAGCTCCCTGCACAGGCTCCAGGGTGCTCCTCCTGCCTGTCCAGCTCCTGGGCTCCAGGCGGCCCTGGGCTGGTGGCCCCTCACTCCAGTCTCTGCCTCCGTCTCCACGGGGCTCCTCCTCTGGGTCTGTGTCCCCCCCGTCTGTCTCTTGGGAGGATACGGCCATTGCATGAGGCCCCCTGACCCAGGAGGAGCCCATCTCAGGACCCTTCACTAACAACCTCTGCAGAGACCCTGTTCCCACACCAGGTCCCCCTCACAGGTTCTGGGGTGCAAATGTGGACAGGACCCACCTCTTACCATGGTGTCCAGCTCCCTCCACAGGCTCCAGGGGGCTCCTCCTGCCTGTCCAGCTCCTGGGCTCCAGGTGGCCCTGCTGACCCCTGCAGTCCACGAGGCAGGGCAGAGTTGGGGATCAAGTGCTGCAGGTGCCAGGGAGAACCAGCAGGCCCAGGGCCCCACTGGGGAGTGGGCACGGTCAGGCCACCTGGGGTCCTGCAGCAGGCGGGTGGCTGGGCTTCAGGGACGTAACAACTTTACTCACAGGGACGCGGCTGTGCACCCTGGAGATGCCAGTGTCCAGGGTGACGTCCTGCTGCTTCGGGGGGGCTGACTACTCCGACCTGTACGTGACCTCTGCAGCGGACAGCCTGAGTCCAGAGCAGCTGTTGCGGGAGCCACAGGCAGGACACGTCTTCAAGGTCAGTGGGGTCTCCCTGCCAGGGTCAGCTTGGCTCCCAGCCACGTCTTCTCAGCCAGGTGTAACGCATCTTGACCTCAGGGACTGGAGCGGGCTTGGCAGCATCCATGGGGACCTCTGTCCACCTGGAAAACAGCCCTCCCGAGGCCCCACGTGCCCTGCTGTGCACAGAGACGTTTACGGGAGGTTTAGGAAGCTGGTGTGGCTGGTGCTGCGGGGAGATTCAGCCGTGCCCAGGGACTCATCTCCACCCTCTCCTCCCGCAGGTCACGGGCCTGGGGGTGAGGGGCCTCGCGTCCCGCCCCTTCGCTGGCTGAGGGACCCCACCGTCCAGCGCAGCTCAAGCCAGGCCTCCGTCCCTGGGGTCGGGCCAGGCTCAGCTCTGGCGGGGCGCTCCCTGCCTGACCACTGTGCACAGCTGACAATAAATGTGGCCACCTCAACGTCATCTCTGCAGCTGCTGCCCCCCAGGGACCGCCCCACATTCTGTCCAGGGTCACCCAGCTTCGGCTTGTAATGCCCCCATGTGTTCTCCAAGGTCCCCACAGGTCACCTGCAGTCCCCAGAACATGTGGCCGACACTGGTGTCTCTGAGGTTGGCCTCTCTGCCTCCACTTGGTGCTGGGTCCCTGAGAGCTGGAACCTGAGCATGGGCTGTAGCTGTGCTGCACGTGCACAAGTCCATCTGCCAGGGATCGAGCTGGACATCAGGTGCCTTCACAGCACTGGGCACCCAGCGCCTCTACTTCCAAACAGCCCATTTACCCCTGAAAGGCACCCGCACTCCAGCAGTGACCCTGTCCCCTGCCCAGCCCCATCACCTGCCCACTCCAAGGTCCCCCACAGGTCACCTGCAGTCCCCAGAACATGTGGCCGACACTGGTGTCTCTGAGGTTGGCCTCTCTGCCTCCACTCTCCGGATGGCCTGCTGTGGATAAGTCCTGCCCACGGAGTCCACACTATGTGACCCTCTGTGTCGGCTTCTCTCACCGAGCCCCAGGTCTCAAGGTCTGTCCCACTTGCAGCACGTGTTAGAGCTGCAGTCCTTTTCAGGGCTGAGTAATATTCCATCATGTGATGGACTCATCCTGTTCCCCATTCCTCCTCAGTGGACAACTGGGTCACTTCTCCCTTCTGACCCTGGTGCATGGTGCTGCTGTGAATGTTCACACACAAGTTTTCATTCCAGCGTTTGTTTCTGGGTCTTCATGGACGTACCTAGGCTGCAGGTGCTGGTGGAGTGGGAACTCCCTGCGTAACCCCGAGAGGCCCCTGGGCACTGTCCCTGCACGGGGGCTCCACGCTGCCCTCCCACATACACATGCTAAGAGTGATGTAGAACGTTGAGTCCCCGACTCCACAGGGCTCAGCACAGAGCTCCTGGAGGTCCCCACACAGGTGGCCTGCAGGTGCACACGGCTCTGCTTGCCAGCTGCCGGGAGTCTCTGTCCTGGGGTCCCCGTGGTCATGTGGCAGAGTGCAGCTTGTGCTGTGGGCAGGGCCGGGCAGTGCTGTGACCAGGAAGGGCTGTCCTGGGGCTCAAGCCTCCATCTGGGAGTGAGGCCCGTGTGGAGTTGGTCCTGGCCAAGTGGTCAGTCCTGGAGAGGGGCAGCTGGCCTGGGAAGAGGAAGAGACCTGGCCTCAGGTGCAGCCCCTGATACAGGGTGCTGAGGGGCCAGGCGGGGACCTTGGGGAGGCCAAGCAGGGGCCCAGGAAGTGGGTGTCCTCCTGCTGACCACCACTGTCTGCTCAGGGGCTGGGAGGCCAGGAGGCAACTGTGTGGGAGACCAACTTTGCATGTGACTGAGTCACACTCCCCGGCTGGGTGCTGAGGCGCTCAGTCACAGAAACGTGGCAGAGCTTTCCCCACCTTCTTGGGTTCGAGGGTCAGTGATCGGGCATGGTGTGTCCTGCTACAGCCCATGGGTGGAGCTACGCTCACCTGTTCCTTTGCAATATAACCCCTTGCCCTGTTTAGGGTAGAATCTTCCATGGAAGTGCCTCGTGTGTGTCCCCTCCTCTTACTGCGCCCTTGGGTGTGGCCTACCCAGGTGTCAGTCAACCTGCTGACAGTGGACATCATGAAGATAGACTCAGCCCCCTGAAACCTGACCCCTTGCCTCTTTTGAATAGCTTCTCCTCAATAAAAGGGGTTAGCGCATGCTCTCGCTCTCTCTTCCTGCGGACCCTTAAGGTCACAGGAGCCGTCACAGCGACCCCCCCCCAAAAAAAACGTGTTTGTGTCTGTTGTGTGGTCATTTTGCACTGCCCAGTCAGCCCAGTTTACCTGGAGTGACCCCTGAGCCTTTTAGTCGCTAACAGAAACCCGGCACAACTGGGCTTTGCTTGTCTACGTTGGAAAGCACTAGTGTCCACCCTCTGTGCGGAGCCGGTGTGTGCCGCACAGGGCGCTGGAGAGGAGATCTGCACACACAGCATACAGTATAGCTATGTGACACGCATGCACATCAGTCAACTTGTGTGCACACTCAGAAGCATGTGCACATGGTGCAAAGGCGATGCACATGCAGAAACGTGTGTGCAGACCCACGTGCACACACACGCAGACACACTACTCCCACACCCCTGGCAGTATCACCCCTCTGGCCTGCACCTGACTGCACACGGGGCTTATGTGGCTGTCTGGACAGCCGTAAGGTCTGAAGGCCGGTGGGTCCATCCGGCTCCTGACAACAGCCTGAGGCTCAGGACTGGTCCATCTTGCTCCTTACTGCAGCCAGTGTGGGCCCTTGTTCTGGCCTGGTCCCCTCCTGCTCCCAGAATGGCTGCTGCAGCTCCAGGCATCACCTATCAGAGGACAAGACAGGGGGGATGTTCAAGCTGTTTCCCGGTGAATCTGCTTCTCAGGGGCACCCTTCCCATGTGATCCCTGAAAAATCTCCTCAAAACTCCCTGGTCTGAAGAGCGCAGAAACAAACTCTGGCCCGGGCCCATATACTGAATCCAGCTCTGGCCTGTGTTTCTGTACCCCGCGAAGTGAGGACGTTAGAACAGCCTTGTGAGCTGTAGTTCTCACGCCCACGATGCGCGCTCACAGGTCAGCGTGTTCCCAGAGCCGTCCATCATGCCACGCACGGTCAGTGGTAGGGCATTTCCGCCTCTGCACGGAGAAACTCGCGCACCCTCAGCGGTCAGTCCCCAGCGCCGGCAGCCAGAAGTCCACTTTCCTGCCTGTGGCTCTGCCTGTTGGGGACCTCTCATGTGCCTGGAGCCACAGCTGTGGCCGGTGCGAGCGCTGCTCTGGCTGCACAAGTGCTCCGGGTCCCCCAGCACTGAGGTGTATCCGAGCTCGGTTCTGCACGCGGTTGGACGTCCTCGGGGACGGCTGCAGGTGCGCAGGCGCCGGAGGCCTCCGTCCGCACCTTTCGGTGGCCGTGACCGGCGGCGCGTCCTGTTTCTACACCCGCTTGCGATTCCCTAGGGTGGGTCGTGACTTCGACCAACAGGCCGGCCCTCTCCAAAGTGGCCGCGCCTTTCGCCTTCCCACCAGCACACGAGGGCTCCCATTTCTCCCTCGTGGCCATCAGTCCTCTGATTACAGCCACCTTGGTGGGCGACAAGTGGCCTTTCACGCCCCCCCCCCCCACCGCACCTGTCTATCACGTGTCTCAGGGACACTCTCTGCACTTTCTAAAATGAGATGCAGAGATAAGCTTAGTGCACTGGGCCTGCAATTTAAACTCCATTAAATCTACGTCTCTGTGCAGTCCTCATCACGATATAAAGAAGAAATAAAGGCAGATTATGCGGTGACAGTGCACCATGAGGCTCAACCTGTCCACACTTGACCTGGATACTGCCAGGCGTGATGAAGTAATCAGACGTTTCCTAACTCATTCTTCACCTCAGATTTAAGAGGAGATTGTAGGCAACGTGCAACCCAACGCAGCCTTTATGCTGAACGATCCAAAACAGGGCAGGTCATGAGAATCACCTGGGGACACAACGTGGCGCGTTTACTGCGGTTCAAAACTCTCAGCCTCTTTCCAAAATGGTCAAAAAATCTAAAACCCCGTGAAGGTGCCAAGGGAAAGTGCGACGACCAGCCTGGAGTCGCGCAGGCAGGGGCTCCGGCAGGGGCCCCGAGGGGCGGGTCCTTTCTGCGCCGGGACAGAGGGCAGCCCGCGGGCAGGGTCCTGACCCCGCCGACCAGGTGAGCAGCGGCCGCGCCCAGGCCCAGGAGGCGCCCGGATGGCGCAGACCGCAGGCACCAGCAGAGCCCGGGTGTCTCTGGGCCCCGCCTGGGATCCCGGGGCCCTGCATAAGTTAGGCTCCGCGGCCCGCAGACCCGAGGGGTCCCCGAGGGTAGGAGAGGGGCAGGTGGGTGCGAGGAAGCCTCTGGGTGGGGACCACAGCTCTCCTGGCTGCGCCCTCCGCCCTCCAAGGACGCTGAGTCGCGGAGGCCGGAGCAGGGGTGGTCAGAGAGAACGCAGAGGCCCTTTCCACCAAGACGGGCTCCGAAGGCCTCAGCTGTGGTCATCCACCCCGGGGACAGGAGCCACGGAAGGCAGGAGGGGCAGCCGTCCCCTGGACGGGCAGCCGGACTGTGCAGGCCTCCGCGACCCGCCTGCGGCCGGTGCGGCGAGTGACGTAAGCGCGCAGAGACTTGAGGCTCCGGGGACACCCGCGGTCACCAGCCTGCCTGCCTGCCTCGGCAAGGGAGGGACGGGCGGGTCCCCAGCCCCTGGCTGCGAGCACATCAGGTTAGACGGGAAAGTCCAAGGACAGAATAGAGGGAACGGGGGCAAATGGGTGGCTGAGGGCCACCGCGCAGGCACAGCCCTTGGCCCCCTTCCCAGAGGCCAGGAAAGGACCAATTATCCTAAGTGGGCAGTAAATCCTCGGGAGAGCACCATTGTTTGCTGTCCACAGACTGAAAGAGGAGCTCATCACCTGTCAGAGGAGGGATGACAGACGTCCATGTGGGACGGGGCCTGTGGCAAGGAGGTGCTGAGAGACGGAAGGGACGTTCACAGCAAGACCCTCCTCCCGCTGGCTCACGCACAAGGGCACCCTGTCTAGGAGCAGGACCAGCCATCTGCTCCAGGGTCTGCTCTCCCTCACGACGTCAAGGTCCTTCCTGGATTCAAGATGGATGGAGGGGGGGGCAGGGGGAGGGAGGAGGGGGGAGAGGGAGGAGGGGGGAGAGGGAGGAGGGCGGGAGCTCTCCTGGGGTACGAGGCCCTTCAAATCCGTCTGTTTGCTGCTCAGTGAGTTGACAGGACTCACAATGGTGGTGACGGTGGTGACGGTGGTGACGGTGGTGACGATTCAGGAGGAGTACCCCTGCCGTTTATGGCCACAGGAAATAAAGCGAGACATCCGTGGACACCGTGGCTAGTTAGGTGGGTGACGGGGAAGGGGTTTGGGCACACACTGCGTGGCCTGGAGTGGCGTTGTCTGAGGGCTGTGGACAGAAGCAGTTGCAGACGGACAAGAGGAGAGCTGCGGAGCCGGGCAGCACTCGGCGCAGACGCGGCCCTGGACGCACTACCCCTGAGCTGGGCCTTGGTGCCTGTCGGCTGGTGACCCTGCGACACAGCACCCAGCCAGCCACCAAAGGGGGGAAGCACTGACTCTCATTCAGAGGCCTCACCGCGGTCTGCGGGCTCCAAGGCACAAAGCTCAGGGTGGGGAGGAGGGAGGGAGTGGCTCAGCTCATAGCAGCCAGGGAGGGAGGGGGACGAGAGGGGACGGGCGGGGCAAGACGGTCCCGGTGGGCACAGGGCAGGGCCAACTTCCTCCAACGGCTGCCAGCTCCCCCCCCCCAGGCCAGCCAGCTAGCGCAGTCCCTTCCCCCAGCCCAGGTCTGCACATCACTGTGCGGGACAGCAAGCCTTCAGCAAGCAGGACTTCAGGGACCTGCAGAGCCCTCCACAGCAGCTTGGAGGGAACACAGAAGGGGGAGGCCCTCTCACTTCCCCTGCCCTTCCACCTGAGGCAGGTCCACCCCAGGAAGGACCCCTGACCTCCCCGGGTGCAGGTCACCCCCAGGAAGGACCCCTGACCTTCACATCTGGGAAGGGCCCTGTGACCTCCCCTGGAGCAGGTCCACACCCGGGAGGGACTCTCTCACCTCCCCAGAGCAGGTCCACCCCCAGGAAGGACCCTCTCACCTCCCCTGAGGCAGGTCACCCCTGAGAAGGACCTTCTGACCTCCCCTGGAGCAGGTCATCCCTGGGAAGCACCCTCCGACCTCCCCTGAGGCAGGTCACCCCTGAGAAGGACCCTCTGACCTTCCCTGGAGCAGGTCACCCCTGGGAAGCACCCTCTCACCTCCCCTGAGGCAGGTCACCCCTGAGAAGGACCCTCTGACCTCCCCTGAGGCAGGTCACCCCTGGGAAGCACCCTCTCACCTCCCCTGAGGCAGGTCACCCCTGAGAAGGACCCTCTGACCTCCCCTGGAGCAGGTCACCCCTGGGAAGCACCCTCTCACCTCCCCTGAGGCAGGTCACCCCTGAGAAGGACCCTCTGACCTCCCCTGGAGCAGGTCACCCCTGGGAAGGACCCTCTGACCTCCCTTTCTCCGTCCAGCTGAAGCGTGACTC
Organism: Marmota monax; assembly: GCF_021218885.2. NCBI lineage: Eukaryota > Metazoa > Chordata > Mammalia > Rodentia > Sciuridae > Marmota > Marmota monax. The sequence goes on along the minus strand of NW_026692492.1, from coordinate 3,906,207 downwards.
TGCACACGGCTGTGCTTCCCGGCCCCTGTTTCTGCAGCCCTGCGTCATGTGAAACTTGTAACCAAGCGCAGGCTGCTCTCTTGCTCATCTAAACAGAGCCTTGTTCACCAACAGATAAGGGGGTGCAGGTGAAGAAGGGTGGCTCTCACCTCAGGAGGGCGTCAGAAGGGATGTGAGGCCTCCCTGGGTGCAGAACCAGCTGCAGGAGCCCTGGGGCCCAGGCAGATGCAGGTCAGGTCAGGGCGGAGGAGGGCACCCAGGTGAAATAGTGCACAAGAGAAAGGTGGGGACCCCCTAGCCGTGCAGAGAAGGCCGCTCCGGCGCCGGTGGCTGAAGAGGTCATAAGTCTTAAACTCATAGGAAATAGGCATCTGCTTCTTTGAGACCTTGAGTAATTATGAAAGAAAGACGTGAATGTCACCCTGCTACAATTAAGAAATTTTCATCATGAACAGTACAAAGTAAATCCACTGATCGCAGCCACAGCACACCGTAGCTCCGTGTCAGCTCCTGTGCACTCTGCACCCACGGCTGCAGCTCGGTGTCAGCTCCTGTGCACTCTGCACCCACGGCTGCAGCTCTGTGTACTCCTGTGCACTCTGCACCCTCGGCTGCAGCTCGGTGTCAGCTCCTGTGCACTCTGCACCCTCAGCTGCAGCTCCGTGTCAGCTCCTGTGCACTCTGCACCCACAGCTGCACGTACTCATCTGTATTCAGGTAACTGCATCTGCAGTGCCGGCACCTAACCCAGTAACAGGTGCCCAGTAGAGAACTGGGCTGAGTAAAGGGGCAGTTGTCCTGAGCACAGACAGGACAGGCTGGTCGCACTGGTGCCATCCTGGTGACTTGAGGAAATGCTGGCCATCGTGTCCCTGTGCCCGAGCAACGGATGCACCTGCTGTTCCACACACTGCAGCCAGGAGTGTCCACTTGTGAATCTAGGAGAGTCCACATCAGAACCCAGGCACAAACCCAGGAGAATGACAGGGCCCCGCAGCGGGGCCACCAGGTGTTAGGCCCACATTCTGCCAGCCCAGAGAGAGCACAGGAGGGGTAATAGGAGGGACAGTGGGCACCCTACACCAACCCGGAAAAACTGCACCAGGTGGAAACTCTGGCCAGGGGGGACGGGGACCTGGTGACAGTGCACCAGGGGAGACTGGGCCCAGGGGGGGACGGGGACCTGGAGTCACTGCACCAGGGGAGACTGGCCCAGGAGGACATGGGGACCTGGAGACAGTGCACCAGGGGAGACTGGCCCAGGAGGACATGGGGACCTGGAGACAGTGCACCAGGGGAGACTGGCCCAGGAGGACATGGGGACCTGGAGACACTGCACCAGGGGAGACTGGCCCAGGAGGGGGACGGGGACCTGGAGACACTGCACCAGGGGAGACTGGCCCAGGAGGACATGGGGACCTGGAGACACTGCACCAGGGGAGACTGGCCCAGGAGGACACGGGGACCTGGAGACACTGCACCAGGGGAGACTGGCCCAGGAGGACATGGGGACCTGGAGACACTGCACCAGGGGAGACTGGCCCAGGAGGACATGGGGACCTGGAGACACTGCACCAGGGGAGACTGGCCCAGGAGGACATGGGGACCTGGAGACACTGCACCAGGGGAGACTGGCCCAGGAGGACATGGGGACCTGGAGACACTGCACCAGGGGAGACTGGCCCAGGAGGACATGGGGACCTGGAGTCACTGCACCAGGGGAGACTGGCCCAGGAGGACATGGGGACCTGGAGACACTGCACCAGGGGAGACTGGCCCAGGAGGACATGGGGACCTGGAGACACTGCACCAGGGGAGACTGGGCCCAGGGGGGGACGGGGACCTGGAGACACTGCACCAGGGGAGACTGGCCCAGGAGGACATGGGGACCTGGAGACACTGCACCAGGGGAGACTGGCCCAGGAGGACATGGGGACCTGGAGTCACTGCACCAGGGGAGACTGGCCCAGGAGGACATGGGGACCTGGAGACACTGCACCAGGGGAGACTGGCCCAGGAGGACATGGGGACCTGGAGACACTGCACCAGGGGAGACTGGCCCAGGAGGACATGGGGACCTGGAGACACTGCACCAGGGGAGACTGGCCCAGGAGGACATGGGGACCTGGAGACACTGCACCAGGGGAGACTGGCCCAGGAGGACACGGGGACCTGGAGACACTGCACCAGGGGAGACTGGCCCAGGAGGACATGGGGACCTGGAGACACTGCACCAGGGGAGACTGGCCCAGGAGGACATGGGGGCCTGGAGACACTGCACCAGGGGAGACTGGCCCAGGAGGACATGGGGACCTGGAGACACTGCACCAGGGGAGACTGGCCCAGGAGGACATGGGGACCTGGAGACACTGCACCAGGGGAGACTGGCCCAGGAGGACATGGGGACCTGGAGACACTGCACCAGGGGAGACTGGCCCAGGAGGACATGGGGACCTGGAGACACTGCACCAGGGGAGACTGGCCCAGGAGGACATGGGGACCTGGTGACAGTGCACCAGGGGAGACTGGCCCAGGAGGGAGACGGGGACCTGGAGACACTGCACCAGGGGAGACTGGCCCAGGAGGACATGGGGACCTGGAGACACTGCACCAGGGGAGACTGGCCCAGGGGGGGACGGGGACCTGGAGACACTGCACCAGGGAGACTGGGCCCAGGACACAGGGGCCTGGTGACAGTGCGCCAGGAGCACACTGACCCTGGACAGCAGGCGGCACGTGCTCCTTTCCGTGTCCTCCTGTGCTGGAGGCCACTGCCCGTCCTTGGCTTCTCCCTGAGTTTCGTCACCAGGTGGCAGAACCAGGAAAACCGCACCCTGGTGGTGACAGGAGTATAGAGGAGGGCTGGTCAGCCTGCAGTGACACCAGGTCACAGGTCCTTTTTTCTCTCAGCACCTGGTCCCACTGGCGGTTGCATGGTGAGGGTGTCCCTTCAGGACCTTGTTCTGGGCTGGGGACGTCCTGCTCATCCCCGGGATCCGTGTGCTGCTGTTGGGAGGTACGCCCCAGCTGTGTTCTGACGCTTTCTTTAACCCTCCAATGACGGCGCGTTCCTGGGGTGGTGCCGTGTGTCCCGCACACAGTGGGTGGCGGCCGTGCAGGCTGACACCTCTGTCCCTCCACATGTCAGTGTGGTGTCTCTGTGGTGACAGCATGGGGTATGCCCATTTAGAAACTTCCCCGTGCAATACATCATTAAGTGTATTTGGTGCATAACAGTCCACTTCTGGAAAGTCGTAAAAACTAGAAAATAATAAAACACTTTTTAAAAATCTTGCAGTGGGTTGAAGGAATGCCCCCCCCCCAAAATCCATACTCTGATCTCTCACTCCTGGGGATGAGGGTCTCTGCAGAAGGAGGGTCTTGGCATACTAATTCAGTTTAATGTCCTGGAATAAGCTGATCCCGGGTCAGGGTGGCCCTCATGCAACGGCCGTGTGCACATGGGTGTGTACGAGCCTCGAGTGCATCAGGGTACGTGTGGGCCAGTGTGTGTGCGCATGAGTGTGTCCCGAGTGTGTGCGAGCCCCTGGGCGCTTGTGTGTGTGTGCCTTGGGTGTGCACATGAGTGTGTGTGAGCCCCTGGGTGCTTGAGTGTGTGTGTGCGCGCGCCCCCGGTGCAGTGAGCCAGGCCAGGTGAGTCAGCCGGCGCAGGGCGGGCAGCTGCGAGGTCGGGGTGGCCCCGCGGGGTGCAGTCAGGAGGCCCATCACGGGGCAGCACCGCCTCTTGGCTCCCGGGCTCAGACCCGTGATTAAACCTCAAGAGAGAGCAAGTGGCTGCCAAGGTCCTGGGGCCCTGGAGGCCTGCTGTGCCCACTGTTCCTTTGCCAGGAGGGGGGAGGCCCACTGCGGCGGGCAGGATCGGGCTGGGCAGGGCCGGCTCAGCCACCCCCACAAGAGGCCGCGCAGGCCCGCAGGACGCCCGGGGATGCCGGCAGGGCCCGCGCCCCGCCCCTGGAAGAAGGCCCCCGCAGAACCCGCAGAACACCCCACCCCCAAACAACGCCCCCCAGAACCCAAAGAACACCCCCCACCCCCAAAGAACGCCCCCCAGAACCTTCAGAACGCCCCCCCACCCCCGAGGAATGCACCCAGAACACCCCCCACCCCCATAGAACGCCCCCCAGAACCACAGAACGCCCCCCACCCCCAAAGAACGCCCCCCAGAACCCGCAGAAGCCCCACCTCCACCCCCGAAGGCAGGCAGGGACCGCAGGACGCCCAGGGAGGTCGCGCAGGACCCCAGCCAGAGGCTGGCTCCTCCGGCCCCACGTGCTCATGGTCCCTCACAGGCAGTGGCCACCCCAGGGGCAGGAAGCTGGGGACCCGCAGCCCTGGGCTCCAATGGGGCTCTCCAGAGGGTGCGGCGGGGAAAGCCGAGCCGTGCACTCTCTTGAAAGGTGGGTCGTGGGCGCTGGGAAGGAGACCCTCACCTCCTGACTCCCTGCACCCAGCCCAGGGAGGAGGACCTGGGGGGCAAGAGGGACCGTGAGGAAAGGGGTGGGGGTGGGGCATGAGGGGGCCAGGGCGGCTCAGGGGGTGTGGGGGGCTGTGCCTCACTGTCCTGTCCCCGCCTGTTCCCTGAGGAGACAGAGGGGGCCCTCAAGAGCAGCCCTGGAGGCTGGGAAGAGCCTGGGGTCTGAGCTGGACCTCAGGGTGAGCAGATTCCAGGACCCCCACCCTGCACAAGTGGGTGTCTTTGGGTGCATCTGGTTGCTCCCCACAGTACGGAGCACACAGTGTGATAGTACTGAGCACTGTGACGGTGCTGAGCACCTACTATGTGACGGTGCTGAGCATCCACGGTGTGACACTGCAGAACACCCACTGTGTGACACTGCTGAGCACCCACTGTGTGACACTGCTGAGTTCCCACTGTGTGACACTACTGAGCACCACTGTGTGACACTGCTGAGCTCCCACTGTGTGACACTACTGAGCACCCTCTGTGTGACATTGCAGAACACCCACTGAGTGACACTACTGAGCACCCACTGTGTGACACTGCAGAACACCCACTGTGTGACGGTGATGAGCACCCACTGTGTGACATTGCAGAACACCCACTGTGTGACGGTGATGAGCACACAATGTGTGACACTGCTGAGCACCTACTGTGTGCCTGCCACTCACCAGGCCCCTCTGTGCTGCTTGGGGACACCGTGCTCCCTTTTCTGGTCCTCTCCAAGGCAGTGGGTGACAGGAGAGGTGGCGGCTTCCCAGGTGGCGAGATCTGAGCCTCCTTCCCTGGGTGTGAGGCCAGGGCCAGGGCCAGGGTCAAGGTTGGGTTTAGGGTGGGTCAGGGTCAGGGTCAGGGTCAGGGTTAGTGTTTATTGTTCAGTTTGGGGTCAGAGTCAATGTCTGTGTCAAGGTCAGGGTTGGGGTTAGGTTCAGGTGGCCTCGTAGCAGAGCCCACTTGCTGGGACAGAGGACCCTGTCCTCTGAGGAGGTCTGTGCGCAGGGCCACACCTCTGTGCTGAGACGAGGGTGGCCCCAGGCTGAGCAGCGCAGGTAAAGAACAGTTTTCACCCACTCAGGCCCTGGGGACGTGACCTTCCAAGGGCGTGCGCGTGCTGTTAGAGGGTCTTCTGTCCCCAGGTGAGGAGGTGGCAGAGGATGTGACAGTCCCTGGAGAGGCCTGGACCAAGGATGACCAGAGGGCGGCCCAGCCAGCAAAGAAGGCAGGCTCCTAGGCCTCCTGGGAAGGAGGGGGGGCTGGGGCCCTGACACAGACTGACCAGACACAGTGCTGCCCGCAGCTGCAGTCCACGGGGTGGGGGGACAGTGGGGTGCGCCAGCTGCAGTCCACGGGGTGGGGGGACAGTGGGGTGCCCCAGCTGCAGTCCACGGGGTGGGGGGACAGTGTGGTGCCCCAGCTGCAGTCCACGGGGTGGGGGGACAGTGGGGTGCCCCAGCTGCAGTCCACAGCTGCCCCAGCTGCGTTGCATGGGGTGGGAGGTGAGGGCACGGCCCCATGGTTCGGGTCCAGCTGGGGTGTGACAGTAGGTTCCTGTGTGCGGACCCCGGGAGATGCTGGGCATTGGGAGCCGGGCACGTCTTCCCACAGGCTCTCCACGTGCCGCGGACGCCTGCTCTCTGGGTGGTGGGCAGGTCTGGGGACAGCAGAGAGCTCTGCCGAGGTCCACATCGTCCTCCCCCACCCTGCAGGTCTCCAGAGGGGGCCAGTACGCGCACAGCACAGGACAGAGCCCGGGAGGCTGGGCTGCAGCGTCCCCGGCCGGAGGCCCGCAGAGCGGTGGCAGGGCTGGGGAGGGGCAGGAGTGACGGCCAGCCTGGGGGTCTCCCGAGGTGGGAACCTTGTCTGCATCTCAGGCCGTGTGACCAGGCTGTCCTGCCGGAACCCGAGTGAAGACACGGTGGGTACAAAAGCCCACGACGCAGATCACGCCTGTGCATGTGAACGCAGGTGCCTGGGCACGCCGTGCGGTGTCCTTCTGTGTCCACACGGTGCTCAGCACTGCGCTAACGGGCCGCGGGCCGGAGCCTGCCCCTGCGTTAGCTCCGGCGGTCAGGGAGCTGGGGCTGCGGCGGGCCACCCAGGACGCCGTCGGCACGTCCACCCTGCAGGACCTTCTGTAGAGCAGCCTCCTGTGTCAACCAGAAGTTGCAAGGATGAGCAACCACATGGGACGAGTGTCCAGGATGCAGTGGGCACAGCCCGATGGCCTGGGGTGGGCTGAGGAGGGGCCACTGAGGAGGGAGGTCACTGGTCAGCAGGGCAAGATCCTCTGCATGGACCGTGGCCAGTGCCTGACCAGCTCTGGGCCACACGAGTGGCAGCAACAGTCTTCTGTTAGGAGCAGGGGACAAGAGGACCTGGGTAGGGCTCCAGGGGGCAGCAGCTGTGCGTGGACCTGAGGTGGACGCTGGCAATTATTAAAATCTGTGCGTGGCATGCTGTGCACGGGGTGTGCGTGCTGTGCACAGGGGGGTGGCGTGTGCATATGTGGGACATTCTGTACGTAGTGTGCACGCATGCCGTGTGCGCGTGACACAGGTGTGCTGCTGCACGTGACAGTCTGTGTGTGTGGTATGCCGTGGGTGTGGTGCTGGGTGTGCCTGGTGTGTGCTGGGTGTGCGCGGCGAGTGCTGTGCCTGCGTGGTGTTACATGTGCGTGGCGTGTGCTGTGTGTTCGTAGCGTGTTACATGTGCGTGGCGTGTGCACTGGAGTGAGGAGCGTGGTGCAGTGCGGCATGTGCGTGAGGGTGTGCTGCAGCGCCGTGGCCCCGGGAGCGTCTCCACTCCCCCTAGCGGAGGGAGCTGCGAGGTGCGCTCGTCAGGGAGCGTCTCTGGGCAGACGACTGCCAGGCGGGTGGGCTGACGGCGGGAGGAACCGGCAGATCCTGGGCTGCGGATTGCAGGGCGGGGCCAACGCCAGCTCCTTTCCCGAATCTCTGGGCTTTTATCGGGTTTGAAGTTTTCCAGGAGCCCAGGGTAAGCGGTCGCCGCGGGAGCCAGGAGGTGGGCTCCCCTGACCAGGCCAGTGCGCGGATCCTCGTCCCAGCGTGGGAGGACGGGGCGGAGACTGCAGAGGAGGAATTCCAGGGCGCTGGCGGCAGGGCCTTGGGAGCCCCGGGGGTGGGGAGGTGAGGACCCCATGACTCAAGAAGACCCGGGAAAACAGAAAGGAGCAGCACCCCAACAACGTAGAGCACAGCACAGACTCCCTGAGACTCAGCACCCAGCACCACTGCAGACAGCACAGCACAGACTCCCTGAGACTCAGCACCCAGCACCACTGCAGACAGCACAACAAACACAGCCTGAGACTCAGCACCCAGCACCACTGCAGACAGCACAGCACAGACCTCCCTGAGACGCAGCACCCAGCACCACTGCAGACAGCACAACAAACACCTTCCTGAGACTCAGCACCCAGCACCAGTGCAGACAGCACAGCACAGACCTCCCTGAGACTCAGCACCTAGCACCACTGCAGACAGCACAGCACAGACTCCCTGAGACTCAGCACCCAGCACCACTGCAGACAGCACAACAAACACCTTCCTGAGACTCAGCACCCAGCACCAGTGCAGACAGCACAGCACAGACCTCCCTGAGACTCAGCACCTAGCACTACTGCAGAGAGGACAACAAACACAGCCTGATATTCAGCACCCAGCACCACTGCAGAGAGTACAACGAACACCTCCCTGAGAGTTAATACCTCGCACCATTGCAGACAGCACAGCACACACCTCCCTGAGACTCAGCACCCAGCACCACTGCAGACAGCACAGACCTCCCTGGGACATAGCACCACTTGGAGGATGCTCCCCAGACCCGCAGATGGAGGAGGATCAGCAGCTCAGAGGTTGTAAGTAACCACCTGGAGCCAATTTGTTGACCTGCCTAAGACCCCGTGAGGAATCATCAAGTCCCCGGGGAAGTCTGAAACAGCCGACACCAGGCTCTGGGTCAGCCCCTGGGAGCTGTCTGTCTGGTGGTTTCTGATGCAACCTGAACGTTCAGGTTCCTGCTGCTGCAGCACGGCCTTCAGAGAAGGAGGGTCCGTCCAGACTTGTCTTGGAGATGCACCCAGATCTGCAAAGTCAGGTGACACGGGCACCTCTGCTAGAACTGGGTGTCACATGCACATCGGCTAAGTCAGGGTGACAAAGGGAAATCTGCAAAGAGAGGGTGACACGGGGACCTCTGCTAAGTCAGGGTGACGCAGGGAAATCTGCTAAACTGGGTGGCACATGCACATCGGCTAAACTGGGCGGCCTGCGCCTAAATCTGCTAAAGCAGGTGACGCGCACGCAGAGCCGCTAAAGCCAGGTGACCTGCGGCTGGTTTTCCAGCCCAGGGCCCTTTGGGCAAGGGAGCCCTGTGGGTGGTGTCCGCCTGGCCCTGCCACAGGCCCCTCTGGCCCCTGCAGTCCATCTGGTGGACCCCTGAGCAGCTGGTGGTATAGCTCTCCGGGCACCACAGCGAAGCCCCGCAGCCGGGGGCCCCAACAGCAGAGATGTAGCTCCTCGTCCCAGAGGGTAGAGGTCCACGGTCCAGGCGTGGGCAGGGCGGGCTCCTCCCGAGGCCTCTCCCCTGGGCTGGCAGCCGCCGTCTTCTCCCTGTGTCCTCCCGGGGCGTCCCTCTGTGTGCGTCTGTGTCCTCTTCTTACAAGGACCCCAGTCCTGCTTGGCCAGGGCCACCCTGGGACCTCACTGCACCTCCATCCCCTCTGTAAAGACCTGTCTCCACACAGCACATCCCAAGGTCCTGGGGCCAGGGCTGCAGCACAGGAGGGGGGGGACAATTCAGCCCATATGAATCCCAACCAGGAACGGATCCTTATTTGGAAACAGGGTCTCTGCAGAGGTCGTTAGTGAAGGGTCCTGAGATGGGCTCCTCCTGGGTCAGGTGGCCCTCATGCCATGGCCATGTCCTCACGAGAGACAGAGGAGGGGACACACACCCAGAGGAGGAGCCACATGGAGAGATTGCAGTGAGGGGCCACCCGCCCAGGGCCACCTGGAGCCCAGGAGCTGGACAGGCAGGAGGGGCCTCCCTGGAGCCCGTGGAGGGAGCTGGACGCCATGGTGAGAGGTGGAGGGAGCTCCCCTGGGACCCTGGTCCAGCCTCTGCCCTCCGGGGCTGGGGCGCTGGACTCTGAGGCTTGGCAGACCCTCATCCCCGGTTGGTTCACTGTCATGGAGGCCCTGCACCAGCCATCCTCTGACCCACGTCTGCCCCTGGAGACCCCTGGTCCTGCTGGCCAGCACTGTTGGGCAGTTTCTTCTGCCCATCTGGTCAGCAGCACTGTCCACAGCCCACCAGGGACACTTGGCCTCCTTGTTCACCCTGCAAAGCCAAAGGGGCCCCACGCACAGCCTGTGGCCACAGGGATGGTGCATCTCGCAGGGGGACGCCACCCCACGGGGACAATGCCACCCTCACAGGGATGATGCCACCCTCACAGGGATGATGCCACCTTCACAGGGATGATGCCACCTTCACAGGGACAATGCCACCTCCACAGGGATGGTGCCACCCCCACAGGGACAATGCCACCATCACAGGTGTGGTGCCACCCCCTCAGGGACATGCCTCAGGTGCTCAGAATGTCCGCCACCTCAGCACTCCCCGCTGGACCTGGGAAGGACAGACACAGCCCCTCCATGGGCTGTGGGACCTCCGCTCACAGAGGGACAGCAGACCCTGGGGTGTCCCCCATTGCCGACCACGATGGCACGGAGGCACAGGGACGGGGCTCGGGGAGACCACAGGCGTCCCAGCCTCGCTCCCCACCAGCTGGGTCCTCAGACAGAGGCCCCTCAGGGGAAGTCAGGGTGTCTGGGTGGCCAGCGCCCCCACACCCGCATGGACTAGGGGTGCCAGCCGGGGTCCCCAGCTCTGGGTTCCACAGGTGCCCCCGCCGCCTCTGTCTGGGGACCCGCCTGCCCGCTCCTCGGCTCCCGCTCGCCACCTGCTGACGGAGCTCGGCTGCTGCGCTGACCCTGCGCCCAGGCCCCGCCCAGGCCCGCGTCCCCCGGCTCCCTCCCGGCCTGGCTCCCTCTCAGTCGCTGACCCCTGGCCAGGGCCCCCCCCCCCCCGGCCACGATGGCGGCTGAGCCCCTGGAGCCCCGTGTCCTTTGCCGTCCGTGGTCTTCGGGGGTGGGCGTCGCTTCCCGGTCAGGACCCGCCTGCAGCGTCCCTGCCCCCCAAGCCGGGCCTTCTCCGAGAGACGCTGCGGCATGGCCCTGACCCCAGGAGCTGCGGGGACAGCGCCCGCCCGGGCTGAGGGCTGCAGGAGGTCGGGCCGGGACCGTCCGTCCGTGCGCTGCAGGCGCGGCCCTCACCGAGAGGGGCGGGGCTCGCTCGGCGTCCCCTCTGCGCTCTGGGTACAGAATTCCCGGAACGCGCGCTGTGCTGCGATGGTCGCTCGGTTTGCACTCTGGGCTGAGAGTCACTTGCGGGAGGCCGTTTCTGGAGGTCCCCCTGCATGACCCCACCCCCAGGCGCAAGGACACGGTCTTCCACCGACTTGTCCAGGCAGCAATTCCAGGACGATTCCGCTGTGCTGTCCTGGGTTCCAGGCGCCTTAGGGCTGCTCTGGGTGGTGGACCGTCCCCACCCTCGGGGCAGCACCGGCACACTCTGGTCTGTCCCTGCCTCGGGGCAGCCCCGGACATGAGGCCGTCTTCCCAGAGCTTGGCAGACAGCCCTGGGCAGTTCGACCGAAGGGAGGTCCCCGCCGGCAGCAGCTCAGTCGAGGAATGGTGCAGCCTGCCCACTTGTGGCAGTGAGCCATCAGTGTGACCCATCCGAAGACCGTCAGGGCCATGTCCCTCATGACACCTCCTGTGTCCTCGGGATGCCCTCTTCCAGCTCTGCTGGAATATGTGACAGATCGTCGAGGTCACCCCACATGCTGTGGAACACGCGTGTGTGCTTCAGTGACACGGAACACGTGTGTGTGCCTACGAAGCTCTCACGGAGCTGTGTACAGGAGGCACAGAAACAGAAGCCCCGAGTTCCCTCCATGGACCTGCTGGAAGCTCCGCTTGGGGTCAGCACAGTTCCCTAACCTGGGAGACCAGGTCTGGGACACATGTGCCCCCTCCTGTGTCTGGGAGGACGTCAGAGCCCCCAAGGGCCAGGGGTCTTGTAGACCACTCGCGGCTCCCTGCCCTACACCACAGCCACCTCCCTGGGCCTGGGGAACCCTCGCAGCACAGCCAAGCCCCAAAGGTGAGCTCTGACATGGACAGGTCACTGGGTCTGTGTCCACCCAGAAGACAGGAGACCTCTTCTAAAGATCCTTCACTTCATTTCACGGGCAAGGACCTTTCTCCAGAGAAGGTCTTGTTCAGTGTCTGAGGATTCGAATGTAGATGCGTCCTCTGTGGGTCGAACAGTGTGTCCCACATTCATGTCACATGGAATGTCAGACAGGACCTCGATTGGTAACAGGGTCTCTGCAGAGGTCATCAGTGAAGGGTCCCGAGATGGGCTCCTCCTGGGATAGGGGGCCCTCATGCCATGGCCATGTCCTCCCAAGAGACAGAGGAGGGGACACAGACCCAGAGGAGGAGCCCCGTGGAGACGGAGGCAGAGACTGGAGTGAGGGGCCACCAGCCCAGGGCCACCTGGAGCCCAGGAGCTGGACAGGCAGGAGGAGCCCCCTGGAGCCCTGGAGAGAGCTCAGCCCGGGACCCTGGTCCAGCCTCTGCCCTCCAGGGCTGGGGACCTGGACTCCTGTTGTTGAAGTCCCTGAGAGTGGCCATCAAGCCCAGGACACTCCCACAGGGCCACCGCGACCGCCCACCCTGCCCATGTTGGAAGAGACGGGAAGGTCTCCCCTGCCAGCCCCCAGGCAGGACCTGCTGGCCATGGCTCTTCTGAAGCGCTGCGTGGAGCATTTTGTGCTGGTGGCCCCCCGTCCTCCCTGATGTGCAGGGAGGACCCCACCCCCACATCCGGGGTCCACCCAGCCCGTGGGAGGCGCCGTGGGGGGGCACGGTCCTGATGCCCAGTCCTGTGCTGGTGCCTGGGGCCCACAGGCCAGCGAAGCCTCCCTGGCCTCTCCTCAGAGAGGCGGTGGGGACAGACCTGGGGGTGGGGGGGCTCTGGACGTCACAGTGTGGAGAGCTCCTCCTGTGGAGAGGGCTAGGGGCCACCTGAGAGCCCCCGCCTCTGCCCTCCTGGGACCCGCAGCCGCCCTGCCGTGCCTAGGACCCCTCAGAGGGCACTGTGCCTGGCCCTCCCTGGGACCCACGGCTGCCCCTGGCCCTCCCTGGGACCCTCAGCTGCCCTGGCCCTCCCTGGGACCCATAGATGTCCTGGGCCCTCCCCTCGGCAGCCCCCACTGACGGCCTCCTGGGAGGGGTCCTCGTGCACCAGGGCTCTGGTGGCCTGGGCAGTGGCCCCTCGTGCCCTTGGCAGCGTCTGCAGCAGCTCAGACGCCCTTTGCTTCACGACCTCCCGGTCTCCCGAGTGGAGCCAGCTGTGGTCTCCAGTGGGGGACGCTGGGCCAGCCACTTGGGCCCACGTGACTCCGGGTCCCTGTGTCTCGCCCGGCTCTGGGCACTAGCTGGTGCTCACGCTGCCCCCGGGACGAGCACTGGCTGAGCTCCTGCAGCAGCCCTGGCCCCGGGCCTGATCCGCCAGTGAGCACACACTCCCGCCCTCCCGGCCCGTCCAGTGGACGCACAGGCTGGCTCCGGTGGACACCAGTTCCTGCCCTCCAGGCCTGTCCAGGGGGTGCTTACACACAGGCTGTCTCCAGGGGACACCTGTCACTGCCGTCCAGGGTGTGCTCGACGCAGGCTGGTTCTAGTGGACACCTGTTACTGGTGTCCAGGGGGTGCTCGACGCAGGCTGGCTGCAGTGGACACCCCTCACTGCTGTCCAGGGGTGCTCAGACGCAGACTGGCTGCAGTGGTCACCTGTCACTGCTGTCGAGGGGGTGCTCAGACGCAGGCTGGCTGCAGTGGTCACCTGTCACTGCTGTCGAGGGGGTGCTTGGACGCAGGCTGGCTGCAGTGGACACCCCTCACTGCCGTCCAGGGGGTGCTTGGACACAGGCTGGCTGCAGCACCTAGGAGTACATCCTGAGGGTGGAGCTGAGGGCCCTCCTCTTCCCTGGGGAGGACATGTCCCCCACCTGGCCCATCTGCGGGTCCTCCAGGGCAATGAGAGGTGGCCTGCAGGACAGACGGGCCTGGGCTCGGGTGTCCCAGGAGAGGCCCCACACTGACCCCTGCCAGGCGTCACTCCTGGCTCCCGTGTCCCCCATTCTCCCTAGAGCCAGGCCATGGTGGGGTTAGGGTCAGGGTTAGGGTCCAGCCCCCCAACCTGACCCTGACAGAGCCCTCCTCTGGCTGCAGTGACATGAGTGTCGAGCCCCCCAGGCCCCATCCACGATGCCCAGAGGCCCTGGCCGCTCCAGCTCCTGAGTGGCCACCAGAGGACAGCTGCACACTGACCTCAGGGGAAGGGCCCAGCCAGACGCAGCCCCCTGGGGCCACCTGCAGGATCTCCGCATCCGAGGTGGGTGAGGAGCATAGAGGGGTTGTGCCTGGACCCGGGTGGGTCCCAAGGTGCTTCATTACGCACCTGCGAACGCCCCCCACCAAAGCACCCGCAGTCTGCAGCCTGCTGTCCCCAGGCCTGCGTCGGACACTGAGCAAGAGCTGCCGGTCACCTCCCGCCTCCCACAGCCTCCCGGTCTCCTCTGCACCAGGAGTGCCCGGGGAGGGACCCTGGACGTGCACAGTGGAGGGCAGGCTCAGGGTGTGCAGTGACCGGGGCACGCTGGACGGAGGAGGCAGCTGGCAGGTGGACTCTGCCTCCTCCCAGTCCTCCTACTGGGCTGAGACGCTTGGGAGGCATCCAGGGTCACCGTGTGGCACTGCCCGAGGCTCCTCAGGTGCACAGTCACCCTCCTGTCACCGAGCTGCCCCGGGGCCCCAGGAAGCAGCTGTGGAACCTCACTCGGACACTTCTGGGGGTGCCGGCCGGGACTGCGTGCAGAGGAGGCTGGCGCTAGCAGACAGTCATGAGGTGGGCTCAACCCTGCTGGGACGTCCAGACAAGAGAAAGCCGGACACTTCACCAGGACCACAGCAGGAGCCAAGCAGCACCAGAGATCGCAGAGTACATCCACGGGGGTGGGCGGACGCGGTGGTGCAGGGCCCTAATCCCAGCCACGTGGGAGGCTGAGGCCGGAGGATCACAAGTTGGAGGCCAGCCTCAGCAACTTGGAGAGACTCTCTCTCAAAGTAAACATGGAAAGGGCTGGAGATCAGCTCAGTGGCAAAGCAGCCCCCAGTACCACGCCTGGGAAGTCCAGGAGCCAGTCCAGCACAGGGTGGGCTCGGAGGGGCCAGTGCGACCAACAGTCTGCCGTGTGGGTCAGGAGGTGACCCTCGGGGCCTTGCGGTGCTCTGTCCCCAGCACCGTGAAGAAAGGCAGAGGATGCACTTCCCACCTCATGAGCCTGGCTAGGGCTCCGCTGGCCACGCCCGCCCTACGTGGCTGGGTTGTGGTCGTGTGGTACCAAGGGTCCACGTGGGACTGTGGAGGGTCCAGGGGGCCATGTGTGGCTGTGGAGTGTCCAAGGGAGGCTATGGTGGCTGTGGAGGGTCCAGGGGGCCATGTGTGGCAGTGGAGGGTCAGGGGGCCATGTGCAGCTGTGGATGGCCAGCACCAAGTCAGCTCCTGCCATGTGGACTGCTGGCAGGAGAAACGCTGGCCCTGGTGGCCATGCTGACCGCCCCTGCGGAGGCTGAGAGATCATGGACACAGTGCAGCTCACACCACCTGGAACCGCCCTGGTGGCTCCGGATACCCCAGGCGCTGGTCAGGGGTGCTGTGGCGTGGACGGCAGGGGGGCAGATCGCTGGCCAGACCTGTCCAGATGTCCACCTGCACGGGACACTTCCTGCTTTGTAGAGTCACCCGGCCCTTGAAGAGCTGTGGTCTGGGGGACGGTGGGTGAGCCAGCGTCCAAGCGGTGCCAGCAAGAAGCACTTCCCATCGGTCACTGGACCTCCAGAGAGCAGAGGATGCCCATGTCCACTGCCCGGCAGCCAGGCCAGCGGGCAGGGTCCTCCTAGCAGGGACGGCCTCGGGCTGTGGACATGCACGGGCTCTGTTCACGCTGCCCAGGGCCTCCAGGGTGTCACTGCCCACGGCCGGCCCAGGGCAGGGCTGAGGGCCAGCTCACGGGGTCCTCCAGGAGAGGAGTGCTGTCCACTGCGGAAGTCCACCGGGCACTCCCTCCTCCGTCCCTGGAGAAGCACGGAGGCTTCCTCTCACCCGCACACCTGGCTGCTGAGTCAAGCCATTTCCCAACCCCGAGCTGGCAGCACAGGACGGCGCCCATGGGGCTGGGCACACCTGAGGGACACCGCCCGCCAGTCAGCACCCAGCCACGCAGAGCCCGGGCAACGGATGGCCCCCCACGGTGACCACGGTCACACGTCACACGGGCAGGAGGCTCCAGCTGTGGATGATCATGCCTTGGTGACCACGTCACAATTCACTCCCGGGGCAGGGACAACGGATGATTCCAGGCCTTGGTGACAATGTCACATGTCACACCAGGGCAGGACGATCCAGGCCTTGGTGACCACACTACATGTCATTCCCATGGCAGGGACAACGGATGATCAGGCCTTGGTGACCACTGACCTCCATCATTCCAAGGGCAGGTGGTGGCCAATTCTTGGTGACCACTGACCTCCATCACACCCGGGGCAGGTGGTGACCAGGCCTTGGTGACCACTGGCCTCTGTCACTCCAAGAGTAGGTGGTGGCCAGTTCCTGGTGACCACTGGTTCATGTCACACAGTGTCCATATTGGACCAGAGAAGAGCCCCACAGAGCGAAGGTGTCCCGGTGGGCTGTGGGTGTGGAAGTGTCCCCTGGTCCTCACCTGGGTCTGTGACAGTGGTCCACTCAAGCTTTGAGAATGGCCCTTGCTGCTCTGGGGACGGGCTCTTCTCCTCCTGTCCCTGATGTCCCCTCCCTCATCTCAGGGTCACCTTCCTGCCTCCTCCGAGGCAGAGGTATCTGTCTCTGAGCCCACACCCACCACAGGACTGGAGTCATGCAGGCTTTGGGGATGGCCCCAGAGGACCTCAGTAATGGCCATCGCCCCGGTCAGCAGTGGGTGACAGCTCAGCAGAGACCAGGGACCGCGGCCTCGGGGTCCCCTCTTTCAACGCCCTTTGCTGCGAGGGGCAGGACCCCACCTCTGGGACCCGAGTGCCGTGCCTCTTGGCCAGCAAAGCCATAAACCCCCGTGTTCCCTTTTCTCCAAAGCACTTCCTGGTCGTTGGATTGGTTCGGGGACAAGGGCCAGGTTTCGGCGACAAGCACCGGGGCCACTCAGGAGGAGAGGCCCTCACTTCAGGGAAGGTCAACACTCCAGGGAAGGACCGGCAGTTTGCTGAGGCGGTGCTCACAGATCAAAAGCCACCGGCGCTGGGATGTCGCAATCCCAGGCAGCTCGGGTGACCCTGGTGAGCAGCAGCCACGGGGGTGGGCAGTGCGGTCCCCGGGGGGGGGGGGGGGGGGGGGGTCTCTGCTGTCCCTCCCTGGGGACCCCTGGGGCCCCGCCGGTCCTGCCTGGGTGAGGACCCCTGCCGGGCTCCTGGGGGCGGAGCTGGGGGCGGAGCTGGGGGCGGAGCTGGGGGCGGAGCTGGGGCGGAGCTGGGGCGGAGCTGGGGGCGGAGCTGGGGCGGAGCCTGCGGTGGCCGAGCCGCGCTGGGACAGGTCTGCTCCCGAGGCCACGCCTCCGTCCCCGGCGGGAGGCGGCCGGCCCCTAGTGGCAGCCGGGCAGAGTCTCTTAGGAAGTGCTGGCCGACCGCAGCCGCCGGAAACCCGCTGCCGGGAGGTAGGTGCCAGTCGCGTCCCTCCAGGGCGCAGGGGCCAGGCGGGTGCCGGGCCGCGACAGCACAGTCCCGCTGAAGGGGGCTCAGGGTTCCTGTCTCAGGACCCCAGGTTCCCCCGCGCGGGACTCGGGCTGCAGGGGGCCGGGTCAGCGGGGGGCCTGTGCTCCCAGGTGGACTCCCCGAGGCCCCCCGGGGGCGCTGCCCGGATCTGGGAATTCCTCCCGGCCAACCGCAGAGGCGGCTGCTGTCCTGGGCACCCCGCCCCAGAGGCCCAGGCTGCGGGAGGCGGAGGCGCTGGGTGAGGGCTGGGGCCAGGTGAGGAGCGCGGGACGGCCGCGGGACGTCCACTCCGTCCCCTATTCGCCACAAGGCTATGCGTTGACTGTCCCCTACCGTCACGCAGGGCACACGCCCTGGGACCAGGAGCCGCCCTGGACTCTTCCCGGCCATTCACCTGGCAACCTGCTGCGGTGGACCAGTCACCAGTCACACACGTCCTCTCCTTCCCAGGTGGCCCCTTGGCTGTGAAGACAGGCAAGATCAGAGGAGCAGGTGCTGGCCTCGGGGGACCCCAGGTGTGTGGCCAGGGACACAGAGACTGTGGGGAGGGGGGCACAACCCTCCGGCCTCCCGGTCTGTACCCCAGTCTTGTTCAGTGACCGGGAGGAGCGAGCTCAGGGATGCACCTGTGTCAGGTGACGCCTAGGTTCTGGGCAGGTGGGAGAGTCCCCAGTGTCAGGACCTGCTGTGGTGGGTCACTGTCACCTGGTGTGAAGGTCTGGGGAAACCACAGTCCCCATTATTGCCAGGTGAGAAGGGTCTGGGGACAAGACAGTCCCCATTGTCACCTGGTATGTAGGTCTGGGGACAAGACAGTCCGCATTGTCATCTGGTGTGAAGGTCTGGGGACAGGACAATCCCCACTGTCACCTGATGTGAATGTCTGGGGACAAGACAGTCCCCATTGTCACCTGGTGTGAAGGGTCTGAAGACAAGACAGTCCCCACTGTCACCTAGTGTGATGGTCTGGGGATAAGACAGTCCCCATTGTCACCTGGTGTAAAGGGGCTGTGGACAGGACAGTCCCCATTGTGGTCTGGTGTGAGGGTCTGGGGACAGGACAGTCCCCTGTGTTGCCTGGTGTGAGGGTCTGAGGACAGGACAGTCCCCACTGTCGCCTGGTGTGGTGGTCTGGGGACAGGACAGTCCCCATTGTCATTTGGTGTGAGAGTCTGGGGATAGGACAGTCCCCATTGTTACCTGGTGTGAGGGTCTGGGGACAGGACAGTCCCCTGTGTTGCCTCCTCTGATGGTCTGGGGACAAGCCAGTCCCCAGTGTTAGAACCTGCTGTGATGGAGGGCCCTGGGGTGTGGGGACACTTTTCAGTGGCAGGATAAGTTTCAGGTATCTGGGGATTTGGGGACTGTGGACACCTTTGCATACACCCACCACCCATCCACTCTGACTGTCCATCCACCCACTCACACCCGTCTACTCATCTGTCCATCCTTCTACCATCCATTTACTCATCCATCTATGCACCCACCCACCCACCCCTGCCTCCCCACCCACCCCCGCCTCCCCACCCACCCCCTCCACTATCCACCCACCCCCGCCTCCCCACCCACCCCCTCCACTATCCACCCACCCCCGCCTCCCCACCCACCCCCTCCACTATCCACCCACCCACCCACCCCCTCCACTATCCACCCACCCATCCACCCATCTATCTATGCATCTACCCTCTACCCACCTACTCACCCACCCATCCATCCACTATCTATCCACCCCCTTCCACCCAATCTCTACCCATCCACCCATCCATTCACCCACCCATCCCCTATCCACCCACCCATCCACCCACCCATCCACCTACCCTCGTCCCATCCACTCATTCTTATGTCATTCTTCTGTCACAGGTTGTAGGACTGAGATCAAAGTCTGGAGGACCCCCATAGCCCTTAACACCGACTTGGTTACAGTCTCGCTGATGATTCTGGTGGCCTGAGTTCCACCGAGGGGCAGGTGACAGCCTGTGGGCAGGCAGGGGTGTGCTGGTAGGTGGTCAGGAACCAGCTGTATAGAAGGAAAGGCCCATGTGTCCATGTGTTGTCCACCATGGGTGGGTGAGCTGGTGGGGGACACACACATAGGTGGTCTACAGTGGGTGAGCTGGTGGGGGAGGTGCATAGGTGGTCCACAGTGGGTGAGCTGGTGGGGGAGGTGCACATAGGTGGTCCACAGTGGGTGAGCTGGTGGGGGAGGTGCATAGGTGGTCCACAGTGGGTGAGCTGGTGGGGGAGGTGCACATAGGTGGTCCACAGTGGGTGAGCTGGTGGGGGAGGTGATAGGTGGTCTACAGTGGGTGAGCTGGTGGGGGAGGTGCATAGGTGGTCCACAGTGGGTGAGCTGGTGGGGGGAGGTGCACATAGGTGGTCCACAGTGGGTGAGCTGGTGGGGGGAGGTGCACATAGGTGGTCCACAGTGGGTGAGCTGGTGGTGGGGGAGAGATGCGTGTGTATGAGGTCTACCGCACAGAGCTGGTGGGAGGAAATGCGCATGCGTGGTCTACGGCCCGAGCTGGGGGGCAGATGGGAGCTGGGGGGCAGATGGCACCGCGCCCTTTACTGGGGTCCTGTGCGATAAAGTAACCACACGCCCCAGTCTTTAGAGTAAGGTGCCCCAGAACTAAGCGGGTGGATCTGGGTCTGGATGTCGCAGACCCATGTGAGGGATTTGTAGCACACGATCAACCAAAACCAGCGACAGGGCTGGGGGTGTAGCCCAGTTGGGGAGCCATTGCCTGGCTCTTGGACCCCACGGTGCCTGAGAGCAGGGGACAGGGCAGGCGCCACCAGGCACCAGGGCTCAGGAGTGCAGGGTGGCTTGCATACGCCGTCTTCTCCCTGTGTCTTCTCGGGGTCTCTCTCTGTGTGCGTCTATGTTCTCATCTCGTTTTCTTATGAAGACACCAGTCCTGTGGGTCAGGGCCACCCTGGGGAGCTCACTGCACCTCCATCACCTTTGCAAAGACTTGTCTCCACACACGGCACATGCCAAGGTCCTGGGGCCAGGGCCGTAGCAGAGGAATCTTAGGGAGACTGGGCTTAGCCCATGACCATGACCCTCCCTCCCTCCCTCCCTCCCTCTCCCCACAGCCCACCACACCATCCCTCTCCTCCCAGGGAAAGTCTATTGATTGCATTTTCCCCGGAGCCAGGACCCCTGTGTAACTAGCAGTTTAACAACAACAACAACAACAACAACAACAACAAAACCCTTTTCCTTTCTCAGGCTGCACGGTTGGCTTCCAATGGGTGGGCAGGTGAGCGCTTCTGGAAGCTTCCGGAGCCTGCCCTGCGCAAATGCCAATGCGGACTGGATGTCGGCGCTGTGTCCCCGGCTCTGGGATGTGCCCCTGCACCACCTGTCCATCCCAGGTGAGGCCGCTCAGGTGGGCGTCCCCATGGTGGGTGGGTCCTGGTGGGGAACCGGCCGGGCCTGGTGCACCTGTGTGCATGCGCGCGCGCACACATGCACACACACGCACACACACACACACAGCTCGGAAGGTGGCATAGGAGGGTGGGCGGTGGTTCAGGCGACGCCGGTTAGACATGACTGAGGCAGCGTGGTTGCTGATGGTTGTGAACGTGCCATCCGTGTCACTCAGCAGAAAACGAAGTGTAAGATGGTTTCCATCAGCAGATCTGCAGGGGACAGGCGCCAAGGATGGGGAAACGGGCGCCCTCTGCCTGCGGGGAGGCTGCACCGCTAAAGTGGGGGTTGACAGCGGATCCCTCTGTCCAAGTGCGCGCATCTAAGCAGGAGACCCTTTGCACCGCTAGGAGAAAACCTAGGTCGGCGCTCGATGGAGACCAGCAGGGCTCCTCGGGGGTCTGCAAAAGCCAGGACATAAAGCCAAGAATCGATAGACGACAGACGGGATGGCGCCCTGTTAAAAGCCTCTGCACAGCAAAGGCAGGGGTGTGAAGAGAGAGTCCTGCTGGCTTCTCGCACAGGTGGAAGCCAGGGGGGAAACAAAAAGCAAAACCCAAGGACATTGTGACGGCAGAAGGCGCCGCAGCCACGCCTGACATCCCAGCGACTCGGAGGCTGAGACAGGAGGATGCACGTCAGAGGCCAGCCTCAGCAACTCAGCGAGACCCCGTCTCGAGATAGAAACTAGACAGGGCTGGGGTGCGGCTCAGTAGTGGAGAGCCCTGGGTTCGGTCCCAGCGCCACATGCTCACACGACATGCAGAAGGGCAGGCAGCAGTGGAGGAGGGCCGGGGGAAGGAGGGAGGCCCTGCGGGTGGGAGTCACTGGATTGTGTTAAGGCACCTGCCAACGTGCCACAGCGGAACCCCGTTCTGCACGACTAACGTGCGCCACAGCTTAAAAAAGAGCTCCCAACGGAAAACCCCGTGCTCGATAGAGGATCCGCATCTGGATCAACCGAGGAGGCTCAGGTGGCAGGCTGGAGAGACGGCCCGTCCTAGGGATGACCAGAGAAAGGGCGGCTGTCACGTTGGCAGAGCCGTCCCGTTGTTGGTGTAAGAGATGCGTAAAGACATAACGCCACACGATAATGTGCGTCGATGACGCACAGGGATGGTCCTCCCATGACGCACAGGAACTCTTTTCCTATGACGCACAGGGACGGTCCTTCCATGATACACAGGACAATTCTCCCATGACGCACAGGAACTCTTTTCCTATGACGCACAGGGACGGTCCTCCCATGACGCACAGGAACTCTTTTCCTATGACGCACAGGGACGGTCCTCCTATGACGCACAGGAACTCTTCCTATGACGCACAGGGACGGTCCTCCCATGACGCACAGGAACTCTTCCTATGACGCACAGGGAGGGTCCTCCCATGACGCACAGGAACTCTTCCTATGACGCACAGGGACGGTCCTCCCATGACGCACAGGAACTCTTTTCCTATGACGCACAGGGACGGTCCTCCCATGACGCACAGGAACTCTTCCTATGACGCACAGGGACGGTCCTCCCATGACGCACAGGAACTCTTCCTATGACGCACAGGGACGGTCCTCCCATGACGCACAGGAACTCTTCCTATGACGCACAGGGACGGTCCTCCCATGACGCACAGGAACTCTCCTCCCATGACGCCCAGGGACAGACCTCTCATCTGCACTCTCGTGTTTCTGCAGTCAACACGTACTCACGTCCTGGGGCTGATGTAACAAGTCACCACAAACCAGGGCTTAGAATCATGGGCGTCGTGACCCCCAGCCCTGGAGGGCAGGGGCTGAGACGGGGTCTCCACGCAGGGCCCCTGCCCAGGCTGCAGGTGGGCGTGTGTGGGGCGCTGTCCACCCGCTGGCTGTGAGGGCAGCTGGGGGGCTGCATCTGGGGGACTGATGGCCGTCCCTGTGTTTCCTCCAGGGAGCCACGACACCATGACCTACTGTCTGAATAAGAAGTCCCCCGTGTCCCACAGCGAGTCCCGCTTGCTGCAGCTGCTGAGCAAGGTGGTGCCATGTGTGACGCGCCCCGTGGTGCTGAGGTGGTCTGTCACCCAGGTAAGGGCCACTTGGGGCCGGGAGGTGGACGGCAGGGCCATCGCTCCGCACAAAGCAGCAGGTGCCCCTGGTGGGCGCTCTTGCCTCATGCCGGAGATGGGGGGAGAGCAAGACTCTGAGGCCGCCCCAGGTGGTGGAGAGGCAGGGCTTGGTCACCGGGCAGCATCACACCCGAGGCCGCTGGTCACTGACTGACAGGGGCCACAGGCAGGGGGTGCCTGGGGCTGGCCAAGGCGACAGGCCGTTCCTCCTGCGGCCTAGATAGCCAGCAGCACCCTTCCCGAGGCCCCTCTCCCCACTCCGGAGGGCGCCCTGCTCCTCCCTGGCGCTTGTTCAGCTGCGGGTCAACTCCCAGAGGCAGAAGGGACCCACGCTGCAGGTTCCTAAGAGAAGGGCTCAGGAGAAGGGGGTCCTCTTCCCTGCTGAGGGATGGGGGTCTCTTCCCTGCTCCAGGGCAGGTGTGTGTGGGGGGTCTCTCCTTGCTGCAGGAGGAGGGGGGTCTCTTCCCTGCCCCAGGGCCGAGGCTGTCTCCTCTGGCCCCATCAGAGAGAAGGGCATCTCTGCCTTCACCCCAGGTGCCCCCCTCCTGCACCCAGCCCTCTGCCCAGGTGGGGCAGGTGCCCTAGACCCACCAGGGCATTTGATTTGATGCTGTGCAGAGGGGGCCTCCTGGAGGCTCAGCTGGCCTCAGCCACCCCTGGAGAGGCCGGGGAAAGGGGCGCCCCTCCATTCTGGGGAGGAAAGAAGGCTGGCAGGAAGCGGGGCCCACCCCGGGGAGGAGATGGACCACTCTTCCTCCTCTGCCTCCTGACCGAAGACTGTTGGTGACAAAAGGTTTGAGTGTCAGGGGTTTCCCAGGGACACAAGACTGCCCCCAACGTCCAGCTCTGTCCTGTTGAATGTACTGTTTCTGCGTCTTAGTGACCACGGGGGCAGCAGGAGCTGTGGGGACCTGCCGGGTGGGGGATGAGCACCTGTCAGGGGTCAGAGCCTGCAGGGGGTGTCCCCCATCCTGCCAGGGGTCTGCAGACAGTGACCCTGCAGGGGAGTGTCCCCCATCCTGCCAGGGGTCTGCAGACAGTGACCCTGCAGGGGGCGTCTCCTCATCCTGCCGGGGTCTGCAGACAGTGACCCTGCAGGGGGTGTCCCCCATCCTGCCAGGGGTCTGCAGACAGTGACCCTGCAGGGGGTGTCCCCCATCCTGCCAGGGGTCTGCAGACAGTGACCCTGCATGGGGGCGTCCCCCATCCTGCCAGGGGTCTGCAGACAGTGACCCTGCATGGGGGCGTCCCCCATCCTGCCAGGGGTCTGCAGACAGTGACCCTGCAGGGGGGTGTCCCCCATCCTGCCAGGGGTCTGCAGACAGTGGCCCTGCAGGGGGGCGTCCCCCCACACCTGTCCTCTGGTGGTCGTCCTCTCCTGCCCCGGGGCTGTCCACTCCCACTGCATGGCCCTCCCACTCTGTCTGGTGTCCTGCTGAGCACCCTGCATCCTGACTGGGGATGCCAAGGGCTGGGTGGATCCAGGGCTGTGGGGCATGCGCCCCTAGTGGGACCCCTTCCCAGAGACTGTCGGGACAAGGGTGACCGTGACTGCCCGATGTCCCAGAGACCAGCATTAGGGCTGGGGTGGACTGAAGCCCAGGACGGCAGCGGGCCCTGGCTGTGCAGCTGAGGCTGCTCACCCCAGAGCAGGTCTCCCCAGGGTGGGGCCCGGGCAGCTCTGGCCCCGCGTGCGGCTGGCGGTTCAGCAGACACCCAGCGGGGGCCCCAGACAGTGCTGCACAGTGCGCAACCTCAGCGCCTCCTGAGCCCCAGGGAAGGGCGATTCACCCAGGAGGGAGCGGCAGAGATGACGGGGCGTCCCTCGGCAGGCGCTGGACGTCACGCAGCAGCTGGACGCCGGGGTGCGGTACCTGGACCTGCGCATCGCGCACATGCTGGAGGGCTCGGAGAAGAACCTGCACTTCGTACACATGGTGTACACGACGGCGCTGGTGGAGGTACACAGGGGCCTGGTGGGGCAGGAGGTCGGCTGCCAGAGGCGGGGCAGCCACGTGCAGGTCCAGGCTGGTGGTCAGACCTTGGGGATAGCCTGAACAGCGCTCCCTGGGCTTGGCGGTCTCCCCGCTCAGTGAGCAGAGG
The DNA here is from genome assembly GCF_021218885.2 of Marmota monax. Taxonomy (NCBI): domain Eukaryota; kingdom Metazoa; phylum Chordata; class Mammalia; order Rodentia; family Sciuridae; genus Marmota; species Marmota monax. The sequence goes on along the minus strand of NW_026692492.1, from coordinate 3,881,120 downwards.
CTCCCCACATTTGCAAAGTGGGCGGAACCAGCCCCCAGACCCGTTAGGTTCTCGGAATCCATTCTCTTCCCGAATGCCCGAGGCTTTCTAAAGTCTGAAGGGCACAAGCTGCGTCCTCCCAAAGCCTGCGGGCTGTTCCCTGTGTCCCCACCCCGTGTCCCCACTGCACCCCGGGCTCCCAGTCTAGAAGCACCTACTCTGGGTCACTTTGTGCCGCTGGCCTGGCTCACGCCCCGGAGCCTTGGGACCCCACACCTTTGACTCACAGAGGCTTGTGTTTGGAGTGTGCTTGTACACAGACACCTGCACACGTGTACACACGCATGTGACACAGACACACGCAGAAATGCAGACACCCGGCATACATGCGCACACACACAGACATGCACGAACACACACAGATACGCACATGCACGTGCCGTGCAGATGGACACGTATGCGTTTGTGTACGCGTGAACACAGGTCAGCACACAGATCCAGATTCACATGTGCTGACATGCACACATACAGATGTGCATGCACACAACACGCAGGTACAGGCATGTGCACGGACATGGATACAGACACCTGTGAACAGATATGCTCCGTGTGCACTCACACCCGTGAACAGACGTGTGCGTGCCCACAGGACCGTGCATGCCCTCCTGTGCCTGGGCCACCCTCCCTCCTGCTGGCTTCCCCCCGCCCCCCTCCCGGGAGGCTATGTGTCCTCTGGGCCAGTCCGGCCTCCCGTCTGCAGCCGAGGAGGCCCACCTCCCAGGAGGCCCCTGGCCCTGCTGCCCTGTGGGCCCGACTGACCCTGGCCCCTCACCCAGGACACCCTCACGGAGATCTCCGAGTGGCTGGAGCAGCACCCCCGGGAGGTGGTCATCCTGGCCTGCAGGAACTTCGAGGGGATGACGGAGGACCTGCATGAGTACCTGGTGGCCTGCATCAGGAACATCTTTGGGGACATGCTGTGCCCCCGAGGGGTGAGGAGGGTGCCTGTGCCCCAGGGCTCTCCTGGGCACTGTGTCCAGGGCTTGGTGTGTGTGTCTGGTCTGGCGGGGACAAGCCGGTCATCAGGGCCTTCTGGCTTCCCTGTGAGGGGGGCCGGGCAGCCTGGCAGGGAGGGCCTCTGGGGCGAGCGTGCAGCAACGCGATGGTCTGTGTCACCCACCGGGCACTTGGCTGGGTCTCGGTGCCCTCACCTGGCACCCAGCCGGGGCTCAGGACATGAGACGCAGCCCTGGAGGCCAGAGGCCAGCCCCGGTGCTGACTGGGGTCCCGAGAGGATGCGGCCACCTTCCAGCTGCTGGGGGTGTCCCGCTGTGGCCCTGGCATCCCATGTGTCTGTGCCCAACACCCCCTTTGACAGCACGGGGCACCCGTCACGGGATTAGGGCCTGGCCCCTCCAGAGTGACCCATGCAGCTGATGAGACCCGCAAAGCCCTTCCCAGTAGGTCCCGGGTGGGGGCTTGGAGCGTGGGCTGGGGACACAGGTCGCCCTCAGCACAGCCAGGGGTCAGCTGTAGTAGGTCCTGCATCCGGGCCAGTCCCTGCAGGTGCCCTTGTGGGTCTCAGGGCCCTGGGTCACTGCAGGTGCCCTCCTGGGACACTAAGCCACGGCGTCACCTCAGAGGCACAGTGCCGGGCGGGCCACCCAGCCCCAGGCTCCCCTCACCCGGCACCCCACCCCAGTGACCCCATCCCTTGCAGGAGCTGCCCACGCTGCGGCAGCTGTGGGCGCGGGGCCAGCAGGTCCTGCTCTCCTACGAGGACGAGGCCTCGGTGCGGCGGCACCCGGAGCTGTGGCCGGGAGTCCCCTACTGGTGGGGCAACAAGGTGAAGTCGGAGGCCCTGATCCGCTACCTGGAGGACATGAAGAGCTGCGGCCGCCCGGGTAGGAGGCCGGCCCTCCCGGGCCCACGGAGGGGACGGTCAAGGAGGCGGCCTGGCCGGCGTCCCCTCACGCTCGTGTCCCGCAGGGGGCCTGTTCGTGGCCGGCACCAACCTCACCGAGGACCTGGAGTACGTGCTGGCGCACCCGGCCGGGTCCCTGAAGGAGGTGACCCTGTCCAGCCTGCCCGCACTCAGCGCCTGGGTCCGCGAGCAGAGCCCGGGGCCCGGCGCCCGCTGCACCAACATCATCGCCGGCGACTTCGTGGGCGCCGACAACTTCGTCGGCGACGTCATCGGGCTCAACCAGAAGCTGCTGTGGGGCTGACGGTCCCCTCCGGTCAGCCGGGGGCAGCCCGGGGGCAGCCCTGACCCCGGCTGGGCGGGCGCTGCTCCAGATCCCGCGAGAAGACGTCCTCCGAGCTCCAGATCCCGCGAGAAGACCTCAATCCAAGGGATGTGCCTGTGGTCAGGGGTGACCACGGGGTGGGTCCAGCGGGTGTATCCCGGGCAGTCCCGACCACGGGGTGGGTCCAACGGAAGTGCCCTGGTCAGCCATGGATGTGCTCATGGGCATGGCCATCATGATGGGTCCAGCAGATTTGTCTGTGGTCAACGATGACAACTGGGATGGGTCCAGCGGGTGTGCCCTGGTCAGCCGCGACCAAGGGATGGCTCCAACGAATGTGCTGTGGTCAACCATGACTGTTGGGATAGGCCAGTGGGCGCACCCTGGTCAGCCATGACCATGGGGATGTGTCCAGCGGTGTGCCCTGGTCAGCCATGACCATGGGGATGTGTCCAGCGGTGTGCCCTGGTCACCGAGGCCTACTCAACCCAGCGGGAAGCATGGCCTGTGCAGGGTGGGGATGCCAGGAGAGGGGTCAGGGCCTCCTCATCCTGTGCTTTAGAAAGTCCCCGCTTCCAAGAGTGTCGCGTCCCCTGGACGGATGGGGTGGGGACCTGTGCAGAGACCCTCTTGCAGTACTCAACACATGGCCTGGCTGTCAGCTCACTCTGACGCCGCCCTTTCCCCGGGCAGCAGGCTCCTGGGGACCCTGGTCCATCTTGCTTTGGCCAGCTGTTAGTGGAGGGCCTGAGGGGTGGCCAGTGGGCGGTCCTGCATCTGCAGGCCCCACAGTGTCACGGGTGGTGTGGTCTGTGTTCTAGTCTCTGCATCCTGGAGCTCGGGCGCCTGGACTTGCAGGCCGGGGTGGGGGGGGGGACTGTCCCCAGAGGTCAGAGGCTCCTGAGACCCCGCCCCTTGCAGGCTGGCTTCTCCAGGGCCAGCGTTTCCTAGACCCTCCTGGTGGGCACCTGCTGCTGGAGGCCCTGGGCACTGAAGGAGCCCAACCCGGGCTGTTTCCCAGCCTCCTGCCCACTGGGCAGGCCCGGGCAAGGCTGGGGGCTCCCTGGGCGCTGGCCCTGCAGGCGCCGGTGACTGGGTCAATCTGGACCTCCCGCAGCTGCTGTGGCTGGGGTGCCACCTCCCGGTCCCAGGTCCCTTTAAACCCCGCAGGTGGCCGAGAGGCCTGGTCCTGCAGCCTGCCGCAGCCCTGCAGAGCCGGTGTTCCCTGGCCATCTGGATGCCCACGACGCGTCACGGCACCCGTTACGGGCCGTCCTGCCGTCAAAGAAGGGCGCAGACCCGGGTGTTCAGGACCGTCTGGAAATGGCGCCCTGGTCTGCGAAGCCTGTTGCACTTGGGACCCGCAGGGTGGTTTCAGAGGAAGCTGCTCGGGCTTTGTGGTCACCTGTCATGGCCGTGTCACGGCCGAGACGCGGCACAGCAGGACCAGCTCTGGGCACATCCCAGCACTGCCTGGCCCCTCCCCGCCACCAAGCACCCTGGGGACAGCCCTTGGATGCTCAGGTCACAAGGGCGTCATTTCCTGTCTTAGGAGCCACCATTCAGGGTTAGTCCACCCTTGAGGACAATTAAAAGGAACCAAGCCAAACACGAGTGACTGTGGTGCCAGACTCGGGAACAGAGGGAGCCTGCGACAAGAGGCTGCTGCTGGGGGGGGGGGGGGGGCCTGCCCCTGTCCCCTGAGAAGCCCAGGCCCTGTCCCTGGGACTCCGAGACCTCCAGCCTCAGCCCTGGGCTCAGGGAGGCCCCCGCGTGTCCCGTGGACCATAGGGACCCCAGCCTCCCTCTGGGCTCAGGGAGGCCCCTCCTCTCCCTGGGCCATAGAGACCCCCAGCTTCTTCCCATCCTCAGGTCTGGGCTAAGGAGGCTAGAGTGAGGAGTCCGGTAAGACCCTGGGCGGCTGGAGGGCAGCTGGAGGGCAGCTGGGGGACAGGAGCCTGGGCAGGTATCAGGAGACCAGATGGCCAGGGTGGGAGGTTCTTGATGGACTATCTGAGCAGGACCCACAGCTGGGCCCAGCCGCCCAGCAAAGGTGGGATTACAGGCCCTGCTGGGAGCGCGCGCCCTTGGCAGGGTCGCCTGAACCCTCCCCCATCCAGACTCCTCCCCCATCCAGACTCCTCCCACCTCCCACTGCTGCCTCTTACCTCAGGCTGCCTCCTCCCACCTCCCACAGCCCCCTCCCACCGACTCCTCTCAGGCTCCCTCCTCCCACCTCTCACAGACTCCTCCCACAGCCTCCTCCGGCCTCTTTCCACTCCTGCAGGCTCCTCCCACCTTCTGCAGACTCCTGCCACCTCCCAGACTCCCCTCAGGCTGCCTCCTTCCACTCCCATAGGCTCCTCCCACCTCTCACAGACTCCTCCCACCTCAGGTTGCCTCCTTCCAGTCCTGCAGGCTCCTCCCACCTTCTGCAGACTCCTCCCCCTCCAGCGGCCGGCTGCCCTCCTCCTTCCTGCTTGGGGCCCCTGATGACCCCTCCAGCATGAGGGCCTTCAATCACAAGGCCGCTGTGAGCCCGAACACGCGGCTGGACACGGAAGCGGCCCTGCTCCCTATTGGCCACTGTCCCCAGCAAGCACCCCAGCAACGAGCGGTGCTGTTCGCACACCTGACATGGACTTTAATAGCAGCAGGGACACCACAGGCTGACCAGCTGCGGGAGGGGTGCAGGCTGGGCCGACCGCCGGCCCTGCTCGGCCGTGGGCGGGGTGGGGGTGCAGCCAGCGAGGCCGCGGCCACTTGTTTCCAGTTCGGAAGCCACACAGTGCCCAGCGCAGGCGAGTTCATCCTGGGAAGAGCTTCCGGAACTTGCCATAGGCCGAGTTGCTGATGATGACCTTCACGTGGGCTGCCCCGGCCTCAGGCAGCACGTCCACCTGCTGCACCGTGGCCTCCTCGTAAAGCCAGCTGGGGGCAGAGAGGCCCGTCAGGGCGTGGCCGTCTCTGAAGCCCAGCCCACCTCTCCCCACTGCCCACAGCGCTCCCCAGCCCCGGAAGGTGGTGGTGGGAGCGGCTCCTTCCGCCCCCAGGAGAGGGCTGCTGGAGGCCCGGGCACACTGGAGGTGGACAGGACGTGCAGCCCTGCAACATGAGCGAGCACAGCTTAAGCACCTGGTGTATGCACATGCCAGCATCAGCATGGACTTCCACGCCCACTACCCACCCTCTGTGCACGGAGGCAGCTAAAGGTGGCCATGCTGCAAGGCCCAGGCCCACCGCCGTCCGGGGGCAGACCCGGGTCTGGGTCCCTCACCTGAGCTGCGGCCCGGCCAGCTTGATGTGCAGGGTGAGCACCTGCCTCCCGGTGGCCCTCAGCACGGCCTCCTCCAGCCCCACCCTCAGCTCCTCCAGCCCCTGTCCCAGGAGGGCGGACACGGCCACTGCGCTCGGGTCTGGGGGACGGTACCTGAGAGAGGCCAGCACACCGGTCAGCCCTGGGGCAGCTGCAGAGGTGAGGTCCCACCCAAGGGGCCCAGCCTGGGTGCTCTGGGTGCTCCTCGGGGGACCAAGTCACTTCAACAGGAAAGGCCACTGCCACCAATGTCACAGGGAGGCTGGATGCCAATGGCCCTTAGCAGCACTGGGAGATGGACACGTCTGTCCCTCGTGGGAAAGCCACAGTCCACCCCGACCCTCCCCGATGGGGATGCCCAGGGAAGGAGAAGCCTGTGGGTGCAGCGCGGCCCACTCACCCCGGAACCAGGTCCACCTTGTTGTGCACTTCGACCACGGAGTCCAGCAGAGGGGCGGGCAGGCCCAGGCCCTGCAGGGCAGACAGGACGCTGACTTTCTGCAGCTCCGTCTCGGGGTGGCTGACGTCTCTCACGTGCACAATGAGATCCTGGTGGACAGGGAGGCCACGGGTCAGGGGACTTCCATCCCCACCTGCCTGTGGACAGGCCACATGGTCAGGGGGCTGCTGTCCCCACCTGCTTGTGGATAGGCCACATGGTCAGGGGGCTGCCGTCCCCACCGGCCTGTGGACAGGTACATGGTCAGGGGGCTGCAGGGCTGCCGTCCCCAGCTGCCTGTGGACAGGTACATGGTCAGGGGACTGCTGTCCCCACCTGCTTGTGGATAGGCCACATGGTCAGGGGGCTGCAGGGCTGCCATCCCCAGCTGCCTGTGGAGAGGCCACACGGTTGGGGACTGCTGTCCCCACCTGCTTGTGGATAGGCCACATGGTCAGGGGGCTGCCGTCCCCACCGGCCTGTGGACAGGTACATGGTCAGGGGGCTGCAGGGCTGCCGTCCCCAGCTGCCTGTGGACAGGCCACATGGTCAGGGGGTAAAGGTGAGGCCCTAAGCAGCTCAAGGAGACCCAGTCTCTAATAAAACACAAAACAGGCTGGGGACGGGGCTCCGGGGTCGTGCTCACCTGCCTGTGGGAGGCCCAGGAGGGGCTCGAGGGCACCACCGCCTAGGAAGGTGGCAGTGGGGGTGGCCCTGACCCCCAAGACAGGGCTGCTGGAGGCCAGGACATGTCCGAGGTGGACACAGGCTTCCTAGTTCCTGTGCCTGGGTCCTGCCACCGCCCGCCAGCACCCCGTCTCCAGTGGCTGGCCTGGCCTCCCGGGCCCCAGAACGAGGAGCTGCCCGTGGAGGCTGGCCGGCGCCCTGCCCTGGCCCCCACGCACAGCCTGGGCCTCCGTGAGGTCATTGTGACTTCTGCAACTTCTCCAGGAGAAGCGTGGCCCACGGGTGGGGACAGTCCACCCCGTCGGGGCTGGACCGTGAGACGGTTTGCATGGGAGGTTCCTGGCTGCGCCACCAGTCACACTGCCCGTCCGCTCACCTCCGCGCCTGGGCCCCAGGAGCTGGACAGGTAGGAGGAGCCTCCCTGGAGCCTGTGACCCCTGGTCCAGCCTCTGCCCTCCAGGGCTGGGGGAGCTGGACTCCTGTGGTTTCTGTCCCCTGGGGAGGCCCAGGGACTCCTGCTGGAGCTGGAGGATCATGTCCTACGGAGGGGCCTGGCCCCCAGGGCTTGTCTATGGGGTCTTGTCCACAGGGCCACCCAACTCACCGAGTGGGCCACATCCTCCAGGGTGGCAGAGAAGGACTCGATCAGGCCGTGGGGCAGCTGGGAGAGGAAGCCGATGGTGTCCATGTACAGGACGGTCATGCGCGAGGGCAGGGATCCTGCATGGGCCGTGATGTCCAGTGTGGCAAACAGCTGGTCCCGAGGCTGCGCGGCCTCGTCACCCGTCAGGGCCCGGATCAGTGTGGTTTTCCCTGGGGGAGGCACAGGACACACACACGAGGTCCCAGGGAGCCCCGCCTGGCCTGGCCACAGGCCCTGTCCACCCCTGAGACCCGGCCCTGGCAGAGGCAGCAAGATCCAGTTTACCCAGGCCCTGGGTGCCAGCTCCTCAGCGACCCTGGTGGCCAGAGAGGGAAGGTACAGGACTAGCCCTGGGTCGTGTGCAGCCAGGAGGGGTGGTGGTGCAGGTGACGTGTGCACACAGCATGCGGTGTAGATGGTGGGGTGGGTGCTGTGGACCAGCCTGGTGTGGGGTGGTGTGGATGGACCTGGTTCCTGCACCTGGTGTGGGGTGGTGGAGACGGACCTGGTTCTTGCGGGTGGTGTAGACAGACCTGGTTCGTGTACCTGGTGTGGGGTGGTGTACACGGGCCTGGCGCTGTGCAGTGGTGTCTTGAGGATGGTGTAGGAACTGGGTCTGAAGGTGGCTTTGTGGTGGCCCCTGGTGACCGGCCTCCCCACTGGGCTGCTCCCTGGACCTGCCTCGGGGGCACCTGGGCCATACCTGGCTGCCCCTTCTCAGGCAGGGCCCCGGGGCCCCGGGGGTGCGGACCTGGATCCTCCCGCGTGCAGAGCGCGCACACGGCGGGCTGGCCGCGGGCGTTTATCCTGGGCAGCGACCAGGGGAGCCAGACCCCGCGTCCTGCTCGGGCCTCTGCAGAGCTGCCCGCAGCTGTCTCTGGCCTTCGCTGCGGGGCCGGCCGCGGAACCCGGGCCTGGGCCCTGCCCTGCCGAGGCCGCACTCTGCGGGCGGCGCCTCACCGCAGTTGGTGTACCCGACCACGGCGACCACCGGGAACTCCCGCTTGGCGCGCTGCCTCCGCAGGAGCTGCCTCTTCCTGCGCAGCCTCTCCAGGGCCCTCCGGAGCTTCACCTCCTTCTCCCTCAGGAGGCGCTGCCGCAGCTGCAGGAAGGACTCTCCTGCAGAATCCGAGGGCGGGCGCGTCAGGCGCAGGCGCCAGGGTCGCGAAGGAGCCAACTGCGCCTGCGCCTTCTCAGAGGGCCCCGCCCACCCACTTCTGCCGAGGCCTGGCGCCTCTACCGAGCTTTTCCACGCGGGACCCCGGCCAGCTCCTTTACCCGGGGGGAACCAGCTGAGGGGCGCCTCGGAGGACAGCCTGGGATGACATGCAATAGGGCCAACGTGGCCCGCAAGTCCCTGCCCTGCCCCCCAATCCTGGGTCATTGCTACCTCAGCCCAGAGAGGGCGATGACCGGGACTAGGCTGTGCGTGTCCCCAGCATTGGGGTGCTGGAGACGCAACTGCCAACTCAGTAGCTACTTGTGTTCGGAGGTGGGGTCCCTGGGAGATGAATGGGCCACGCGGACAATGGACTAATCCATTCGTGGATTAGCGGAGGAGTCCGATGAGTCCACTCACGGGTTAGTGGATTAATCCACATAAGGACTGTGTGCTCACTCATCAGTCCCCACTGCGTTAGTGCGCGTATCTGTTTGTGGTCGGGGGTTAGTCTACTTATGGGTCACTCCACTGGTGGCTTAGTAGGATAGTCGTTTGTGGATTAGTCCATTTATAGATCAGTGAACCAGCCAGTCCGCGGATTAGTGGGTTAACCCATTTGTGGGGGAGTGGATGAGTCCCTTCATAGATTAGTGGGGTGAATGCACGTGTCCGTTTGTGAATTGGGGTGTTCGTGGGTTTACGCATTATCAAGGGAATGGCTTTGTTTAATTAAAAGCAGGCTGTCCCTTGCATACTGGCCACGTGATATACTCTGCCATGTCACAATGCAGCACCAGTCCCCAACAGACGCTGGCTGACACCTCGTTCTTGGACTTGCAGCCATCAGGACATAAGCCGGACAGACTATTCTTTTTGTTGTTCGCTGGGGTACCCGGGATCGAACTCAGGAGCAGTCGACCACTGAGCCCCATCCCCAGCCCTATTTTGGATTTTATTTAGAGACAGGGTCTCATGAGTCGCTTAGGGCCTCGCCATTGCGGAGGCTGGCTTTGAGTTCGTGATCCTCCTGCCGCACCCTCCCGAGCCCCTGGGATTACAGGTGTGCCACCGCGCCTGGCGACAGACTCAGTTCTTATCAATTGCCCGTTTGTGGTGCTCAGTGACGCAACAGAAGTGAACATTAGCTCGGATGTGAGACCAGGCCCGCTGCGAGCCTCCCCGGGGTCTCCCAGGGCTGCCTCCCCTTTCTGAGGGAGGCTGCGCTGACATGCCCCGCCCCAGGCCACGCCTTACCGGACCCCATGATGTACCGAGAGCCCCCGCCGCCTCGGTCCGAGACTGCCGCGTCGTGCTTCAGGTTCGACCTGGTGTGGAAACAGGACGCACTTACCTGCTGCGGACACGGGGTCCCTCCCGAAAAGCCAGGCAGGGGCAGGGGCTTTGACCGCAGAGAGGGAAGCGCTGAGGGGGCCTCTCCCTGGGTGGTGGGTCCCCCACTGCCACGGGGTGGCGCTCCACACCTGGGGCTCCTAGGGGGAGGACGTGGAGAGCCCGCCCAGGCACAGGGCGCCCCCCGGAGCCGAGCTGTACGTGGCTTCTCTTCTCTTGATGCCCGTGTGACAAACCAGCTAATCCAGAGGGGCCCCGGGGCAGTCAGGCCGGATGGGCCGCGGTACCTGAGCAGGGGGATCTCGGCCAGCGCCACCTGCAGCCGGGCCTCCTTGGTGCGCGCGTGGCAGCGGAAGATGTGCAGAACCACGGTGAAGCGGTCCAACACCCGCACGCCCCAGGCGGCCTCCAGCTCTTTCTGGAAAGGAGAAACGGGCCGGGAGAGGGTTCGGAGGGACCCGCCACTGCGGCTGGCCTCGGGAGGGATCCGCGGGACACCCTGGCCATGTGCTGCAGAGCGAAGCTTTCAACGCCGGTGTGGGGACACTCCGATGTACCTTGGTGGGCGGGGACAGCCTCTCCACGTTCAGGAACACGCACGTGATTTCTGGAGACCCTCTGATTCTTTCTAAGGGCAAGAGAAGGTCCTGTCAGAAGCGCTGCCCCGGGGTCGTGGCTCAGACCCACCTCGCAGCGCGGCAGTGGGACGCACAGTGTCTGGACGGTTCCGCGAATTCCCAAGTGCATTGCAGGAGAAGTCGCCAGGGACCATCTGGAGGTGCACAGGCGACACCCACGCACCACCCACGCACGCACAGCAGCATCTCAGAGACGTCTGGGTTCCGGTTCAATAGGACCACCGGCCCAGCCTCAGCGGGCTTTTCGGGTTCAGGGGGAGTGGGGAGCTCTGGAATTGAGCGGGACAGAGGTACAAAGGGCCCCGACTGTGGTGCAATGTCGGAGGGAGGGTGCGCTGGGGCTGCCACGGGTGCAGTTACCCCATCTGCTGGCACGACCTGCCCCCTGGGACCCCCAGGTGACTCATCCAACCTGTGACCCATCTGAGCCCCATGCACAGGCCTGTGGGGACATCCTGCAACCCCCTCCTCTGCTGTCCCCTCCCGCCTGAGACCTGCCCGGCTGCTTCCTGGGCCCCAGGGAGCCAGCCCTTGCAGGACTCTGCCTGCCTGCTCTTGGCAGAGACAGAGGGGAGGGACACACCCAAAGGGACTCACCTGTCAGGTGCTCAAAGTTCCCTTTGCCAAAGATGAGCTTCCTCTCAGGCGTTTTGGTGGACACCACCATGGTCTCCACCACAGACCAGCCAGCCAGCGTGTGGACCAGAGCCCGGGCTTCTGCCACCTGCCACTCGGCTGTAGGAGCAGACGAGCCACCCTCAGGGTAGGGAGCAGGCCATCCACACCCACCCAGGACATGTCCACCTGCCCTCCACCCCTGAGAAGTCGGTCCGAGAAGACGCCCAGCGCCCGGGTGTACTCCCAAGCAGCAGGGCTCCTCCCTGGGAGACCCCAGGTGGGGCACCAGTGGGGGGACACAGGAAGGAAACCGCAGCCCCCACAGGTCACCAGGACCAGCCCCTCTCTCCCTGGGGGTTCACTCAGGGAGATGCAGCTGGGACCTGGGACATGTGCAGCATGGCCTCCGTGGCATGTCCCTGAGGCAGCCCGACAGCCCAGGTGGGTGCAGAGACCAGGGTGGGCCCTGAACTCTCAGGACAGACTGTGAGCCCCGTGGGCGAGAAGCAGCTTCTTTCCCAGCTGGCCCAGGGCCAGCGCTGGCCTGGCTGGGTGACACTCATGGAGGCCACTGGCTGCCCTGCTGGCCTGCCAGGACAGTGTCCCCCAGGGGCTCAGGACATGTGCAGGATGATGTGACAGATGATCTGAAGGGCCTTGGAAAGGCAGTGTCCACCCCGGAGGCAGGGGGAGTGGACGGAGCTCCTGGAGTGTCCTGAGAGGGGGCTGGGTGGGTCATCAGGCCCAGGCAGTGAGTGGGGGTCCAGGAGGACCCGGGGCTGAGGAAGCCTGGGAGAAGGCACTGGACACTCGGGCTGAACACAGGCGCTGCCTGGTGCTTCTCTCATTTTCTGGAGAGCAAGACGGCAGGAGGAGGGGCGGACAGACGCAGGGACACCTGGGACACTGAGCTCCAAGGACAGGGGTGCTCTGAGAGCAGCTCCCACTGCGTCCTGGGGCTTGGGAAGGGCACCCAGAGGGTCTGCAGTCAGGGTGCAGTAAGTACCTACATCTGCGCCCCACAGTCCTCCTGCCTTCCTGGGTGCCTCTGGGAGGCATCCTGTCCCCCAAAGCCATGCCCACTGGGACCTCCGAATGGGACCTCCTCGGCCAACAGGGTCTTTGCAGGTTGTGATTGGTGAAGGACCCTGAGACGGGCCCCGCCTGGGTCAGGGTTATTGAATGGAGAACCCTAGGCCTATCTGGCCACCAGGACACTCAGAACAGGGTCCGCTATGCAATCAGATGAAATTAGTGGATGCTCAGCGCGAAACCGTGCGACTTACTAAGGTGAACCCTAAGTTCAGGCCTCTTTATAAAGGAAAGGAAGATTTGGAGAGATTCACAGCAAAGAGCCACGTGGAGACGGAGGCAGAGCCTGCAGTGAGGAGCCCCCTGGAGCCTGTGCAGGGAGCTCAGCCTGGGACCCTGGTCCAGCCTCCGCCCCCAGGGCTGGGGAGCTGGGTTCCTGCCACACAGTGTGCAGCAGCTTAGGACCCTCGTAACATAAGCTGCCCGGACAGCTGGGCCCCTCCCAGCTCCTCCCCATCGGTCAGGACCAACTCCTCGTTCGCAGGCTGAGTCCTCTCAGGTGACAACAGCCAAGCTCTCTCGGGACCACCCCCGGCCCCACGCCCAGGAGTGTCCCCCCTTATAGCACGTTCTCTCAGCTGAGCCCTCAGCCACAGCAGGTGGTCCCCTCAGGACCAACTGTGCCCTACGCAGGGGTTAGGGTTAGATCCGCCAGTCCTCACCACTCACGGCACTGGTGGACCCGAGGACACCAAGGAGAGGGACACTCAGTGACGAGGGTGGCGAGTGGCAGCTAAGCAGAGGCCATCAGTGGGTCCCCCAGCCTCTGCACCAAGAGGGGCCGGGTCTCCAGTCTTCCCAGCTCACCCTCTTGGTGGCTCAGATCTGACACGTGGGGGGTCAGCTCTGGCCCCCACCTTACGGGGACCTTCTGTCCATCCCAAACTCTGGTGGCACCTCTTCCCGCCATCCCCACTGGGGCCCAGCCCGGCCCCATCAGAAGCACTGCAGGGAGCCCGCCCCACCCAGCCGTGCAGCCTCTCCACACAGCCACCTGCCAGGAGGTCTGAGGCACCTGCGTGCCACCCAGGTGTGCACCCCCAGGACCCAGCTCGCGGTCACAGCAGCGCTGTTCTGGGCCAGCGTCCAGGGTGGATGATAAGCAGAACGCGAGGTGCTGACGTGAGCTGTAGCTGGGATGGGCCTTGGCACAGGCACACCGCGGGGAGCTGGACACCGCGGTCCAGCTGCCGCAGGAGTCCATCTACAGGACATGTCCAGAACAGACAAACCCAGACAGAGAAGTGGATTCGAGGCTGCCAGGGGCTGGGGTGGGGGAGTGACTCATGGGCATGGGGTCTCCTTTTGGGGGTGATAAGACTGTTTTGGGACCATACAGAGGTGGTGGCTGTTGGGAACTGCACTCTTCAAAATAGTTAATACATGAATTATATCTAAAATCCCCCCAAACAACTTCAAGGTCCCACTGTTTGGTGCCCACCACCTGCTGGATACCCAGTGCCCATAGAGAGAAAATTCCAATTGCTACAAGACTACAGGACCGTGTGGCTAGCTCTGTCCCCAGCTACAGTGGCCAGCCCCGTGTGGGGAGATCCCAGGACGTGCTCCTGAGACCCTCCCTTGGGCCCAGCCCCTTGCAGACTGCCCCAGATCTGTGTGCTCCCTCTGGCAATACCCAGGAACAAAAGGCACTGCTGGCCACTGGCCATTCCAGTCGCACACCTTCGTGCCTCGAGGGTGTGGGGACCAGGTGTGACATCACCTGTTGCTCACCTTCCCCTGACCCCAAACCTGCTAGCAGCGCCCGCTGTCGGGCTGCCAGAGAAGTCAGATGCTCCAGCACCACCGCCGGTCCCTCAGAGTCCCCGCCCCCAAAGACTGTGCCCCTACAGCTCCATCCTCGGTTCCTCCTCTGGAGGCCCCGCCCCCGGCCCTCCGCCCTATGAGCGCTCCCCCTGGATCCCCGCCCCTCTGAGACCCCGCCTCCCCGGCACCTCCACCCTATGAGCGCTCCCCCTGGATCCCCGCCCCTCTGAGACCCCGCCTCCCCGGCACCTCCACCATATGAGCGCTCCCCCTGGATCCCCGCCCCTCTGAGACCCCGCCTCCCCGGCACCTCCACCCTATGAGCGCTCCCCCTGGATCCCCGCCCCTCTGAGACCCCGCCTCCCCGGCACCTCCACCCTATGAGCGCTCCCCCTGGATCCCCGCCCCTCTGAGACCCCGCCTCCCCGGCACCTCCACCCTATGAGCGCTCCCCCTGGATCCCCGCCCCTCTGAGACCCCGCCTCCCCGGCACCTCCACCCTATGAGCGCTTGCACTGTGTTCCCACCCCTCGCAGGCCCCGTGCAGAGCACTTCCCTTAGGTCACTTGCCCTTCTGAGGCCCCGCCTCCCCGGCATCTCCATCCTATGATCTCTTCCCCTGGGTACCCGCCCCTTTAAGGCCCTGCCTCCCCAGCAGTTCCACCCTATGAGCGCTTCCCTTGGATCCCCGCCCCCCTGAGGCCCCGCCTCCCCAGCACTTCCACCCTATGAGCGCTCCCCCTGGATCCCCGCCCCTCTGAGACCCCGCCTCCCCGGCATCTCCATCCTATGATCTCTTCCCCTGGGTACCCGCCCCTTTAAGGCCCCGCCTCCCCAGCAGTTCCACCCTATGAGCGCTTCCCCTGGATCCCCGCCCCCTGAGGCCCCGCCTCTCCGACACTTCCACCCTATGAGGGCTTCCGCTGTGTTCCCGCCCCTCGCAGGTTCCGCCTTCCCGGAATCTCGATCCTATCAGCGCTTCCTCTGGGTCCCTGCCCCTCGCAGACTCCGCCCCCAGCGCCTCAGCCATCTGAGCGCTTTCTCTGTGTTCTCGCCGGGTCCCGGTCACCTCTGGTCAGCTGCGGCTTCCCGGGTCCCCACTTGACCTCAGGGTGAACCAAGCACACGCGCTGGGTCCCGGCCGGCAGCAGGGGGTCGCTCCTGAGCAACTCCTCCTCCTCCTCCTCCTCCTCTCCCTCATCTTCGGGCTCTTCCTTGTCCTCTCCCGCGCGTGTGGTCCGACCATTCGCTTTACTCCGCTCAGCGCTCCCCGGCCCCTCCCGGCCCCCCGGGCCATAACGGCCGGTGGCGGCGAGCGCGCGCACGGGACAGGGCGGCGGCGGTGCGGCCCTGGAAACCAGGCGGCCGCGGCCTACACGGGAGAGCCGCAGCCCCGGGCGGACGGCGGCCCGCAGGGCCCACATACCGCGTCCGCGCCGTACGCGGAGGGGCGGGGACCCGGGCCGAGTCGTGCGTCGGGTCGCTCTCTGACGGGCTGCCTGTGGGTCGCGCTGCGTCACGTGCCCGCGATGGGCGGGCGGGAGGCCGAGCCCGGGCCAGTTAAAGAGCCGAGTTCGCTTCCGGCCCAGCTCTGCCTGCGTGGTCTGCTACCGCAGCCGCTCTGGACCGCGGCCCCCTCCGCGTGTGCTGAGGTCCGCGATGGGGACTGAGTCCCTCCCCGGGGATCAGGAGGTCCACTGGGGGCTCCTGTCCCTCCCAGGGGTCCCGAGGTCGGCTGGAGGCTCCAGACCCGCCCGGGGGTCCCCGCGTCGTCTTTAGGGCCTCAAGTCCGGGTGGGGGTGGGGGTGGGGGCAGAGTCCAGCCCTAAAGGCCCGGGATTTGAGTTGGGAGATCCGTCCAGCGAGTGGGGAGACCTGGCCACGGAGTTGGAATTTAGAAAACACCGAAGTCCACCTGGTCCCAAAGGAGCCGCCCTCCCCACCAGGCCGTGGGCACATCCAGCTGTCCAGGGCCCAGGTGTTGGAATTCACCGCTGTGCCCACTGGTCGTCCCCATTGATTCCCCGAAAAGAGCGGGTGTCAGTCCACAGTGGCCCCTAATTCTGGGCTGTCACAGTCCTTCAGACCCAAGGACTGGGTTGGGCTTTCTGGGTGACTTTATGTTAACTGTCACAGCAGAGAAGGAAGGAGCAGGTGGAGGACCGAATGGGGGAGAAATGTGGTCTCGAGGGCACGGGAAACCGACCCAGGAATGGGTGTGGGGCGTCGCGGGGAACCTGGGGTGCCTTGGGGCTCCCGGCCGAGTCCCTCGCACACTCGCTTGAGTTGATGATGTCGCGCGGTCGGTATCCTCCAGTTGCTGGTTCCCGGTGCCCTGCGCCCCGTGGCGAGGGCTTCAAGGAACCAGGGCTGCGGGCCGCCCAAGAGCGGGGTTCTGAGCGGAGGGCGGAGCAGGCGGGGGACCTGAGCGCCACCTGGCGGGAGGTTTTGGTCGTCACTTCATTCCAAGCCGTGATCCCCACCGGACCGCCTCGTTTCAGGTCTTGAAGCCGCTGTCGTTAGTTTCCAGAGCGCTGGCGTCCAGAAAGTGGTCCTGAGCCACTGGACGCCTGCACTAGGGGCCTTACACTCCATCCTGCTGGACGCGATGGCACATGCGTGTAGTCCCAGCACGAGGTGGGGGCGCCCCATCTCCCACACTCATGCCATCTCTTAGCCCCTGCAGTAAAGGGCTCCCATGGGTTCTGGAGTCCTGTCTGAAGCTGCCCCTCGGCCCACTGCTGGGGAGGGACTCCCGGGTGGCAGAGGCACTGGGCGGCAAGGATCCCCAAATCTCTGAATCCACTGCAGGCTGCAGTACTGGGCACGCAGTCCTAGGGACCAGGAAGTTCCTGCAGCAGCCAGGCCGGCAGACATGGCCCCGGACACTGGGGGTTCCCGGGATGGTGCCGTCCATCACAGGAGGGCACCTGGACACTCCCTGCTGCTGTTCGGGGCCAGGAGGCCCCAGGCGCCTGGACTGCTGAGCTCTAGCAGGTGTGCCCCTCTGGGTGCTGTACCAGGAGTCTGGGTCGTGGCCCTGGGCATGGGGCATGGAGGACCCTGCCCACCCAGCCACACAGGCTCTGGCTTCCTGTCCTCTGAGGACACAGCCTTCATGGTCGAGGACAGGGACATGTTACTCGTCTCATCTGGAGTCCAGGTTTGGGCCTTCTGGAGGCCGTGGTAGGGAGCCAGGACATCAGAGAGGAACAGTACTGACCAGAAGTGCAGGCGACGTCGGGGGGAGCGGAACACGAGGATGGGGTTCACAGGGACCTCAGCAGGTGAGGCTGGTGGGGACATGGGGGGGGTCTGCCATCTCCTGCCTAGGCCCCGGTTGCTGGCTCTGCTTGGCGTCCCTGACTCGAGCCCCACGGGTGGGAAGGCTCCCTCTTAGGCCAGGGGTGGTGGGCCTCCCAGGTCAAGACCCCTGGAGTTTGGCTCCCAGCTGGACACAGGGACCTCAGGAGCATGGGGTGGGGGGCACTGCATGGTGTGGAGGCCCTGCAGGAGGCACCTGCAGCTGGTCACTGCCCTCCTGCCGGCTCGCGTGTGGACGGCCAGACCCTCCTCCCTTGAACACCTTGGCCTGGTGCTGGGGCACTGCTCCTCCAGGATTCCTCTGCCATCCTTCTCTGGGCATGTCCCCAAGGGTCTGGGGGGTCTTCTGACTGAACCGCCCACTCCACCCGTGAGAACACCAGTGGCCTCCACAGCTGCCCGGGTGCAGAGGCTGTGGCCGCGGTCTTGGAGTGGACTCCTCGGGCGGCAGGCCAGCTGGGCATGGAGGGTGTGGCCACACAACCTGGGTACCGGTGGCTCCCGCGGCAGCGCTGTCCCCAGCAGCAGCAGCAGCACTGAGCTTTGCAGCCCTGTGAAGGACCCCGACCCAGGCGCTGACCCTGGGCGGTGAACACACCCAGCAGGGGCTGAAAATCCTTAAACTCTTTATTCAAAAATACAAACGTGGCCGCGTACCACATGGTAAGCTGCGCTGCACAGCAGATGAAGTCGTCTTTGCACGCCCGTGTGCGCGCGTGACCGCACCCGCGGTGCGCGCGGAATGTTCGCGACCCACACGCTGGGGGAGGGGCGCTCAGCGCGCAGGCGGCGTCAGGGCGCGCGGGGAAGGGGCGCCGTCCAGGGTGCGCACCCGGGCGCCCCGCGGCTGACCCTGGCAAGCGTCCGCGCCGGCGGCCTGGAGTTCTTGGACGAGTGTCAGTCCCTCGGGCGGTGGGGACGTGCGTGCGCCGTCAACAACCCTTGACGACCTCCGCGGTGAATAAATAAACATCATCACTCCGTACAAACGCACTCGGTGTCCACGACAGGACAGTTAGCCAACCCGGCCGCCGGGGACGGCCGCGAGGGCCTCACAAGGGCTGCAGGTCGTCGTCGCCACACGCGTACTCGTACAGGTCAACGTCGCCCAGCGGGGTGGGCACCTCGAAGAAGGGCCTCTGGGCCAGCGGGGACCGCAGCGCGCTCAGCTTCTGGTCCACAGGGCTGAGCTCCCCCTCGTACCTGCAAGGAGCGGCCGGTGAGGACCGCGGGCCGGGTGCCCTCTCCCCCTCAGGGCCGCCCTCGCCAGGGCCAGGTTCGCGCCGCGCTGGAGACCGCGGGTTCCGGGTCAGCACCAGGCTCCCAAGGGGTGCGCGCACGGGGCCAGGGAGCCCGGGGACGTCCAGCCCGCAGCCCGCCCGGGTCCTCGGCACAGGAGCTCCCCCAGGGTGGGAACTGGTGGCCTCGGGTCTCCCCCAAAGCGTAAGGCAGCTTGTCAGCTGGTCAGTCCCTGCGAGCTGAAGAGACGACCCCGAGGTAGCAAGACGGTTTCCAGAAAGGGGGGTGACCCGGGTCAGCACAGGTGGCTGCAAGCTGCTGACCCACACTTCCACAGCCAAGAGGCAGCAGCCGAGCACAGCCACCTGCTCGTGGGTACCGGGCTGCGTCAGGAGGGGAGGGTGGCAGGAGACACACGTGTCACTGGCCACAGCTGCTCCACAAAGGGAAGGGACAGGGAAGTATTGGGAGCAGGGACCCGAGGGGTCAGTGACCTGGGGGACATGGGGACACACAGCCCGGGAAGCAGAGGGCCCACAGGACAGGACTGGGCCTGCGGTTTACAGGGCCGGTCTCAGGAGCACTCCTGAGGGTGGAGGACGCAGGCTGGACACCGGCATTTGACCGGCCAGGATGATGGATTCGTTGGCTCATGGATGCCCAGCGATCACCACCCAGAGACAGGACCCCAGCGTCCACCCCAGGCATGGAGGGGGTCTCTGCAGCGGGAGCCAGGGGACACCAGGGAGGTGGCCCCCAGGGGTTGCTGAGAAGATCCCTGAACTAAAGACCCAGCCACCATGAGCGCGTGGGGTCACTGCGTCCTGCCAATGTCAGGAGTGACCAGGGAGGTACAAGGAAAGACACACGTGGGGACGGACAGACTCCTGGGGGCAGCTCCCTGCAGTGCGGGTGTCTCATCCAGGTGCCACTTGGTGCCCCTGGAGCCCAGCCAGGTGGCCCCAGGGACTTGGACTCCACAGATGGCCCTGGACAGCCAGGAGGGCCGGGCCTTGGAGTCTCCCACACACTGAGGGGCTGAGCCAGGCCCAGGGACCCTTGCGCCAGGGGACCTCAGGCGGAGCCTCAGGCTGCAGTCGGCACCGGGGGCAGCCCATGCAGGTGGCAGAGTGGCATTGGCTTGCCCTGCCCAGAGCGCCCCAGTGCCCCCAACGGGGTGTGCCAGAGCCTTGGGCCTCAGGAGCTCCCATGCCAAGGCCAGCTGGGCCCCAGGACCGCCAGGAGGCCAGTCACCCAGACCCGGGGGCGAGCAGACGGTGAACTGGGTCCCGGTGGAAACAGCCGGTGCCCTCTGACCTGTCAACCTGCCCGCCGCAGCCCAGGGAGAGGACCCGCGGGCTACACTGGACTCGGCCTCCCCGTCCAGTCCCCTGCCAACACGCACAGCCGGGATTCACCAAGGCCCGGCCGCAGGTGGGTGTTCCCGCTCCCGGGTGCGGCCTGATGACAGGAGTGACTGCTGGCTCATGTCAGAGGTGACCAGGGCACCAGACATCAGGGCTCCCCAGGGGCACGCGCGCGTCAGGGTCCGGCGGGGAGGTCCGCCCCACATGTCCGACCACACAGGATGGCGGGCGCTGTCCCCTCCCACTGAGCCCGCGCTGGCGGCGGCGCTCACCCGTCGTCCCAGGGCTCCCCCGCGGCCTCCTCGGCCACCAGGATGTCGTACTCCTCCGCGGCGTACTTCTCCCAGTCGGACAGCTCGGGGCCCTCGCTCTCGCTCTCCTGCCGGAGAGAGGGAGCCGTTGGGGTCGGGAGGCCCCGCGGTCAGCGGCAGCCGGCGGGGGGGGGGGGCACTCACCCGCAGCAGGGACGCCTGCTCTTTCTGCTCGTGGCCCAGGTACTTCTCGATGTTGAAGAAGGTGTCGAAGAAGACGCTGGCCAGCTTACAGTGCTTGAGGTCGCGCAGGGTGATCTTGCCTGCCGGACAGAGGGACGAGGGCGGGAGGGGCCTTTGGACACAGGCGGGCCGTGGCGGGGGGGGGGCTGAGGGCGCAGGGGGGCACTTGTGCCCCAGGCGCAGCCGGAGGACTGGCGCGGGCACCCGGCCTGCTGAGCCCCTGAGGCCCTGGGCCAGCAGCCCTGCTACCTTGAGCGCCCGAGGGGACCGAACCTTGGGACCAGGGGCAGGCAGCCACCCAGACACCCCAGCCCAAGACCATCTGAGCTGTCCAGGACCCCGGGGGGCCTGGCCAGGGGGGCGGAGGCACTTCAGAGGAAGGGACAGCAGGCGCCTGCGCCGTCCTCAGAGACCTGGTCACCTCCAAAGGGTACGGGAAAAACCAGGTGGTGGTGCGGGGAGCCCTCCTCTCTCTAGGGTGCAGGGACCCCTCCTCTCTAGGGAGCAGGGGGTCCTCCTGTCTCTGGGGTGTGGGGAGCCCCTCCTCTCTAAGGTGCGGGGAGCCCCCTCCTCTCTATATAGGGTGCAGGGAGCCCCCTCTCTCTCTAGGGAGCAGGGGGTCCTCCTGTCTCTAAGGTGCAGGGAGCCCCTCCTCTCCAGGCCTGGGTTTGAGGCCACGCCTCCTGCCCTGTGACCTCAGAGGACGGGGAGATGACAGGGCTGGGACAGCTGGGCAGGACAGCTGGGAGGGACAGTGGACCTGGTGGTGTCCACACCAGGCAGGGCTGAACCCTGCACTGAGCGCCCATCCCCAGTGATGGCACGTGCTGCCTCCTGGGACACCCTCAGTGAGGACCTGGTCCCAAGTCCACAGGGATGGGCCTTCCCATGGCCTCCTCGGGTGTCCACCCGTGCTGCAGATGGGGCCCGGTGCTGGCACCTGGCAATGGGCAGCCCACCTGGGGGTCTCCTTGCAGGCCCTCCTGCTGTCCCTCCCCGGGTCGCCCCACACGCCTCACCTTCGCTCTGCGGCTTGACCAGGTCTAGCATCTGGCACAGGCAGTCCTCGAAGGGCAGGGCCTCGATGGCCATGCTGTCCAGCCTGCGGCACTGCTCCTCGTAGAAGTACTCCAGCTCGAACATGGACAGCGCCCCGTCCCCGTCCAGGTCCATGCACCGGAACCAGTACTCGATGCTAGTGTTGGGGCCCGTCAGCTGGGCTGCCAGGGACACGCCCACCCAGGCCCAGCCTGACCAGGACGGGACACGCCCACCCGGCACAGGCTGACCAGGACGGGACACGCCCACCCAGGCCCAGCCTGACCAGGACGGGACACGCCCACCCTGCACAGGCTGACCAGGACGGGACACGCCCACCCGGCACAGGCTGACCAGGACGGGACACGCCCACCCGGCACAGGCTGACCAGGACGGGACACGCCCACCCAGGCCCAGCCTGACCAGGACGGGACACGCCCACCCGGCACAGGCTGACCAGGACGGGACACGCCCACCCGGCACAGGCTGACCAGGACGGGACACGCCCACCCGGCACAGGCTGACCAGGACGGGACACGCCCACCCAGGCCCAGCCTGACCAGGACGGGACACGCCCACCCGGCACAGGCTGACCAGGACGGGACACGCCCACCCGGCACAGGCTGACCAGGACGGGACACGCCCACCCGGCACAGGCTGACCAGGACGGGACACGCCCACCCGGCACAGGCTGACCAGGACGGGACACGCCCACCCGGCACAGGCTGACCAGGACGGGACACGCCCACCCGGCACAGGCTGACCAGGACGGGACACGCCCACCCGGCACAGGCTGACCAGGACGGGACACGCCCACCCGGCACAGGCTGACCAGGACGGGACACGCCCACCCTGCACAGGCTGACCTGGGTCCTACAGGAGAAGATGGCAGGGAAGGGCGGGGTGGGGGGCCCCCATGCGCCTCGGAGGGAACCCGAGCTCCTACCTTGTTGGGGTCTTTTTGTCTTCCTCAGAGATCAGAAACCAGACAAAGTCAGCGTAGCTGATCTTTCCTTCCTTCTGGACTTTTCTACCTCTGCGTCCAGGAGGGAAGAGAGGATGGTGTCAGGGAAGGAGGGGTGGAGGAGGGAGGAGGGAGGGGTGGAGGAGGGAGGGAGATGGAGGGAGGAGGGAGGGGTGGAGGAGGGAGGAGGGAGGGGTAGAGGAGGGAGGGAGATGGAGGGAGGAGGGAGGGGTGGAGGAGGGAGGAGGGAGGGGTGGAGGAGGGAGGAGGGAGGGGTGGAGGAGGGAGGGGTGAAGGAGAGTGGAGGGAGGGTGGAGGGTGAAGGAGGGAGTGGTGGAGGAGAGATGGTGGAGGAGGGACGAGGCAGGGGTGGAGGAGGGAGGAGGGAGGGGTGGAGGAGGGAGGGAGATGGAGGGAGGAGGGAGGGGAGGAGGAGGGAGGAGGGAGGGGGAGAGGGGGGAGGGAGATGGAGGGAGGAGGGAGGGGTGGAGGAGGGAGGAGGGAGGGGTGGAGGAGGGAGGAGGGAGGGGTGGAGGAGGGAGGGGTGAAGGAGAGTGGAGGGAGGGGGAGGGTGAAGGAGGGAGTGGTGGAGGAGAGATGGTGGAGGAGGGACGAGGCAGGGGTGGAGGAGGGAGGAGGGAGGGGTGGAGGAGGGAGGGAGATGGAGGGAGGAGGGAGGGGTGGAGGAGGGAGGGGTGGAGGAGGGAGGGGTGGAGGAGGGAGGGGTAGAGGAGGGAGGGAGATGGAGGGAGGAGGGAGGGGTGGAGGAGGGAGGAGGGAGGGGTGGAGGAGGGAGGGGTGAAGGAGAGTGGAGGGAGGGTGGAGGGTGAAGGAGGGAGTGGTGGAGGAGAGATGGTGGAGGAGGGACGAGGCAGGGGTGGAGGAGGGAGGAGGGAGGGGTGGAGGAGGGAGGGAGATGGAGGGAGGAGGGAGGGGTGGAGGAGGAAGGGGTAGAGGAGGGAGGGAGATGGAGGGAGGAGGGAGATGGAGGGAGGAGGGAGGGGTGGAGGAGGGAGGGGTGGAGGAGAGAGGAGGGAGGGGCTGAGGAGGGAGGGACAGAGGAGGGAGGGGCGGAGGAGGGAGGAGCCAATGAGGGACGAGGGAGGGGCCAAGGAGAGAGGAGGGAGGGGCGGAGGAGGGAGGGGCGGAGCGGGAGAAGGAAGGAGTGGAGGACAGGGAAGGAAGGGCGCGTGGGGGGCTTGGGGGCGGGACATGCGGGGTCCCTCCAGCCCTAGGAAAGGTGCTGCGTGCTGCCTGCTCCCTGTGCGCACAGGAGCGGGCTCCAGGCGAGCATGAGCAGGGCAGCGGACTCAGGGCGCCCCAGGGGACGGGGCCTCCGGCGGGGCTGAGACACTGTCAGCGGTGGACAACACACCGGAGCCTGAGCCAGCCCTCGGCAGGACCCCCGCCCGACAGGCGGCTCCCCTCTCTGACTGCGTGATGGGGCCCCACGGGAAGAGAGGGCCACGTCGGGAAGGGCGCAGAGCACTTGCACCAGCTCCTGGTAGTCACCCACTCTGGGAGGGCAGGGAACTGAGGGCCACCGACCTCGTCACGGCGCCCGAGAAGATCCTGTCAATCATCTTGGTGGAAATGGCTGCAAGGGAAGAGTGGGCCGTGAGCACAGCTGCGGGTCTCCGGCACCGCAGCCGGTGCTTCCCGCGCTGTCCTCGAGCGCAGCCCGGTCACCGTTGCTGCCCATGGAGCCCATGCGCCGTGATGAGGAGACAAAGTCCTTCAGAGAAAACAGCACAGTGAAGCCGTCCCGAGTGCCCAGGACATGACCACACGCCGGGCAGCAGACCACCGCCGACCCCACACACGGGAACTGCCCAGTCCTGCAGGCTGGAGGCCCTGAGGTCCAGGCTGGGCAGGGCGGGCCCGAGGCCTCTCCCCTGGGCTGGCAGCCGCCGTCTTCTCCCTGGGTCCTCTCGGGCCGTCCCTCTGTGTGCGTCTGTGTCCTCATCTCCTCCTCTACGAGGACCCCAGTCCTGCTGGGCCAGGGCCACCCTGGGACCTCACTGCACCCCACACAGCCCATTCTGAGGTCCTGGGTCAGGGCTGCGACCTCGGAGTTTTGGAAGGACAAAATTCACCCTTAACAGGCATCATCTACGGGACAGAGAGCCCCAGAGTCTCTCCTGACCTCTAGGATTCACCCTGCTTGACCCAAACCACCCGACGCGGAAAGACAGGATCAACTCATGTGCTGCCCTGGTCCTGTGAAGGGACCTCGTGGGGAAGCAGGGTCTCTGCAGAGGGACTTAGTGGAGTGGCCTGAGATGGGCTCCTCCTGGGTCAGGGGGCCCTCGTGCAATGGCCGTGTCCTCCCCAGAGACAGAGGAGGGGACACAGACCCAGAGGAGGAGCCCCGAGGAGACGGAGGCAGAGACTGCACTGAGGGGCCACCCGCCCAGGGCAACCTGGAGCCCAGGAGCTGGAGAGGCAGGAGGAGCCCCTGGGGCCCTGGAGGGGGCTCAGCCGGGAACGGGTCTGCATCCTCTGCCCGGGGGTTTCTGCCTGCTCCGGAGTGTGGGACCTTGGCCGGAGCCTTGGGGACTGGCGCAGCCCACAGGCGGTCTGCAGGCTAGTGGTCTTGGGAGAGGGGAAGGCCACAGAGGGGACGCCTCCCAGGCAGCTGGCCCGACGCAGCTGGAACCCGGCCACCATGGGCAGAGCTGGTGCTGCTGCCCTCACCTGCAGGCAGGCGCAGCCGAGGAGAGCGGGGACGACGGGCAGCAGGGGAAGGACCAAGCCCTGTGGCCCCCAGGGGAGGGCAGCATCTGCTGCAGCTGCTGCCCGTCCCACTCCAGGCAGCACACCCAGCCACCAGGGTCCTGAGGACGCCCTGGCAATGTGACAACAGCCTCACCCTGCTTCACGACTCCAGCCCCTGAGTGTCCCCGAGCCAGGAGAGGCCTGGCCAGGGGCGAGCTAACCAGGGTGGGGGCTCACAGGGACAGTGGGCTCTGGTCACCAGGAAGGGGAGGTGACCCTGCACACCTGTGGGTCACTGCTGTCCCTGAGGCTCTGATGACTAGGAAGGGGAGGTGACCCTGCACACCTGTGGGTCAGTGGTGTCCCTGAGGTTCTGATGACTAGGAAGGGGAGGTGACCCTGCACACCTGTGGGTCAGTGGTGTCCCTGAGGTTCTGGTGACTAGGAAGGGGAGGTGACCCTGCACACCTGTGGGTCAGTGGTGTCCCTGAGGTTCTGATGACTAGGAAGGGGAGGTGACCCTGCACACCTGTGGGTCAGTGGTGTCCTGAGGCTCTGATGACTAGGAAGGGGAGGTGACCCTGCACACCTGTGGGTCAGTGATGTCCCTGAGGTTCTGATGACTAGGAAGGGGAGGTGACCCTGCACACCTGTGGGTCAGTGGTGTCCCTGAGGTTCTGATGACTAGGAAGGGGAGGTGACCCTGCACACCTGTGGGTCAGTGGTGTCCCTGAGGTTCTGATGACTAGGAAGGGGAGGTGACCCTGCACACCTGTGGGTCAGTGGTGTCCTGAGGCTCTGATGACTAGGAAGGGGAGGTGACCCTGCACACCTGTGGGTCAGTGATGTCCCTGAGGTTCTGATGACTAGGAAGGGGAGGTGACCCTGCACACCTGTGGGTCAGTGGTGTCCCTGAGGTTCTGATGACTAGGAAGGGGAGGTGACCCTGCACACCTGTGGGTCAGTGGTGTCCCTGAGGCTCTGATGACTAGGAAGGGGAGGTGACCCTGCACACCTGTGGGTCAGTGGTGTCCCTGAGGCTCTGGTCACCAGGAAGGGGAGGTGACCCTGCACACCTGTGGGTCAGCGGTGTCCCTGAGGCTCTGATGACTAGGAAGGGGAGGTGACCCTGCACACCTGTGGGTCAGCAGTGTCCCTGAGGTTCTGATGACTAGGAAGGGGAGGTGACCCTGCACACCTGTGGGTCAGTGATGTCCCTGAGGCTCTGATGACTAGGAAGGGGAGGTGACCCTGCACACCTGTGGGTCAGTGATGTCCCTGAGGTTCTGATGACTAGGAAGGGGAGGTGACCCTGCACACCTGTGGGTCAGTGGTGTCCCTGAGGCTCTGATGACTAGGAAGGGGAGGTGACCCTGCACACCTGTGGGTCAGTGATGTCCCTGAGGTTCTGATGACTAGGAAGGGGAGGTGACCCTGCACACCTGTGGGTCAGTGGTGTCCCTGAGGCTCTGATCACTAGGAAGGGGAGGTGACCCTGCACACCTGTGGGTCAGTGGTGTCCCTGAGGTTCTGATGACTAGGAAGGGGAGGTGACCCTGCAC
This sequence comes from Marmota monax, assembly GCF_021218885.2. NCBI lineage: Eukaryota > Metazoa > Chordata > Mammalia > Rodentia > Sciuridae > Marmota > Marmota monax. Next base: position 3,854,475 of record NW_026692492.1, on the reverse strand, counting down.
ACCTGTGGGTCAGTGGTGTCCCTGAGGTTCTGATGACTAGGAAGGGGAGGTGACCCTGCACACCTGTGGGTCAGTGGTGTCCCTGAGGCTCTGGTCACTAGGAAGGGGAGGTGACCCTGCACACCTGTGGGTCAGCGGTGTCCCTGAGGTTCTGGTCACCAGGAAGGGGAGGTGACCCTGCACACCTGTGGGTCAGTGGTGTCCCTGAGGTTCTGATGACTAGGAAGGGGAGGTGACCCTGCACACCTGTGGGTCAGTGGTGTCCCTGAGGCTCTGATGACTAGGAAGGGGAGGTGACCCTGCACACCTGTGGGTCAGTGATGTCCCTGAGGTTCTGATGACTAGGAAGGGGAGGTGACCCTGCACACCTGTGGGTCAGTGGTGTCCCTGAGGCTCTGATCACTAGGAAGGGGAGGTGACCCTGCACACCTGTGGGTCAGTGGTGTCCCTGAGGTTCTGATCACTAGGAAGGGGAGGTGACCCTGCACACCTGTGGGTCAGTGATGTCCCTGAGGCTCTGATGACTAGGAAGGGGAGGTGACCCTGCACACCTGTGGGTCAGTGATGTCCCTGAGGTTCTGATGACTAGGAAGGGGAGGTGACCCTGCACACCTGTGGGTCAGTGGTGTCCCTGAGGCTCTGATGACTAGGAAGGGGAGGTGACCCTGCACACCTGTGGGTCAGCGGTGTCCCTGAGGCTCTGATGACTAGGAAGGGGAGGTGACCCTGCACACCTGTGGGTCAGTGGTGTCCCTGAGGTTCTGGTCACTAGGAAGGGGAGGTGACCCTGCACACCTGTGGGTCAGCGGTGTCCCTGAGGCTCTGGTCACCAGGAAGGGGAGGTGACCCTGCACACCTGTGGGTCAGTGGTGTCCCTGAGGTTCTGATGACTAGGAAGGGGAGGTGACCCTGCACACCTGTGGGTCAGTGATGTCCCTGAGGTTCTGATGACTAGGAAGGGGAGGTGACCCTGCACACCTGTGGGTCAGTGGTGTCCCTGAGGCTCTGATCACTAGGAAGGGGAGGTGACCCTGCACACCTGTGGGTCAGTGGTGTCCCTGAGGTTCTGGTCACTAGGAAGGGGAGGTGACCCTGCACACCTGTGGGTCAGCGGTGTCCCTGAGGCTCTGGTCATTAGGAAGGGGAGGTGACCCTGCACACCTGTGGGTCAGCGGTGTCCCTGAGGTTGTGATGACTAGGAAGGGGAGGTGACCCTGCACACCTGTGGGTCAGCGGTGTCCCTGAGGCTCTGGTCACTAGGAAGGGGAGGTGACCCTGCACACCTGTGGGTCAGTGATGTCCCTGAGGTTCTGGTCACCAGGAAGGGGAGGTGACCCTGCACACCTGTGGGTCAGTGATGTCCCTGAGGTTCTGATGACTAGGAAGGGGAGGTGACCCTGCACACCTGTGGGTCAGTGGTGTCCCTGAGGTTCTGATGACTAGGAAGGGGAGGTGACCCTGCACACCTGTGGGTCAGCGGTGTCCCTGAGGTTGTGATGACTAGGAAGGGGAGGTGACCCTGCACACCTGTGGGTCAGCGGTGTCCCTGAGGCTCTGGTCATTAGGAAGGGGAGGTGACCCTGCACACCTGTGGGTCAGCGGTGTCCCTGAGGTTGTGATGACTAGGAAGGGGAGGTGACCCTGCACACCTGTGGGTCAGCGGTGTCCCTGAGGTTGTGATGACGAGGAAGGGGAGGTGACCCTGCACACCTGTGGGTCAGTGGTGTCCCTGAGGCTCTGGTCACCAGGAAGGGGAGGTGACCCTGCACACCTGTGGGTCAGCGGTGTCCCTGAGGCTCTGATGACCAGGAAGGGGAGGTGACCCTGCACACCTGTGTGTCAGTGGTGTCCCTGAGGCTCTGATCACTAGGAAGGGGAGGTGACCCTGCACACCTGTGGGTCAGTGGTGTCCCTGAGGTTCTGATGACTAGGAAGGGGAGGTGACCCTGCACACCTGTGGGTCAGTGGTGTCCCTGAGGCTCTGGTCACCAGGAAGGGGAGGTGACCCTGCACACCTGTGGATCAGTGGTGTCCCTGAGGCTCTGATGACTAGGAAGGGGAGGTGACCCTGCACACCTGTGGGTCAGCGGTGTCCCTGAGGTTCTGATGACTAGGAAGGGGAGGTGACCCTGCACACCTGTGGGTCAGCGGTGTCCCTGAGGCTCTGGTCATTAGGAAGGGGAGGTGACCCTGCACACCTGTGGGTCAGTGGTGTCCCTGAGGCTCTGGTCACCAGGAAGGGGAGGTGACCCTGCACACCTGTGGGTCAGCGGTGTCCCTGAGGCTCTGATGACTAGGAAGGGGAGGTGACCCTGCACACCTGTGGGTCAGTGCTGTCCCTGAGGCTCTGGTCACTAGGAACGGGAGGTGACCCTGCACACCTGTGGGTCAGTGGTGTCCCTGAGGTTCTGATGACTAGGAAGGGGAGGTGACCCTGCACACCTGTGGGTCAGTGGTGTCCCTGAGGCTCTGGTCACCAGGAAGGGGAGGTGACCCTGCACACCTGTGGATCAGTGGTGTCCCTGAGGCTCTGATGACTAGGAAGGGGAGGTGACCCTGCACACCTGTGGGTCAGTGGTGTCCCTGAGGCTCTGGTCACCAGGAAGGGGAGGTGACCCTGCACACCTGTGGGTCAGCGGTGTCCCTGAGGCTCTGATGACTAGGAAGGGGAGGTGACCCTGCACACCTGTGGGTCAGTGGTGTCCCTGAGGCTCTGATGACTAGGAAGGGAGGTGACCCTGCACACCTGTGGGTCAGCGGTGTCCTGAGGCTCTGATCACTAGGAAGGGGAGGTGACCCTGCACACCTGTGGGTCAGTGGTGTCCCTGAGGTTCTGGTCACTAGGAAGGGGAGGTGACCCTGCACACCTGTGGGTCAGTGGTGTCCCTAAGGTTCTGATGACTAGGAAGGGGAGGTGACCCTGCACACCTGTGGGTCAGTGGTGTCCATGAGGCTCTGATGACTAGGAAGGGGAGGTGACCCTGCACACCTGTGTGTCAGTGGTGTCCCTGAGGCTCTGATGACTAGGAAGGGGAGGTGACCCTGCACACCTGTGGGTCAGTGGTGTCCCTGAGGTTCTGATGACTAGGAAGGGGAGGTGACCCTGCACACCTGTGGGTCAGTGGTGTCCCTGAGGCTCTGGTCACCAGGAAGGGGAGGTGACCCTGCACACCTGTGGGTCAGTGGTGTCCCTGAGGCTCTGATCACTAGGAAGGGGAGGTGACCCTGCACACCTGTGGGTCAGTGGTGTCCCTGAGGTTCTGATGACTAGGAAGGGGAGGTGACCCTGCACACCTGTGGGTCAGCGGTGTCCCTGAGGCTCTGGTCATTAGGAAGGGGAGGTGACCCTGCACACCTGTGGGTCAGTGGTGTCCCTGAGGCTCTGGTCACCAGGAAGGGGAGGTGACCCTGCACACCTGTGGGTCAGCGGTGTCCCTGAGGCTCTGATGACTAGGAAGGGGAGGTGACCCTGCACACCTGTGGGTCAGTGCTGTCCCTGAGGCTCTGGTCACTAGGAACGGGAGGTGACCCTGCACACCTGTGGGTCAGTGGTGTCCCTGAGGTTCTGATGACTAGGAAGGGGAGGTGACCCTGCACACCTGTGGGTCAGTGGTGTCCCTGAGGCTCTGGTCACCAGGAAGGGGAGGTGACCCTGCACACCTGTGGGTCAGCGGTGTCCCTGAGGCTCTGATGACTAGGAAGGGGAGGTGACCCTGCACACCTGTGGGTCAGTGGTGTCCCTGAGGCTCTGATGACTAGGAAGGGGAGGTGACCCTGCACACCTGTGGGTCAGCGGTGTCCCTGAGGCTCTGATCACTAGGAAGGGGAGGTGACCCTGCACACCTGTGGGTCAGTGGTGTCCCTGAGGTTCTGGTCACTAGGAAGGGGAGGTGACCCTGCACACCTGTGGGTCAGTGGTGTCCCTAAGGTTCTGATGACTAGGAAGGGGAGGTGACCCTGCACACCTGTGGGTCAGTGGTGTCCATGAGGCTCTGATGACTAGGAAGGGGAGGTGACCCTGCACACCTGTGTGTCAGTGGTGTCCCTGAGGCTCTGATGACTAGGAAGGGGAGGTGACCCTGCACACCTGTGGGTCAGTGGTGTCCCTGAGGTTCTGATGACTAGGAAGGGGAGGTGACCCTGCACACCTGTGGGTCAGTGGTGTCCCTGAGGCTCTGGTCACCAGGAAGGGGAGGTGACCCTGCACACCTGTGGGTCAGTGGTGTCCCTGAGGTTCTGATCACTAGGAAGGGGAGGTGACCCTGCACACCTGTGGGTCAGTGGTGTCCCTGAGGTTCTGATGACTAGGAAGGGGAGGTGACCCTGCACACCTGTGGGTCAGCGGTGTCCCTGAGGCTCTGATGACTAGGAAGGGGAGGTGACCCTGCACACCTGTGGGTCAGTGGTGTCCATGAGGCTCTGATGACTAGGAAGGGGAGGTGACCCTGCACACCTGTGGGTCAGTGGTGTCCCTGAGGCTCTGGTCACCAGGAAGGGGAGGTGACCCTGCACACCTGTGGGTCAGTGGTGTCCCTGAGGCTCTGATCACTAGGAAGGGGAGGTGACCCTGCACACCTGTGGGTCAGCAGTGTCCCTCTTGAAGTTCTGATTACTGGGAGGGGGAGTAGCCCCGGTGACCGTCTGCGGCAGCCTGAGGGAAAGGACACTGTCCACAGGCGCTTGTGGAGCTGGGACACCAACGTCAGGGAGCAAGGGGCAGCGGAAAGTGACGCAACAGGGCAGGGCCTCAGAGACAGCGTCCCCTGCTGGACCCACGTCTCCTGGTTTGGCGGCGACCCAGGGTGAGCTAGCGCCTGTGTGAACCTCTATTCTAGATAACGGGGTCCACCTGAGGAGCAGGACTCCTCAGGGTGGGCAGGAGACCCCGGTGACCACTGGAGAGCAGGTGTCCTGGCCTGGGCAGCCACAGGAGCTCAAGGAGGGGCGGCTGGGAGGCACAGCTGGGGACAGCACCCAGGCCGGCTCTGCCTGGGAACCCGACCTGAGGTTCCTCAAAGACCAACCACGGGACTGGGGCAGGCCCCAGCAGTGACCAGGATGCAGGACGCGTGGCCAGTGAGCTGGGTCAGAGGTCTGGCCACTAGGAACAGGGGTGAAGGGCTGGGGCCACTGGGGATGGACCAGAGACACTGACGCCCGAGCAGGCTGGGGACAGGGGCTTTGACGACAGGGGACAGGGACGCGGAGGGCAGGGCCTTAGGCTGAGGATGCCCCACTCCACCTCATCGTGCAGCGTGGCCCTCCCACACAGGGACCACGTGTCCCAGACACCACCTCAGTGACAGAGGCAGTGTCCTGGGTCAGGACAGCAGGCAAGGAGCACGCAGGCAGGGGGAGGCCAGGAGGGCAGGGCCAGGGTGGACGCCAGGCTCCCTGAGCAGTGTGCGGTGTCACCTGGGCCTGCACAGTGCCCTGCCCCAAGTCCCGCAGCCAGGCTCACCGTGGTCATTGTGTCGGGCCAGGTCCTGCGCGTCGATGAGGAGGTCGTGGTCTGTGTCCAGCTCCCAAAACTTGCAGTAGATGACGTAGAAGTGCTCGTAGGAGAAGTACTCCGTCAGCTGGTTGATGTCCGCCTCCTCCTCCAGCAGGGCCACGTTCTGCAAAGGACCAGGAAGTGGCTGCGCAGGGTCCTGAGGGGAGGAGCCTGCACGGGTGGGAGGGGCCTCCCGAAGATGGAGCAGTGAGTGGGAGGAGCCTCCTGAAGATGGAGCAGTGAGTGGGAGGGGCCTCCTGAAGATGGAGCAGTGAGTGGGAGGGGCCTCCTGAAGATGGAGCAGTGAGTGGGAGGGGCATCCTGAAGATGGAGCAGCGGGTGGGTGGGGCCTCCTGAAGGAGGAGCAGCGGGTGGGAGGGGCCTCCTGAAGGAGGAGCAGTGAGTGGGAGGGGCCTCCTGAAGGAGGAGCAGCGGGTGGGAGGGGCCTCCTGAAGGAGGAGCAGCGAGTGGGAGGGGCCTCCTGAAGGAGGAGCAGCGGGTGGGTGGGGCCTCCTGAAGGAGGAGCAGCGGGTGGGTGGGGCCTCCTGAAGGAGGAGCAGCGGGTGGGTGGGGTCTCCTGAAGGAGGAGCAGCGGGTGGGAGGGGCCTCCTGAAGGAGGAGCAGCGGGTGGGAGGGGCCTCCTGAAGGAGGAGAAATGGCTTGGTAGAGCTCGTGGAAAAGGGCCCGGAGCCTCTAGTGTCTAGGGGACGGGCTCTGCTCTGAGGAAAGGGCGGCTTCAGAGAGAGGGCAGCTTCCTCAGGGGTGAGTGGAGGAAGTCTGGAGGGAGGCCAAGGCGCAGGGCAGGCACACATGTCGGGCCATGCCGAGGACAGGCTGGCCATGCTGGAGACTCTGTGTCCCCTGATGGGACTTGGTGCTTGGTGGCCTGAGGGTCCTCTGTGCCGGGGCCCGCACCCGGGTCCTGCAGCAGAGGAAGGAGCCCACCTCCCCGGGCGCACCTGCAGGAAGGTGCTCCTCCGGAGCTCCGTGCAGGTGATCCTCCCAGTCCAGGACCTGTTGACGGTGTAGAATATCCTCTGGATGACCTGCGGGAGGAGGACCCTCAGCACAGCACCGGCGGGTCAGGAGGGGGCCTGCGCAGGGCTCCAGCCACCAGCAGAGGGCGCCCGCCCCCACAAGTCAGGCGGGGCCTTTGAGAACCGGGAGGGGCCCAGCTGCCTAGGGGCAGAGCCTTGCTGTGCTGGGGCTGCCCTGAGGGCACGGGACGCAGCCGGGCAGGGCTGTGCTGGACGGGGATGGAGTGCTGCCGGGCTGCAGGGAGGGATGAGGAGGGCTCTGCAGGCCAGGGCTGCGGCTTAGCTCTCAGACGGGAGGTGAGCTGGGGGCCAGGGCGGGACGGCAGAGGCTGAGGACAGTGCCAGGTGAGCCTCGGGTGAGAACCTGCGGAGACTTCCACAAACAGCCCGGCACCGTGAGGAGGCACACGCGGTGGCCGCCACCTCCTCCCACGTGGCACAGCCAGCCTGACCTGCAGACGGGGCTAGCTCTGCCCCAGGGCAGGGGCGGCCGCAGCTGACCCCAGGACGCGCCCCCTGCTCACCCCCACCCTGGCGCTGGGACGTCTCACGCCCCGCGCCGCAGGCTGCCTCTGGAAATCCGGCCCCTCTGCTCATGGGCAGTGCAGACCCACAGCCCCGTGAGTGGGCAGCAGGGCCAGCTGAGCCCAGCAGATGCAAGGAGGGCAGCGCCCCAAGGAGTCCACTCTACCCCACCCACGACCCCCCCGGGGCGGACATGTCCCTGGCACCCATGGCCCCGGGACAGGAGACCTCACCGCGTCCCTGAGCCCTGCCGGACACATGAGCACTGTCACCACCCAGAAGCGCGAGGCCAGCGGACGCTGCATTCAGGTGCTCCAGTGTCATGAGGCCACGTGCTGTCCCTCAGGGGTGGCAGCGCCGGTGCCTGGCCCACAAGCTCATGATTGATATGTCTGACTCTGACTCGGTGGCGGTCGCAGCAGGGGCGGGGCCGAAAGCCTGGCCCGGCGAGGGGGGGCTCTGGCGCTGGGACTCACCGTGGTGATGTAGCGGGAGTGGAACTCGGACGCCTCCTTCAGGAAGGACAGGCCAGGGTGCGTGTTCACCACGTCCTGCAGGCACAGGGACAGAATGAAGGCCGAGCCACCCAAGCCAGTGCGGTGCGGGTCGCCCTGCCAGACTCGGCCGAGCCACGCCAGGGCCGTGGGAGAGGCTGCAGGTCCACCCAGGCAGCCTGGCACCGCCTCTCACGACCCCGCGGGCTGCGGGTAGCACTCCCAGCTGTGGACCCCACCGGCTCAGCCACTCCCCACGAGGCCCCTCAGTGCCCCGCCCTCCACGGGTGAGAAGAGCCGGGCAGCCGCGCCCAGGGAGCCAGCCTAGCAAGGAAAAGGGCCCCAGCAGCGGCGAGGAGCCCCAGGGGACCAACCGACCCTGTCCCGGCCCCCAGGCCCCGGGGACCCCAGGCCCAAGTCAGCAGTCCGCACCCACACGGAAGGCTCTGCAGCTGGGGGTTCCTGGGGCGGCGCGGGGCGGGGCCCAGGCCTGTGTGGGAGGAGCCCCAGGTGAGCGGCCCCGCCCCCTGCACTCCCAGGACAGCAGCCCACGGGACCCACATGCGCAGTCCAGACTGCGGCTGGGGGTTCCTGGGGCAGCGCGGGGCGGGGCCCAGGCCTGTGTGGGAGGAGCCCCAGGTGAGCAGCCCCGCCCCCTGCACTCCCAGGACAGCAGCCCACGGGACCCACATGCGCAGTCCAGACTGCGGCTGGGGGTTCCTGGGGCAGCGCGGGGCGGGGCCCAGGCCTGTGTGGGAGGAGCCCCAGGTGAGCGGCCTCCCCTGACCCCCAGGCCACACAGCCGAGGGGACCCACATGCGCAGTCCGCACTGCGCACTGCGGCGGGGGTCCTGGGGCAGCACAGCGGTGGGGCCCAGGCCTGTGTGGGAGGAGCCCCAGGTGAGCAGCCCCGCCCCCTGCACTCCCAGGACAGCAGCCCACGGGACCCACATGCGCAGTCCAGACTGCGGCTGGGGGTTCCTGGGGCAGCGCGGGGCGGGGCCCAGGCCTGTGTGGGAGGAGCCCCAGGTGAGCAGCCCCGCCCCCTGCATTCCCAGGACAGCAGCCCACGGGACCCACACGCGCAGCCCACACTGCGCACTGCGGCGGGGGTCCTGGGGCAGCACAGCGGTGGGGCCCAGGCCTGCGTGCATCTGGACACGGTGTCCCTCCAGGTGCGACGCTCACCTGCAGGAAGGGGACGAAGTCTTCCTGCACCAGGTAGTTGCAGCCGGGGTTCATAAGCAGGTGGACGAATTTGGCGGCTTCATCGTGGCAGTTTTGGAGGATCCTGGGGACACGAGGAGGTCTGAGCCACCCTCCTGCCCCAGACGCGGGGGTGGGTGGACAGAGTACAGATGAGCGAGGAGGCTGGGGTGGACAGGAGGCCAGGCCATGGATGCGCACCTGTGAATGACCCAGCTCCAGGGGATGGCTACTGGGGACGAGGACCCAGGGACCCTGCCCCCTCTGTGCCCCCCCCGGCCGGGACTCACTTTCTCCACATGGCCACGAACTTGTGGACGGACACTGAGCCTGTGCGCTCCCCGCCGGCTCCATAGAAGAGAGGCCCCTTCCAGTACAGTGGGCAGCCGCAGGCCTGAGGGACAGAGGGAGCGGTCAGCGGGCCCTGGACACACGGCACACACTTGAGCAGAGAGGGAGGGCGCTGCTGCAGACCACGCAGCCCTCGGCCCCCAGGGAGCAGGGAGAGCTGCCCTTGTCCTGTCGCAGGGCGACCGCCAGCCCTGGGGGTGGGAGGGGTGGCGCTGGCTCTGGTGCTCGGTGCACAGTACCCCACAGCACACAGCACTGGGTGCCCAGAGGCCCAGCAGCACACGCAGAAGAGCCCCACCTTCGGCCGACTGCCCCAACCCAACAAGACCAGCAACCACACACTTCAAACGCGGAGCTGCAACAGGGCCAGCCACAGCAGGGCACAGCACAGTGGGAGGCCACCTCGGGCTCAGGTCCTGCCTCCCAGCTGCAGGAGGGCAGCAGGGCCACAGCACGTCCACGGAGGTCTCCACACGGCCAACCCAGCACCGGGGGCCTGAGACCAGGGAGCCCTGCGCTCTCCCAGGACAAGCAGAACCGCAGTGGGCCGGCTGGGCTCCGGCAGGGCGCTTGGCCAGCGTGGCGGGCCCTGGGTCCCCCTCTCAGCACCCCGTAAAGATAAGGAAACAGAGAACAAAGGTCTTGTGTCCACTGCAACTGAAACGGTAGAGATCACAAACGAGAAAACACACCAGGCCTAAGGGGCCCGGCGCCAGCCATGCGGCCACGGAGCCCACGCAGGGTGGTCGCGTGTCCAGCAGGCTGGCCTTCGGGGAAGCTGGGCTGGCATGATGGCCCTCTTGCCCAAAGCCGCCTGGGCACAGAAACCGCCCCCAGCAGTAGAAAGGCCCCAGGGCGCCGGACAGCCCCACCAGGCACCGAGGAAGGGGCCACACCAGGTTCCTCCCGGTTCCGAGCACCGAGACCCGAGGTCCCCGCCTGTCAAGGACCCCAGCCTGCAAGAGTGCAGCCACCGCACCAGGACAAAGGGCAAAACACCTCCAAAAATGGCTTCTGTACAGAACGCGGAACAGGAACCCAGAAGGTGGGGGGCACCTCATCCTGGAAAAGGGAGCTGAGGTCGGCAGGGGTGCCCCCGGGTTCCCGGGTTGACCCTCACCCGGTGCTGGTGTGGAGGGAGCTCTGGGAGGGCTGACTCCCAGGTGCAGCCCATGAAGGGGACGAGGGTCCTCACCAGAGATGCCGCAGTCCGGCTGCAGCAAAATAACCGGGGGGGTGAGGAGCGACTTGTGTGCGTTGATCCAGCAGGAGAGGGAGCCGTGTATTGCAGGACAGGAGCAGTATTTATGCATTCCCCACAGCTTATCTAATTAGCATAAACTGGATACAGCAGGCGACCAATCAGGAATCTCCACACTTAATGGCTCCTGGTGTTACTTCTCAAACCACTCCCTCTGCCATTTTGCCAGGCACCATCCAGACTTGTGCACGAACTCTAACATTCCCCTGGCTAAATGCCAGGTGTTATTTTGACTTGTTTACAGACTCTAACACAGAGAGACCCGAGAGCCCCCTGCCCGTCCACCATGGAGGACCCAGGAGAAGGCACCTCTGGGAGCAGGAGCAGCCTCAGCTGACCCCGGTCGGCCCCACCTGGACCTCAGGCTGCAGCCCAGAGCTGACCTGTCCCTGCCTGCTGCTCTGAGCAGCCGCGGTCACTGGTGACAGAATGGCACGGACAGAGTCGTGACCCACGGAACCCACAGGTCACCAGACACACTGCAGACTGTGAACACTCCGTCCCTGTGTCGTGACAAGAACCCAAGTCACCGTAGACGCTGGGCTGGACAAAGAAGCTGACACAAGGCCCCGGGGGGCCCAGCTCCTGAAACCTGCCCAGAGACCTCCAGCAACGAGGCCCAGATGGTTCCTGCCCAGGAGTGCCCACGAGACGGCTCTGAAGGCATGCACCTCGAAGAACCTGCGCCATCCTCCTGCACCGGGCAAAGCAGATACCAGGAGGGGAGGGGCCTCATGCCACACCAGGTCACCAGCACCAAGTGTCCAGGTGCACCAGGTCACCAAGACTGCACCAAGCCAACCTGCAGGAGCAGTACTCAGCACACAGCACCACGTGCTCATGCAGGCTGCCTGTCAGCCTCTGTCGGTCACCTCCATGAGTCACCTCCACCGGTCACCTCCGTCAGTCACCTCCGTCCACCGAGGTGCGAAAAGCAAGCGGGTAACACTGTCCGCACAGGAGGCCACCAGGTACAAGCCCGCCTTCCTGACCGTGTGTGGCCGGCAGGAGGCTAGAGACGGGCGTCCAGCTCCAGGCAGCGCTGAGCCAGAGCCGAGGACACGCAGCAGCCACCTGCAACAGGGCCCCGGGGCCACGCCACAAATGGTCACCACCTAGGAGGGCGCCCAGGAAATCCCGGGCCCGCCCTCGTGACATCAGAAGGTGCTGGAACCGCGGGGCTGCCTGTGAAAAGCTCGCCCCGCCTCCCACGTGCCTGCCAGGACCGCTGGACCTCAGGTGTCCCGACTCTGATGCTGTCTCCCACCACACGCCACGTGGGCTGAGGGGCGCCTGCTGTCCACCTGTGACGACTGGCCTCCTGCCCATCTCCTGTGCCTGGTGGGCTGAGAGGTCCCTGCTGTCCACCTGTGACACCTGGCCTCCTGCCCATCTCCTGTGCCTGGTGGGCTGAGGGGTCCCTGCTGTCCACCTGTGACGCCTGGCCTCCTGCCCATCTCCTGTGCCTGGTGGGCTGAGGGGTCCCTGCTGTCCACCTGTGACACCTGGCCTCCTGCCCATCTCCTGTGCCTGGTGGGCTGAGGGGCGCCTGCTGTCCACCTGTGACACCTGGCCTCCTGCCCATCTCCTGTGCCTGGTGGGCTGAGGGGTCCCTGCTGTCCACCTGTGACGCCTGGCCTCCTGCCCATCTCCTGTGCCTGGTGGGCTGAGGGGTCCCTGCTGTCCACCTGTGACGCCTGGCCTCCTGCCCATCTCCTGTGCCTGGTGGGCTGAGGGGTCCCTGCTGTCCACCTGTGACACCTGGCCTCCTGCCCATCTCCTGTGCCTGGTGGGCTGAGGGGTCCCTGCTGTCCACCTGTGACACCTGGCCTCCTGCCCATCTCCTGTGCCTGGTGGGCTGAGGGGTCCCTGCTGTCCACCTGTGACGCCTGGCCTCCTGCCCATCTCCTGTGCCTGGTGGGCTGAGGGGTCCCTGCTGTCCACCTGTGACGCCTGGCCTCCTGCCCATCTCCTGTGCCTGGTGGGCTGAGGGGTCCCTGCTGTCCACCTGTGACGCCTGGCCTCCTGCCCATCTCCTGTGCCTGGTGGGCTGAGGGGTCCCTGCTGTCCACCTGTGACGCCTGGCCTCCTGCCCATCTCCTGTGCCTGGTGGGCTGAGGGGTCCCTGCTGTCCACGTGTGACGCTGGCCTCCTGCCCAGGTGCCCTGTGGCTCTTGGTCCTCTCACTGTGGGGCGCTCCACTCACCTTGGCCACCCTGCCCATGTCCTCCAGGGTGGCCCTCTCATGAGGGAACTGGGTGAAGGTGCGCTCGATGCTGGTGATGACGGCGTCCACGTCCACCGTGTCCTTGGGGCGCCCTCTGGGGAAGTAGAAGGCTGGGATGCTGTGGCTGGTGGCCGGGGGCAGCGGCTCCGCCTTGCGTGCCTGGACCTGAGGGATGAAGTGGCCACAGCTCATCAGACCCTGGGACTGTCCACCCTGTTTCCTAGCTATTGTCATGACAGAGGGACTGCATGGACAGGAGTGACCACGTCCTCCTGGATGACCCCTGAGGTGGACTGACAGGACCCTGCGTGATGGTCCCTGTGTGACGTGCCTCCCCCACGGGTGACAGGACTCTGTGTGACGTGCCTCCCCCACGGGTGACAGGACCCTGCGTGAGGTGCCCCCCCCACGGGTGACGGAACCCTGCGTGACGTGCCCCCCCACGGGTGACGGGACCCTGCGTGAGGTGCCCCCCCACGGGTGACGGGACCCTGCGTGACGTGCCCCCCCACGGGTGACGGGACCCTGCGTGACGTGCCCCCACGGGTGACGGGACCCTGCGTGATGTGCCCCCCCACGGGTGACGGGACCCTGCGTGAGGTGCCTCCCCCACGGGTGACGGGACCCTGCGTGAGGTGCCTCCCCCACGGGTGACGGGACCCTGCGTGAGGTGCCCCCCCACGGGTGACGGGACCCTGCGTGAGGTGCCCCCCCACGGGTGACGGGACCCTGTGTGAGGTGCCTCCCCCACGGGTGACGGGACCCTGCGTGACGTGCCCCCACGGGTGACAGGACCCTGCGTGAGGTGCCCCCACAGGGTCAAAGTCCTGGGGTGAACCGTGGCACTAAGCAGGTCTCCCAGCCCGGTCCCTTTGTGGCCACTCCGAGGACAGCATGCTTGGCAGTGGGCCATGCAGACGGGCATCGAGCCCTGGAGGGCCGGGCCCCAGGGCACCCAGGAGTGGGCAGCCTCAGACCTGGACACACACAGCTACCAAGTCCTGACCCACAAACCCCCGTGTCAGTGAGGGTCAGCAGAGTGACGGCCGCAGACGGAGCCGGCGGACCTGGGCCAGGGGACAGCGAGGGCCACAGGAGGACCAAGAACAGCTAGGGAGAAGACAGGACCTGCCCGTGGAAGGACGGCCGCCCCAGGACCCACCTGGGGAGAGAGGCCACCAGGAAGGCAGCCCCCACCCGTCCAGCCACCCCCAGGGAGCCCTGACGCTCTCGAGACGCACACATGGGCCGGGGTGGTGGCCCGGGGAGGGGTGCATGCTGACCATGCTGGATACCTGGGCGGACCCCCAGGACACCCAGAGAAACGCACGGACAACGTCACAGAACCCAAGCCCACCCACAGTCCTACAGAGTGACCCCTGGCCCCGCGAAGCCCACCCTGGCTACCCCAGATCTAGTGCACACAGCTCCCCGACCTCAGTGACCGCAGAAAACCTCACAGGCACAGTGGACACGCACTGAGATGCTAGTCCCACCGTGACAGTCCCCCGTGCCCCTGGGGAAGGGCCCAGTCCGCCTCAGGGACGTCCTCATGAGCCGCCCCAGCCTGGGCCCTGGTGGCTAGGGCCACCCCTTCTGCAGAGGCCAGCGCACACGTGCCCCTCCCATTGGCAGTGAAGGCTGCACGTCCACCCACCACCACCCACGGCACTGAAGGCCCTGCACGTCCACCCACCACCACCCACGGCACTGAAGGCCCTGCACGTCCACTCACCACCACCCACGGCACTGAAGGGCCTGCACGTCCACTCACCACCACCCACGGCACTGAAGGCCCTGCACGTCCACCCACCACCACCCACGGCACTGAAGGTCCTGCACGTCCACTCACCACCACCCACGGCACTGAAGGACCTGCACGTCCACTCACCACCACCCACGGCACTGAAGGCCCTGCACGTCCACCCACCACCACCCACGGCACTGAAGGCCCTGCACGTCCACTCACCACCACCCACGGCACTGAAGGGCCTGCACATCCACTCACCACCACCCACGGCACTGAAGGGCCTGCACGTCCCCTCACAGCACTGAAGGACCTGCACGTCCACTCACCACCGCCCACGGCACTGAAGGGCCTGCACGTCCACTCACAGCACTGACAGCAGTGAAGGACCTGCACGTCCACTCACCACCACCCACGGCACTGAAGGACCTGCACGTCCACTCACCACCACCCACGGCACTGAAGGGCCTGCACGTCCACTCACCACCACCCACGGCACTGAAGGGCCTGCACGTCCCCTCACAGCACTGAAGGACCTGCACGTCCACTCACCACCGCCCACGGCACTGAAGGGCCTGCACGTCCACTCACAGCACTGACAGCAGTGAAGGACCTGCACGTCCACTCACCACCACCCACGGCACTGAAGGGCCTGCACGTCCACTCACCACCACCCACGGCACTGAAGGGCCTGCACGTCCACTCACCACCACCCACGGCACTGAAGGGCCTGCACGTCCACTCACCACCACCCACGGCACTGAAGGGCCTGCACGTCCACTCACAGCACTGACAGCAGTGAAGGACCTGCACGTCCACTCACCACCACCCACGGCACTGAAGGCCCTGCACGTCCACTCACCACCACCCACGGCACTGAAGGGCCTGCACGTCCACTCACCACCACCCACGGCACTGAAGGGCCTGCACGTCCACTCACCACCACCCACGGCACTGAAGGGCCTGCACGTCCACTCACCACCACCCACGGCACTGAATGACCTGCACGTCCACTCACCACCACCCACGGCACTGAAGGTCCTGCACGTCCACTCACCACCACCCACGGCACTGAAGGACCTGCACGTCCACTCACCACCACCCACGGCACTGAAGGACCTGCACGTCCACTCACCACCACCCACGGCACTGAAGGGCCTGCACGTCCACTCACCACCACCCACGGCACTGAAGGGCCTGCACGTCCACTCACCACCACCCACGGCACTGAAGGACCTGCACGTCCACTCACCACCACCCACGGCACTGAAGGGCCTGCACGTCCACTCACCACCACCCACGGCACTGAAGGACCTGCACGTCCACTCACCACCACCCACGGCACTGAAGGACCTGCACGTCCACTCACCACCACCCACGGCACTGAAGGGCCTGCACGTCCACTCACCACCACCCACGGCACTGAAGGACCTGCACGTCCACTCACCACCACCCACGGCACTGAAGGACCTGCACGTCCACTCACCACCACCCACGGCACTGAAGGGCCTGCACGTCCACTCACCACCACCCACGGCACTGAAGGGCCTGCACGTCCACTCACCACCACCCACGGCACTGAATGACCTGCACGTCCACTCACCACCACCGACGGCACTGAAGGACCTGCACGTCCACTCACAGCACTGAAGGACCTGCACGTCCACTCACCACCACCCACGGCACTGAAGGGCCTGCACGTCCACTCACAGCACTGACAGCAGTGAAGGACCTGCACGTCCACTCACCACCACCCACGGCACTGAAGGCCCTGCACGTCCACTCACCACCACCCACGGCACTGAAGGACCTGCACGTCCACTCACCACCACCCACGGCACTGAAGGCCCTGCACGTCCACCCACCACCACCCACGGCACTGAAGGTCCTGCACGTCCACTCACCACCACCCACGGCACTGAAGGGCCTGCACGTCCACTCACCACCACCCACGGCACTGAAGGACCTGCACGTCCACTCACAGCACTGACAGCAGTGAAGGACCTGCACGTCCACTCAGCACCACCCACAGCCTGCAGTGGGGCCATGGAGCAGGGGTTGGGCAGGGGAGCGGGCCGGCCGTGGGCAGGGGTCGCCAGGCTGAGCTCAGGCGTCAGTCCTGCAGGGCGTGAGGGAAGGAAAGCCCGAGCGCGGCTGACCTGGCCCCGGGCTGGACCAAGGCAGGCCGGGCAGTGCCAGCCTATGCTGGAAACCGGGAGCAAGGCCACGCCTCCCGGTCAGTGGGCCTCGCATGCCCAGCCCCGGGCAGGACAGAGCCAGACACAGTGGCCGCCGCTGGGCGAGGCCGTGGCCAAGGCTGGTGTCCCAGGGCCTTTTCCCGGAGGCAACACTAAACACAGTGCCCAGCCACCATGGCCACGCTGAGCCATGTCCTCCGGTGAAGGTCAGCAGGCAGATGGGGTGGTCCCGGTCAGGGTGGCCTCGTGCTTTAGATGGGGTGGTCCCAGTCAGGGTGACCTCGTGCTCTAGATGGGGTGGTCCCGGTCAGGGTGACCTCGTGCTCTAGATGGCGTGATCCCGGGTCAGATGAGTGGATAAAGAAAATGTGGTCTGTGTGTTCAATGGAACATTACTCAGCCTTGAAGAAGAATGAAACTATGGCATTTGCCAGCAGAGGCTGGAGCTGGAGAACATCATGCTAAGAAACTCAGCCAATCCCAGACCAAGGGCCAGACGTTCTCTGACGTGCAGATGTCAATCCACCACGGGGGGCACTAGGGACAAGGGAGTCACCTTAGACTAGGAGAGGGGCGGGTGGGGGCGGGGGGAGAAGAGGGATGTGGGCACAGGAGGGCCGTAGAAAGAGACACGCTGTTGCTGTGTGTGTGTGTGTGTGTGTGTGCACGCGTGCGCCTGCAGGACCCCCGCGGCCCTGCAACCTGCACACTCAGAACCTCAGGACCGATCACCCCATCTGCGTAGGACACAGCAACGGGCACAGGCCCATTGGGGGTCCTGCACAGCAGACCACACAGACACTGAACTAGAAAAAAAGAGGCGGAGGCAGAAGAGGAGAGCCAGAGGGGGAGCCCGGAGACAGGCAGACTCCGCAGTGAGCCCACCTGGGGCCCAGGAGCTGCAGACGCAGGAGGAGCCCCTGGGGCCTTGACCCTGGTGGGGCCTTGACCCTGGTGGGGCCTTGACCCTGGTGCAGCCTCGGCCCCCAGGATGGGAGAGGATGCTCCCCACCCCCACAGCAGGGAGACCCTCCCCTCCCTGAGGGTCTCCAGAGAGGCCTGTGGAAGCAGCGGGTCTCACAAAGCCCTCTGGGTGGGGCCTGTGGCCTGGTCACCAAGAGCTCACACACACAGGCCCCGCCCTGAGCCAGGCTCAGCAGTGGGCGGCCGACCGCAGGTGCACACCCTGCCGGGTCAGACAGGCCCAGGGGCCACCACGGGCCTCCCCAGCCTCTCACAAGGGCTACTGCCCACACAAAAGGCCCCGAGTGCCCTCACAGGAGAGGTGGGCAGTGCTGGACCAGTGTAATGCCAAGGAAGACCCCGTGGGGCTGAGGGTCAGCGAGGGCGCGGGAGAGTGCAGAGGGCCCGGCGGGGGCTCAGGGCCAGCGAGCAGGAAGAAGGGCCTCCTCGTCCACGGGTGGCTGTGTCCACTGGTGGCTGACGCACGGCCGCAGCGCAGAGGGGGTGGCTCTGCCTGGGGAACTGGGAGTCCGGGGACACAGGGACAAGGGCTGAGCCCGGCCGCCCAGCAGACTCCAACAGGTGGGCGGGAGGACAAGACCAAAACAGCCTGCGGACGGACGGACGGATGCGGGGATTTACCAGCTCAGTCTCCTGGACGTAAATAGACCGGCCGCACAGCTGCAGGACATTCCTCTGACACAGGACACGCGGACAGCTGGGGAGGGGCCACTTCCCAGCCCTAGGCGGGTCTCGGCGGATTCCAGAGGGTGTGCAGACACTTCCCTGACCACAGTGACCGTGGTCACGCTGCGCATCGTGGCCAACACCCCGCAGAACGTCTGTGTGTGCGTGCACAGGGCCTGGCTAGGTCCTGCTCTTGCCACTGAGGACCCGCTAGGGAGAGCCGCGGCCAGTCGCCCCAGTGCCCGGCTTGGTCGGCGCTGTGCAGAGAGTGCCCTGACCCCACCGACACAGATGACCCCACCTCAGAGGGCCAGTTCTGGTTCTGCCCAGGGCACACTCACTGCGCCCGCCCGCCAGCCCGCCCACCACGGACCCACCTCGGACCCTCTGGCCTCAGCACACACACGTCCACGCACTGCAAAACCACAGCCCTGCGTAAGATGAATGCCACCTCCTCAGGTGCAGGGACAGGTGCCCCCCGAGGGCAGAGACAAGGAAACAGCTGCAGGCACCTGGCCACCCTGGCGGCAGCGCCTCTGCAGACACCTGTCTCACCAGGCTGGCCTCGGGGGGGGGGGGGAGCACAGAGCTTGAGCAGGACGCGCAGCAGAGACCCTCGGCACCACCCGAGGAGGGGACGCTGGGCAGGGCTACGGCGCAGGGGACGCCCTACAGAGGCCCAGAGAGATGCTCGAGGTAGGCTGAAGGCACGCAGCGTCCCCAGGAGGGGCCACTCTGAGGGGCAGTGTGAAGCCTGGGGTCCCTGGGTATGTGACGAGGGAGGTGGGCCGGGGGACACCCACGTCTCCTGGGCTGTCGCCCAGGCGGTGGCCACTGTTGGGTGGGAGGACCCGCTGCAGGCCAGCAGCTGGCCTCTCGGCCCGGAGACCAGCGCTCCCGGGAGCACCTTGCTGCAGCTGGGCACAGGCAGCACCCGCGGCCTGGGCGCTCCTGGCAGCGCTGGGGACCGAGCCCCGTGACCCAGGCACACTCCTCCCACCGAGCCCCAGCCCCAGGGGAAGCTGTGACCAGGAGCACAGCGAGGACGCGAGGGCCACCTCCCACCAGGTCGGGGCACTGGGTGAAGGGTCCATGCAAAGGTGCACACAGCCCAGGGCTTCACGTCCAGGGGAGCTGCCCAGGGCAGGTGAAGGACACCGGGGGGACGAGTCCCTCTGGACTGAGGCGGGGGGTGGAGGCCCTGATCCACAGGAGGACACGGCCTGGCCCTGACCCCTCTGCAAGACGGGTGACACGTGCACCGGGCTGGGGGGAGGGGGGACTCACGGACGAGTTTGGGTGGACCCCACTGTGGAAGACAGGCGAGCACGGAGGGACGCCCGTGTCCACCACCCAGGGAGGGCGGGGTGGCGGTGGGCTCCGGGTGCCAGGAGCCAGGAGGGTGGAGAACCAGCGCGTCCCCACGGGAGCCCCGAGGCCAGGTGCCGGGCAGAGCTGGGCGCTGGGACGCAGACTGCACTCAGGGCACAGTGCTGCGCTGCGTGCCGACCGCAGGGCCGCAGGAGACCCAGGACCGCGTCTGCGTGACCAGGACAGGTGACGACACGGGGAGAGTCGCACGGGCCAGGGCTGGGGCGGGGCGGCACCCACACAGGCCCCCCAGGCCCCGGGCAGGGCAGCAGGGCTCCCGAGGACAGCGTCTGCAGAGCCTGCAGGCCACTCCGGTGCTGGACGCTGCAGCCTGCAGACCCACCTGGTGGTCGCACCACCTGGCCCACGGAGGGGGAGGTGGGCGGTCGTCAGGACAGGGTCGAGCACAGGCGCGGACAGAGCTGAGGGGCGGGCGGAGGTCCGGGCTTCGCAGCCGTGACAGCCGTGGGCTCGCCCAGGGCCAGCCCCCCAAGGCCCACAGGCGCCCAGGCCCCAAGCCGGGCTGTCACAGTGGCGGGAACCCAGCAATGGCGTGCAGCGGGCGAGCTCTGGCCTCTCCGCTCCTGCAGCAGAGGACAGCAGCGGGGTCAGCTGCGAACAGGACAGGGCTGAGGGTGCGGGCAGCCAGGCAGAAGCAGGGCCTGTGGCCCACAGGTGTGGCCTCCTAGCTACAGGGGGCCAGCGCAGCACCCCAGAGCAGCACCACGCAGCCACCAAGGGCGGCATCTCTGGACCCCTGAGACGGCACAGGGCCACGGCTGGAGCGTCTGGGCCTGCTGAGCACCTGCCCACGGGCCACGTCCAGGCAGACAGGCCTGGGCCCCATGACAGAACCCCGACCTCAGGAGCTGGCAGCGAAGGAGGCCAGACACCTCCCCGGCACCTTGCCGTCACCCGTCACCGCAGTAGAGAGCACCCATTCCCAGCCCGGGTCTCAGGCCCACGCCCAGGCAGCCGCCTGCCAGAGCCGTCCAGCTTCCAAACGTGACCTCTAAAGTGCCATCCCCCACGGTCCCCACAGGCTCCGCCTGGAGTTGGGGACCCTGCGGTAAACATCCCCACGCAGTCACAGAGCCTGAACCAAGGACACAACCAGAAGCCACCACACTCCAGGTATGGCGGGCAGAGCGGCCGCTTACCTGCCCAACGCGGGCCTCCTGCCCTGGACACTTCCCCAGGCCCCACCTGGTCAGCCCCCCCCATCAGCAGGGCGGGAAGGAGACTGGCCTCCAAAATAACTCAGGACCCCCGCCCCGAGAGGAGCCCCAGGCCGACAGAGAACTGCCGAGTGCGCAGGTGAAGAACTGAGTGTGCAAGGAGAACTCCTGAGCGTGCGAGAACTGAGCGTGCAAGGAGAGCCAAGCATGCAAGGAGAAGAGAGAATGCCCGAGTGTGCAAGGAGAACTCCTGAGTGCGCAGGGAGAATTCCTTAGTGTGTAAGAACTGAGAGTATTAGGAGAATGCCTGAGTGTGCAAGGGGAACTCCACCATGTGCAAGAACTCTTGAGTGTGCAAGGAGAACTCCTGAGTGTGCGGGATGCGGGAGAACCCCTGAGTGTGCAGGCAGGGAGAATCGAGTGTGCGAGGAGAGCTCCTGGGTGCACAGGAGCCAGAGGCCGGCGGGGAGCTCCAGGCAAGCCAGGGCGGACGGCAGGGCCGGTCTGCCCCACAGTGAGGCTCCGCTGGACCCTTCAGCCAGGGCCGCCTCCCACAACACCAGCTGCCCGTGCCCGGTGCCCCACACACGAGGCCGCGGAGGAGCCCAGCCCCGCAGCCCCCGCCCCCGCCCCCCAGCACCCTGCCCAGCTCCCCACAGGAGATCCACGTGGAGCCAGACCCACAGGGCAGCAGCACTGGTGGGCACGGAGGACTCACGCGAGTCACGTGACGCCCTAGGGCCGTGGGTGACACAGGCACAGACAGCGCTTCTCTGAGCGCTCGTGGGAAGCAAGGTTCAAGTTCAAGTGCACTGCCCACTGACCAGCGCTCGACTGCACACCCAGCCGGGTGACCGGCCCTGTGGCTGTGACGGAGGTCTCCAGGAGCTGTTAAGCCCAGCTTGGCCAGGACTGAGGCAGCGGCACTCGGGAGGGTGACCAGGCGGGTGTCTGCAGTGTTTATCACCCGGCCACCTCCTATTCACATCCACCCTCCTGGAGTCGGCACTCAAAGGTCCCGGGGCCCTCCAGGTTCCCCAACTCCAGGGGACAGGACGGCAGGGGGCCTGACCCACCCGCTGGGAGCCCCTCAAGTCCCTGGACACAGCTGTTGGAGCCCTCAGGCCTCTCCTGGGCACAGGACAGCTGGCCCCCGCCCCACCTGCTGGGAGCCCCTCAAGTCACGAAGTGCCCACTGCTGGGAGCCCTCAGGCCCCCGCCCCACCTGTTGGGAGCCCCTCAAGTCACGATGTGCCCACTGCTGGGAGCCCTCAGGCCCCCGCCCCACCTCTGGGGAGCCCCTTCCTCACCCTCCCTTGGCGAGGACACAGGACCCCCAGACCGTTCCTGGGGCCGGCCCTCAGCGCCCACCCACCTGCTGGAAGGCCTTCAACCTCTTCTTGAAGCGGGAGGGCAGCACAAAGTCACAGCCCCGGGCCAGCGAGGCCAGCTCCTGCCGCAGGTCCGGGTCTTGGCGAAGGGACAGGTCCCTGAGCCGCATGCCGTCGGCTCGCATGGGCCTCCGGGGGCCAGGCCGGGCACCGCGCTCTCGGGACGGGGCAGAGCCGGGGCCGGTGGTCAACTCGGGGGGGCCGCCAGGCTCAGCAAGCTCCATGCGTCCCCGGCCAGGCGCTCTGGGGACCGGCCCAGGGCCGCGCGCATTCCACAGGCTGAGAAGGGCGCATGGCGAAGGCGGGCGGGGGAGGCAGCGGCAGGCGGCAGGCGCCCCTCCCAGGCCCGGCCGAGCTGAGGGAGCGGGCAGGACGCAGGACGCAGCAGCAGGACACAGCAGCAGGACCCAGCAGCAGGACCCAGCTGCCTGCACTGAGCAGGGCCTCTACTCCTCCCCTCTCGGTGCCCCTCTCCCTCCTGTAGGAGGGGCCGCCCAGCAGCGGGAGCTTCAGGCGGTGACCCTGAGTCACGTGGCTCGTCCCCTGAGCACAAACAAGTCTTCCTCAGGGGGGCCTGGGCCTGGCCACAGCACGGGGACCCAGAGGCCCGTCCCTCACGGAACTGTGGCGATGACCGTCCCTGCACGACCAAACCCTGCGGCCTGCACCTGGGGCCAGACACGGCTGGCTCCTTCCCCGCAGGCCCCTGGGCCCCGCCCCACGCTGGACACAGGGGTCCACCTGCCTGGCCGCACCCTCCCTGGCCAGCCCACTGCAGCGGAAGGCCAACATGTGCTTCTCAGCCTGAGAGGGGTCAGGGTCCAGCGTCTCTCTGAGGTCCAGTTCACACACTGCCAGGAGCCCAGGAGCCCAGGGTCCAGCCCACATGGGGGAGAGCAGGGCCGTGGGCAGCTGGCTCAAGGCACATCGAGGGCAGCACAGGGGCCTCCCACTTGTCCCCAGCAGGAGGAAGATGCATGTGCCCACGCTGGCTGCCCTCAGCAGGGCCTGGCCCTCCAGGCTGCTGACCAACCCTCAGAACCAGTCCAGGCCAGGCTCACAGACAGACAGGCAGACAGAGAGCAGGACAGGGCACCTGCAGGGGCCCAGGCACTGACCGAGGGGGGGCCCTGAGAGGGTGCCCAGGCACTGACCTGGGCCTGCAAGGGAGCCCGTGCCCCAACTAGGGAGCCGCGCCGCCCAGCCCCGGCTGGCCACCCAGCCCCGGCTGCCCCAGGAGAAGGCGCCCCTCAGGAGGGGGAAAGCCGGGCACACCCCTGAGGTCCCAGGCCGCGAGGCCGAGGCAGGAGGACCGCCGTCTGTCTCAAAAAGCAACAGGGGGCTGGGGACCGGCTCAATGGCGCGCTCGCTCGCCTGGCCTGCGCGGGGCGCTGGGTTCCATCCTCAGCACCGCGTAAAAAACCAATGAACACGTGGTGTCCACCAGAACTGAAGAACCCAGAACACTAAGAAAAGCAAGCAACAAGGGCTGGGGACGCGCCCAGTGGAGGGACCGAGCGCAACCGTCACCCGACAGCCAGCCAGGGGCCCAGAGCCTCGGGTCCCCCAGAGCCCTGGTGGGCACCTGACCACAGACACAGCCCCCTGGCCCCGGGACAGCGGGTGCAAGACGGTGGCCTGAGTCCAGGCAGGGGTGCCCTGGGCTCTGCCCTCCCCTGCCTCCCCTCTGCCGGGACTTCGCGTTCCGTCCTGTCACGGTCCCCGTCCTTCCGACCTGGGGGACTCCTCTCGTTAGCACAGGGCCAAGGTCTCCCGGCCGCGCTGCGTCCCGGGTCTGCAGAGGGGCAGGGGGACATCTCCTGCCCAAGCACGCCCCTGACCCCTGCTCCTCAGCCCAGGGTCCTCCACGCCCCTGACCCCAGCTCCTCAGCCCAGGGTCCTCCACCCCTGACCCCTGCTCCTCAGCCCAGGGTCCTCCACGCCCCTGACCCCTGCTCCTCAGCCCAGGGTCCTCCACGCCCCTGACCCCTGCTCCACCTGCCCAGCCCAGGGTCCTCCACGCCCCTGACCCCTGCTCCTCAGCCCAGGGTCCTCCACGCCCCTGACCCCTGCTCCTCAGCCCAGGGTCCTCCACGCCCCTGACCCCTGCTCCACCTGCCCAGCCCAGGGTCCTCCACGCCCCTGACCCCTGTTCCTCAGCCCAGGGTCCTCCACGCCCCTGACCCCTGCTCCTCAGCCCAGGGTCCTCCACGCCCCTGACCCCTGCTCCTCAGCCCAGGGTCCTCCACGCCCCTGACCCCTGCTCCTCAGCCCAGGGTCCTCCACGCCCCTGACCCCTGCTCCTCAGCCCAGGGTCCTCCACGCCCCTGACCCCTGCTCCTCAGCCCAGGGTCCTCCACGCCCCTGACCCCTGCTCCTCAGCCCAGGGTCCTCCACGCCCCTGACCCCTGCTCCTCAGCCCAGGGTCCTCCACGCCCCTGACCCCTGCTCCTCAGCCCAGGGTCCTCCACGCCCCTGACCCCTGCTCCTCAGCCCAGGGTCCTCCACGCCCCTGACCCCTGCTCCTCAGCCCAGGGTCCTCCACCCCTGACCCCTGCTCCTCAGCCCAGGGTCCTCCACCCCTGACCCCTGCTCCTCAGCCCAGGGTCCTCGTGGCCTTCGCCTTCCCGGCTGGGCTGTGGCTGGCCGCCTCAGCGCGGGGCCTCTGCAGCGGCACATGTCCCCATGCCCCACCCCCGCCCTTCCCGAGCTCTCGTGGGGACCTGGGGACCCCACCCTCCCACCCCTCTGCCCGTCCTGGCGGCAGGACCCAGGCTGCCGCAGCGCCCACAGCCTCAACCCTGAGCCTGGGTGCGCCAGACCCCGGGGAGGAGCCCTGCGCCTGGGCTGACCAGCCCCAGGAGGCGGGTGGCACGGCTCAGCCCGTCACCCCACACTGGGCTCTGGCCATCCTAGGGGACGGGCCACCCCACGGGCGTGAGGCCCACCTGCACCTGCTTCCTGCAAACCTGAGGAGCCGTCCGTGTGCTGGAAACCACAGCCAGCCCCACCCTGACCCTCTGCAGGGTGCCCAGCCTCACCCTGAGACCTGTCCAGGGGTGGCCGCTGCCCGGGGTGGCCGGGCCACAGGGCGTGGTGCGGAGCAGGGCAGTATGGGCGGGCTCCACTGTGGGAGGCCCCTCTGCTGCTCTGAACCTCATCCCCGTGACACACCCTGGGGACCAGAGCCCACAGCAGTTGTGCCCGGCCATCTCGGTGACCAGAGCCCACAGCAGTTGTGCCCGGCCATCTCGGTGACCAGAGCCCACAGCAGTTGTGCCCGGCCATCTCGGTGACCAGAGCCCACAGCAGTTGTGCCCGGCCATCTCGGTGACCAGAGCCCACAGCAGTTGTGCCCGGCCATCTCGGTGACCAGAGCCCACAGCAGTTGTGCCCGGCCATCTCGGTGACCAGAGCCCACAGCAGTTGTGCCCGGCCATCTCGGTGACCACAGATGCGAAGGAGCCTGCCGAAGACTCCCCCAGCCAGAGCCCAGACGCGTCCCAGAGGGGTGGCTGGGCAGTGAACTGTGGTCACTAAGCGCTGGCGGGGCTCACGCAGCCAGCGCCACTGACCCTCCCACAGGGGCTGTCGTGGTTTGGACGAGTGCCCAAAGCTCGCGGGAGAGACGCGAGGAGGTGCAGACTGGCCAGAGCCAGGACCTGATCAGTCATGGGTCCCTAGCTGGGTGGCACCTGGAGGCCGGGGTGTGGCAGGAGGAAGGGGTCACTGGGCCGTGGGCTCTGGAGAGTGCAGTCTGCTTCCTGATGACCCGTGAGCTGCGTCCCTCCGCCACGATGTCCTGCCTGACCGCAGCCCTGAGGAGGGGAGCTGGCCCTCCGTGGACAGACCTCTGGAGCCCTGAGCGCCACGCAGACTTGCCCTCCTCTCCAGGTGACCTGCCTTCACGTCACAGAGGTGGAGGCTGACTAGAGCAGGGGTGCACAGGGGACAGCGGGAAGCCACCCGCTTGGCATCTCCACGCGACACGCGCTCAGCCACGTCACCACGCGACGCGCTCAGCCACGTCACCACGCGACACGCGCTCAGCCACGTCACCACGCGACACGCGCTCAGCCACGTCACCACGCGACACGCGCTCAGCCACGTCAGCCTCCTTTCTTGGGCTTGAGTTGCAAATTTCTGCCCCAGGTACAAATGCACACATAGAGGACCAGGGGTGGGCGGAAAGAGGACAGCCCCGAGAGAGGCCTGACGCACCCTGACCCACCACACAGGCCAGGGGGCCCCTGACGCACCCTGACCCACCACACAGGCCAGGGGGCCCCTGAGGCCCTGGACCCACCGCACAGGCCAGGGGGCCCCTGAGGCCCTGGACCCACCGCACAGGCCAGGGGGCCCCTGAGGCCCTGGACCCACCGCACAGGCCAGGGGGCCCCTGAGGTCCTGGCCTCTCTGCGTGGCTGTCCAACGCAGACGCAGGCGGCTGACTCCCCAGAATCCCCCCGACACTGGGCCAAACAGTAAAAGATTTATTTCCGCAATTTGCCATAAATAAATAACTTGCCGAAACCAGCCCAGGGACGTTTAGCCCATCGCCCGGGGGGCAGGCAGGCAAGAGGCCCTCGTGCAGGTCATCTGGCAGTGGCCGCCTGGGCTGTGGGCACAAGCTCTGCAGGCTGGAGGCAGCGCCCGGGAGAGAGGGAAGGCGCCGGCTCCTGGGGCCCCACCCGCCTGGGGCCTGGCAGCCCTCTGGGACCACGACCATCGAGGAGCCGTCCAGCCCACGCTGACCCTCCCAGCACGCTGCTGAGACGCGGCCTGAGGAGCCGTCCACACCCCAGACGGCTTCCGCAGACCAAGGGGAGGCCCTGCTGCCAGGGGAGGGGGGACGGAACAGAGGCACCTGCCCGTTCTCGAGGGAGGGGCCACGCGGGACACCATCCTGCACCATGACACCCAGAGTGGAGACCGAGGGACCGCTGCAGGCTCACACCTGAGGCCAGCTCACCGATGCCAAGGCCAGACGACAGAAGCCAGTGGGGGTCCCTCACCGCACAACAGAGAACCTCCGTGAGGTCCAGCAGAACCAGGTGGCACCCAGCGTCCACCTGTCAGAGGGCCCCTCCAGGCCGAGCCGCTGTCCCCCACGTCCCCACAGGACCACAGGAGCCTCACACTCAGCACCTTCACGCTCCAGAGGCCGGGTGGCCCCCGCTCTGACTCCGGCCAGAAAGGGCGGCGCCCAGGAGACCCGCGCCACACGCGGACGCCATGGCAGGACCCAGCCGTGAGCAGCCCCAGCCCCAGCCCCACTGACCTCAGCACAGGAGGCAGGAGGACGGCCCGGAGTCCAATTCAAGGAGGATGCACTGCCCTGAGAAGGGTCGCGAGTGTCCCCCGCAAGCCTGGAGACAGGCGAGTCGCTCTCAGCGCGCGCTGGGCCGAGCAGGGAGGTTCTGCCAGAGGCAGCGGTGGCAGAGGAGCGAGGGGCACGGGGCCGAGGAGGAAGTAGCGTCCTCTCCACAGAGGACACCTGTGTGGAGACACCACGCCTCCGAGGCTCGCGGCGGGAGAAAGCAGGACCCAGAGTCCCAGGAGCTCGTCCCCGGCGGGACTCAGCACCCAGAGGAGCCCAGCCCTCAGCAGCAGACCACAGCCACTGGGCAGCGTGGGGGTGAAGGAGAGCTGACCGAGACACCTGGGGTGGACGCAGGCCGGCGCTCAGCCTCAGGAAGTGCACCCAGCGCCAGAGCCGGGGACACCGCTGGTTCCAGTGGGCACTGGGGAGCGCCCTCGGCACCCACGTGGCGGTGAGGGGCCCCCCTGCAGGCACGTGAGGCCGGGGCCACCTGGGGAAGTGACCACAGTGCTGGTACCCACTGCAGGTCTACCCCAAGGCGCGGGCAGCAGCACGGAGACCCTCCCACCTCCCTGGCAGCACCAGGCGCCCTCGGCTGGGAGAACCCACCCAGCCACCCAGAGGCCGGGAGGTGCACCCACCAGGGAGGCCTGGGGACCAGGCAGGCCACCCCAGAGCCACGGTGGGTGGGGAGGTGGCCTTGACCTTGGACCCCAAAGCCCAGGTGCCTCCACAGCCACACCCACAACCAACAGAGCCCAGAAGACCCTCACCTCCTGAGGGACTCCTCTGCCCCCTCACCCCCCCCACGGACCCTCTACCCCCTCACCCCCCCACGGACCCTCTACCCCCTCACCCCCCCACGGACCCTCTACCCCCTCACCCCCCCACGGACCCTCTACCCCCTCACCCCCCCACAGACCCTCTACCCCCTCACCTCCCGAGGGACCCCCTACCCCCTCACCTCCCATGAACACTTCCACACCCCACTCCCGACCGAGCCCTGCAGACCCCCCCACACCCCTCACCTCCCCATGGGCCCCCCACACCCCACCCTCTCCCCCTCCTCAGGAGGGCGAGCGTGACCCTGAGTGTCCTCAGGAGGGTGAGCGTGACCCTGAGTGTCCTCAGGAGGGCGAGCGTGACCCTGAGTGTCCTCAGCAGGGGGAGCGTGACCCTGAGTGTCCTCAGCAGGGGTGAGCGTGACCCTGAGTGTCCTCAGCAGGGGGAGCGTGACCCTGAGTGTCCTCAGCAGGGGTGAGCGTGACCCTGAGTGTCCTCAGCAGGGGGAGCGTGACCCTGAGTGTCCTCAGCAGGGGGAGCGTGACCCTGAGTGTCCTCAGGAGGGTGAGCGTGACCCTGAGTGTCCTCAGCAGGGGTGAGCGTGACCCTGAGTGTCCTCAGCAGGGGGAGCGTGACCCTGAGTGTCCTCAGGAGGGTGAGCGTGACCCTGAGTGTCCTCAGCAGGGGGAGCGTGACCCTGAGTGTCCTCAGCAGGGGGCGCGTGACCCTGAGTGTCCTCAGCAGGGGGAGCGTGACCCTGAGTGTCCTCAGGAGGGTGAGCGTGACCCTGAGTGTCCTCAGCAGGGGTGAGCGTGACCCTGAGTGTCCTCAGCAGGGGGAGCGTGACCCTGAGTGTCCTCAGGAGGGTGAGCGTGACCCTGAGTGTCCTCAGCAGGGGGAGCGTGACCCTGAGTGTCCTCAGGAGGGTGAGCGTGACCCTGAGTGTCCTCAGGAGGGTGAGCGTGACCCTGAGTGTCCTCAGGAGGGTGAGCGTGACCCTGAGTGTCCTCAGGAGGGTGAGCGTGACCCTGAGTGTCCTCAGGAGGGTGAGCGTGACCCTGAGTGTCCTCAGGAGGGTGAGCGTGACCCTGAGTGTCCTCAGCAGGGGGAGCGTGACCCTGAGTGTCCTCAGCAGGGGGAGCGTGACCCTGAGTGTCCTCAGCAGGGGGAGCGTGACCCTGAGTGTCCTCAGCAGGGGGAGCGTGACCCTGAGTGTCCTCAGGAGGGCGAGCGTGACCCAGAGTGTCCTCAGCAGGGGGAGCGTGACCCAGAGTGTCCTCAGGAGGGTGAGCGTGACCCTGAGTGTCCTCAGGAGGGTGAGCGTGACCCTGAGTGTCCTCAGCAGGGTGAGCGTGACCCTGACTGTCCTCAGGAGAGTGAGCGTGACCCAGAGTGTCCTCAGGAGGGTGAGCGTGACCCTGAGTGTCCTCAAGAGAGTGAGCGTGACCCTGAGTGTCCTCAGCAGGGGTGAGCGTGACCCTGAGTGTCCTCAGGAGGGTGAGCGTGACCCTGAGTGTCCTCAGGAGGGTGAGCGTGACCCTGAGTGTCCTCAGGAGGGTGAGCGTGACCCTGAGTGTCCTCAGGAGGGTGAGTGTGACCCAGAGTGTCCTCAGGAGGGCGAGCGTGACCCTGAGTGTCCTCAGCAGGGGGAGCGTGACCCAGAGTGTCCTCAGGAGAGTGAGTGTGACCCTGACTGTCCTCAGCAGGGGAAGCGTGCCTCCTCTAGACGTGAGACCCACCAGGCTCTGCCGCACACTGGCACGCATGGTGACACGAGTGGGACACCTGCCTTCTAGAAGCTCCACTGAAGTGACCCGCAGATTCCAGACCCCAGGGCAAGCTCAAGGCAGACGACAGGACGTCGAGAAGACGGACCCTAGGACACTTCAGACACCCGTCATTCTGCTGCCTCTCAAAACCAGGCTCCTTGTCCTGGTCGGCGGCTGCAGGCCAGCTGTGGGGTCCCCACCCCACCCTGCGAGCCAGAGATCCTAAGGACGCCCTTCCCCAGCCACAGGTCACATGACTCGACCCCTGCTGGGCTCCCAGCCCAAGGCCACCCTCCAGACTGCAGCAGGTCCCTCTCCGGGGGCTCGTGGGCAGCCCCTAGAAGCCAGCAGCAGCAGCCTCACACCCAGCAGGCTCCCGAGCCCAGAGTCCTGCACCCTGCCCACCCAGCCCCGGCCAGCACACACGGCCCCTCTGCCCCCCCTGGGGGCTGAGCCAGACTCCACCCCTCACCACCCACCCCTGCTCAGTCCCCCTGGCGCTCTCCCAGGCCCCCCCCCCCAGCACTTCCTGGCCCCACGCACTCCCTGACCACGTCTCCATGCAGAGACACGGCCTCTCCCTGCTTTGCACACCTGCGGAGCTTCACTTCCACTCCCAGGCTGCTCACAACTGCCCTCCCTGAAGAGCTGTGCATATTTCAGCCCTCGGGCCTTCCCCACAGTCTCAGGGTCAGGGGCTGCGAGTGGCTTCTGGCTTTGTCACTGAGAATAATCACGGCTCTCCCCTCTAGCCCCTCACTCCTGAGGGACCCCTCTATCCCCGGCTGGCAGCTCATCAGCAACCCATGACTCAGAGTGCCAGGCGGGGCTGGGAGGACCCAAGGGCCGCGTCCCGTCCACAGCGAATGGGGATCCAGGCGGGATTCCGCGGTGCCAAAGTTGGGCAGCTTCCTGGGAAAGGGCACTGGCCCCGAGCTCAAGGGAGGGTCCTGGGCCTCGCGTTCTAGAGACCGAGACAAGCCCCTGGCGGACACACCAGGGTGGGTGGGGGCTAAGCAGGTGCTCCCCAAGGCTGCCGCCAGCTCTCTCTCACTGCCCCGAGCCCTGCTTTCTGTAAAGGGTCCCAGAGCAGGTCACAGCAGACCACCACCAGTGCCTTACAATGACAAGCTCTCTTCTGCGAATGACTCCGTCACTCCGCGGGCAGACCCTCCGGGCTGGGAAGGGGACTGCGGGGTGCATTGCAATCCCTTCCGGACGTGCTCAGGGCGGCCGGGCACTGCCAAGTGGAAGCACTGTCCGTGTGCCAAAGGAGCTCAAGGGACGGTCCTGGGTGTGCAAGGCGCACGCACCACACCTTTCTCTGTCCCGCCCGGGGCCCACGGTGCACTCCGTTAAACTGATACAGTGCTAAATGACAGGAGGCGCCTTTAACGGAAGAAGCAACACACGGTGTCGAGTTCCCGGAACCGGGCACCGGACCGCAGACACACCCGGGCAGGAACCCTCGGCTCACTCCTGGAGCCGGTGGAAACGACTTCTGCGAAGGGGACGAGGGCGGCCAGCCCGGGGAGCTGGACTCTCCAAGCGCGTGCACCCTGGGACGGCAACTGTCACGACAGCGCCGGGGGCGCGGGGGCGCGGGGCCACTCGGCGGCGGGCGGCGGCGGGCAGGGGCTCGGCGCGGGCGGGCGGAGGGGCGAGAGCGACTTACTGCTCTGGGGCCCGCGGACCTGCGGGCGCCGCGGGCGTGCGGCCCGGGCCGGGGGCTGGCGGCGGCTCCCAGGGGTAGCGCGGGCGCGGGCCCGGGCGTGGCGGCGGCGGCCCCCGGGGGCTCGGGCGCGCCGGGCCTGCAGGCGGGCGGCCAGGCTCCGGGCGGGCCCGCGTCGCCGGCGCCCAGCGCGGCGGGGCCGGGCGCCTTGATGCGGTGCAGGCCGTCCTGCAGCATGCGCTGCGTGCTGGCCTCGCTGAGCCAGCACAGGAACAGCTCGTCCACCTTCATCTTCAGCACCGGCTGCAGCACCTTGCCCGGCGGCATGGTGGGCGCGGCCCGGGCCGCCCCGGACTCCCGGGGCTCTGCCGCCCGGGGGCGCGGGCCGAGGCGGGGGCGCGGCGGCCGCGAGCGGGCGGCCCGCGCCGCTCAGCGCCGCTTCAAAACGGGCGCGCCCGCCGCGCTCCCCCACCCGGGCGCCGCGTCGCGCGTCACCGCGCCGCGCGACGTCACCACGGCGGACACGTCATCACCACGGCGACGCCGCCGCTCGGCGCGCGGGCCTCGCCGTCCTCCCGGCCTCCGCAGGGGGCTTGGTCGGGCTGAGGGGCTGCAGTGGGATGAGAAATGGGCGGCGATGGCCGCGCCGCCCGAGGCCGCTCGGCCTTCCGGGAGCTAAGGGGGGGCGGCACGCGACGCCTCAGGACAGGCAGTGGTGGGAGCATGCGCGGCGCGTGCCCGCCGGAGTAGGCGGGGCAGGCCCCTGGATCGAGCATGCGCGGAGCAGACCGCTGAAGACCCGAGTCCCAAGGCCTAGTGGTCGAGCAGGCGCAGTGCCTGCCCGCGAGGAGCGAGCCAGAGGCACGGCTGAGCTCGAGCGGGAGGGCGGAGAACGGCCGCGGGCCTGCGCAGTGGGTGGCCGCGGAAGCGGAGGAGCACGCGCGGTGCGTGCCCGCCGATCGCGGGAGCGAGCCTGGGCTCCAGGAGTGCGAGTGGGGCCCTAGGTCGGGTTTGCGATTCGGCGGGCGGCCTCGCACACCGAGGGCCGTGTTTCGGTTGGTTTTACGTATCAAGCGGAATGGCAGGCGGGCAGTGCGGCGCCTCTCCACGCAGGCTCTCTAGGATGGGCATAAACTGCTCTGATGGCCACAACACGGCCCGGCCGCCGGAGGAGACAGGGTTTTCTGGGCGTGCCACCGGGGCCCGGCCCCGCACCCGAGCTGACCGCAGCCCCGCTCACCCTCTAGACCTAAGTGACGCTAAGGCGACCTTCCCGGCCGGGCCGGCTTCGCAGGGGAACTGCACGGTCCGGCCGGAGCTGAGCTCGCCCGCAGCCAGGCGCCGGCCTACTGTGAGGGCGACGGTCTCACACTTCGGCCTCGTTTCTTGCTGGGTGTGACCGGGGCGCGTCTCGCAGGGAGGCCGAGGCGGAGGCGAGGTGCGGAGGCTGTGTGCGCTCTGCTCCCCGGGGCGTGCGCCCAGGCGTGCGCCCAGGCAGGTCCGCGTCCGCGGAGCGCAGACCCACCTCTGCCGGGAACAGGGGCGCTTTTCACCGTGCGCCTTGACAGGAGCCGTTTGATTCATCGCTGTGGTTTCGGGGAAAGGGCTCCTTTGAGCGCCTGCAGAGCTGGATTTATAGACGCGGGCACCGCGGAGACGCCAGGGCAGGGCCGGCGCGGGGCAGACACAGTGGGCCTTCAGGCCCCTGCGGGCCTGGGGTCCCCTCGGGGAGGCCCTGGGCAGGGAGAATAAAGGGGCTGTGGAGCCGGGCTGGCTGGCGGGGCCTGGAGTCTGCAGAGCTGTCCCCAGCAGAAGCCGGGGTCCTCCTTGGCTCGAGGCACAATGAAGCTCTAATGGTTGGGGCCTCCAGGTGAGGCCCGCCCCCTGCCACCTCAGCCCTGAGCCCCTGTGTCCCCAGCCCCACCTGCCGCTGCTGGGCTTGCAGAATCCCCCTGGCTGCTCCTGTGGCTCAGGAAGTGCCCTGTTTATTTGTGGATCACGAAGTGCCCTGCTTACCTCCACCCCCGGCCCTGGAGGCTGCTTGAGACCTGGCCAGCCTGGGTGACCTGGCCCTGGGTGGCCCTGAGCCCCAGAGGTATGGGTCCTGCAGCCGGAGGGGAAAGTGCCACCCAGTCTATGCCACCGCCAGCGCGGCTTGCTGTCCCTCGTCCTTTGCTCTCGTTTAATGCCACGTGTTACCTCCCGGCATTTGGTTTGGTTTGCAAACCTAGAAAAGGTCCCTCGCTAAACGTCTTAAACACGTGCAGGTGCTAGCTTTTCTGTGGCACTGCCAGGTGGCTCCGTGGGAGGGGGTCAGGCTGCTGGGACATGGCACGTCCAAAGACCAGGCAACCATCAGCCAAGGAGGGCTGAGAATCCCAGACGCCCAGATGGGACCCGGGATGGGCTCAGAGTCCCTTCTCTTCTGTCACCAAGGAGACATTGGATACAGTGGCATGGGCACAGGCCCGGGTTCTGCTCCATTTTGATCGGCCTTTACCAGAGCACTCTGGCTTCCTCTTGCTTTGTTTTTTAACAGGGCTGGGGTCCAGGGGTGCGTGACCACAGAGCCGCACCCCAGCCCTTTTTATTTTTTACTTAGAGACAGGGTCTCGCTCACTTGCTTAGAGCCTCGCTCAGTTCTTCAGGCCGGCCTCCAACTCACCATCCTCCTGCCTCAGCCTCCAAGCTGCTGGGATCACAGGCTTGTGCCACCACATGCGGCTTCTTTCTTGATTCCAACTCCCAGGGGGACCTCGGGAGCCCAAGGGTGTGGGTCAGGCAGAGGGGACCTTCCTGTGACAAGAGGAAGGCTGCACCCCTCACCCTGACTCGTGGTTTGGTGCTGCTTCCGCCGTGGGCCTTCGCATCCCGGGGACCATCTTGCTGTGAGAAGCTCTGCCGGTGTCACCCGTCTCAATGTATTTACGGGCTGAGCTGCGGAGAGGAACGCTGGTGCCGAGCCCCAGCCTGTGTGTGGGTGCCACAGGCCTGAGAGGTTGGCTCTGGGTGTCCCCAAGGCCCCACGTGATAAAGGCCTGTCTCCCTCTCACTTGGAGCCCGTGGTGACATGGGATCCACTCAGATGACCCAGAGTAATGTCCCCATTTCAAGCCCTTGATTTAGGCACCCAGAAAGGCCTTCATTGTGTTTGCTTGTGTATCTGGCTGCAAAGCCCCCAGCCTGGGTGGTTGGATCAGCAGAGGTCGATCTCTGTGTCCCGGAGGCTGGAGGTCCAAGGTTCAGGGTGGGCAGGGCTGGCTCCTCCTGAGGCCTCTCTCTCTCTCTCCTGGGCTCACAGATGCCGTCTTCTCCCTGTGTCCTCACAGGGGCATCCCTCTGTGTGTGTCTGTGTCCTCCTCTCCTCTTCTTACAGGGACCCCAGTCCTGCTGGGTCAGGGCCACCCTGGGGCCACATACCTGCCCCCACACACAGCACATCCCAAGGTCCTGGGGCCAGTGGGGGCATGATCAGCCCACAGCAGGGCCCACGTGTGGCCTCAGTGGTGGGAGAGGCTGGTACACGTTGGTGACCACCATCCCTTGGGAAGCTCAGGATCCCGCAGCAGAGAGCTGGGGAACAGGAAGGCTGCTTCCTGCCCCAGTTTATGGAGTCTGTGTTGAGGCCGTCCATCTGGAGGGACTCCCTCCTCCTCTTGTCCTTTAGCCCTTGGGCACGTCACTTTGAGGTCCAGTGTCTGGGCACAAACTGTGCCAATGACCGCAGACAGAAAACAGATTGGTCAGTGCCAGGGCTGGGCAGGGAATGGGGAGGGGTCTCCTGCTGGGGTTGAGCGTGACCTGGAACAAGGCAGAGGTGGTGGTCACAACCTGGAGAGGAAACTGAAGGCCGTTAGCTCCCACCAATGGTCGACCTCACATACAGTGAATTTCACTTCCACAAAGAGGGAGGAGGCTGTGCAGGAGAGCGGGCGAGAAGCCCCTGGAAAGCCCCTGTGGACGGTGTAGGAAGAAGGGGCGCCACGCCAGCTGGAAAGGCGCTGGACGAGGAGGGTGGCCAGCCCCCATCAGAGGGACCCCCGGCAAACCCGCATCTGGAGCGCCTGAGGGTCCCTTTCCTGTATTGGGTGCTCAAGGTGGCTCCCATCTTGGGGGCACACAGAGCGCTCCGCGTCTGCGTTCTCCTCGGTCAGCACCTGGAGCGCGTGAGGGTCCGGCTCCCATCTTGGGGGCGCACAGAGCGCTCCGCGTCTGCGTTCTCCTCGGTCGGCACCTGCAGCGCGTGAGGGTCCGGCTCCCATCTTGGGGGCGCACAGAGTGCTCCGCGTCTGCGTTCTCCTCGGTCGGCACCTGGAGCGCGTGAGGGTCCGGCTCCCATCTTGGGGGCGCACAGAGCGCTCCGCGTCTGCGTTCTCCTCGGTCGGCACCTGGAGCGCGTGAGGGTCCGGCTCCCGTCTTGGGGGCGCACAGAGCGCTCCGCGTCTGCGTTCTCCTCGGTCGGCACCTGGAGCGCGTGAGGGTCCGGCTCCCATCTTGGGGGCGCACAGAGCGCTCCGCGTCTGCGTCCTTCGCTGCCCAGTGGACAATGAGGTTCCAGAGTGATTCTCATCCTGCCCCCCCCACCCCCAGGGCTGGGCATGTTTGGCGTGGGATTTCCCAGGAAGGGTTTAGGACCGTCTGGTGAGGTGGGGCTGTTCACCAGGACACGAGGAAACCAGGACATCTGAAGAGAGTTGACAGTTGGCAGTGACGTCGTGAACACTCAGTGTAGCTCGCCACAAGCCAGTTTCCTGTACGTTAGTGTCCTGGCCCCTCGCCAGCCCAGGCGCTTGGGTGCCCGGAAAGGCATGCCCAACCCAACCCCAGAACTGTGGGGGGTTATTTGGAAACAGGGTCTCTGCAGTGGTCATTAGTGGAGGGTCCTGAGATGGGCTCCTCCTGGGTCAGGGGGCCCTCATGCCATGGCCGTGTCCTCCCAAGAGACAGAGGAGGGGACACAGGCACAGAGGAGGAGCCCCGTGGAGACGGAGGCAGAGACTGCAGTGAGGGGCCACCCGCCCAGGGCCACCTGGAGCCCAGGAGCTGGACAGGCAGGGGGAGCCTCCGTGGTGGAGTCCGTGGAGGGAGCTCAGCCGGGGACCCTGGTCCAGTCTCCGCCCTCCAGGCCTGGGGAGCTGGACTCCTGTGGTTTAAGCCCTGGGTGTCTGGCACCTGGTCAGGCGGGGCTGGAAGTCACAAGCGGAGCTTGTTTAGACCCGGAGCCTCAGGGAATGGTCTGGAGAGCTGTGCTTCCCACCCAGCCTGGCGGAGGTGCTTTTCTGAGAAACTGCCTGGTGGGTCTGTTTTGTCAGTTTGGTGCATTTTAAATGCCAGGCCCAATCAGAGGGAGCCACCCTTCCTCCAGAGAGCCCAGACCCGCGCCTGTCTCTGGAGGGCCCGCTCTTTGTTTAAGGGTACGTTTGTTCCCTAAGTGGCTCGTGCTGTGGGCCTCTCCTTTCCCCTGTGGAGGGTGCGTCTGCCCCTCAGCAAGTTGCGCATTTGAGTTGGGGGGAGCTGGGGGGCCGCGCCCGCTGCGCAGGATGGTTGAGACCCTGCAGCAGCCGCAGACCAAGGCGCAACCTGCCTCCCCGATACCCCAGAGCCGCGGGACCGCCCTGTGCGTCCTCGGGGGTCCTGCGGGCCTGCGAGGGGTTCATGCACCCCGGAGCAGGGCCGGGTGGGGAGCGGTGGGGGGCGAGTCATCCCCGCGGCCTGATTCTCCCGCAGGACCTTGTCCCATCCGCTTCCTCCCGCGCGCACCTCGCGCCACTTGTTTGGAAACATAAGTTGGAAAGGCCCCCCCCCCTTTTTTTTTCCCCATTTTCATCTCTAATTGAATTCTCTCCTGACCCTTTCGTCCCCCACGGCTGTGGTTCAGGTTTTGATGATGAGCAAAAGAATTTTGTATTTGGATAATACAATTTTCTCACTTGCCTTCAGCAACCTTCAACTCAATTTCCTCTCCCCGGAGACAGTGTATATTACAGAATAGAATCAGATTCTTTATTCATAGGGAAAAAGTTCCAATTTCATCTGAATATTCAGCGTTTCGCTCCGGCCGGGGTGATGGATGGCGTATGGAAATGCGTAATCAAAAGGCGGAGTGCGCGCTGCTATTGAAAGAAATAATGAAGTCTCCATGATCTTCTGCGAAGGGTCCGGAGCGCACTGGCGGCGCGGGACCCGGGCTTTCTCTTATTACCTTTCCAATAACGTCTCCGTTGTTGGGGGGAGGGAAATGTGGTCAGGAATTAAGAATTAATGCGCGGGAACGTGAAATGGAATCGCTACCAGGGCCAAGGGGCAGGGGGGTGCCACCGTGAGTGGAGGAATATGGATCGTCTCCTGGACAGAACCCGGGAAGCTGCCGGACCTAATGAGCGCCCGCCTGCCCGGCGAGGATTGGAGCCGGGAAGATGAATCCTTGGGAGGCCGTGCAGAATTGACACCGCGTCCCCGCAGATGAGGTCCTGGTGCAGGCCCGAGCAGCCTGCAGCGCCCGCGCTGGGCCACAGGTCCGAGGTCTGGGCTTGGATCTGCGGGTGTGCGTTAAAACTAGCAGCTCCAAGAAGCAGACCCTGTCCAGGTGGCTACCTTCTGTCCCCCTGTGTATCACCCTAAGGCACACTGGGAAGAATTCACCAGGTCCAGGGTCCCCACACATTGGGTACCACCCCTGGGAGCTCAATACCCTGCCATAAATGGTGTGGTGCTTGACTGTGCGCTTTGAGCGGTGGCCGCATGACCTGTGAGACCCGACGCCAAGTAAATGTTCTGTGCAGAGTGTCACATTGTATCCTTGAGGCAATAAGGAGAAGGCAGAAATCTATACCTGTTCAATACCAAGGCGACCTCACTTCCCTGAGTATTTCTGACCCCAGCTGGGCTGAATCTACGGATCCGGAGCCTGCAGATGCCGACAGCTGGC
Source organism: Marmota monax (assembly GCF_021218885.2). Lineage (NCBI taxonomy): Eukaryota > Metazoa > Chordata > Mammalia > Rodentia > Sciuridae > Marmota > Marmota monax. Next base: position 3,815,870 of record NW_026692492.1, on the reverse strand, counting down.
TGCATTTTAAATGCGTGTTCAAGGGGCACCTTCCGTCTTCAGTTCACACTCTAAGTGGCGGTAATTCCCATTTGCCATCTCTGATTAAACACGGCCCACCAAAGGGCTCATTGTGAATATGATTTTGTGTGTCATCCCTCAGCACAGCTCTGTGGGCTACAGTGTCCTCGGCAGATTCTTCAGAGCACCGCGATGCCGCCAGACAACCTCAGGCTCTGTCTGAAATTCCCCTTTCCAGATTTTGTACCGAGGTGACGTCGGCAGAACATGCAAGTGGCCCTCTATTGATTTCACTGGTTTTCAGCCAGAGGGTCATGGAGTGGTCAGACATCTCCAGGTCCCACTGAGCCACACCCGCAGCCCCCTTTATTTCTTATTTTGAGACAGGGTCTCGCTAAGTTGCTCAGGGCCTCGCTCAGTTGCTGAGCCTGGCCTCCAACTTGCCATCCTCCTTCCTCAGCCTCCCCGCTGGCTGGGCCCGGGGTCTGCCCCACACGCCCATCTCTGATCTCTTTAAAAGGAGCAGTGTGGACGTCAGAGCTTTCAGAGTGCCTCGGGCCCCCTGTGGGACCCTGCCTCTGCCACGTGCAGCCCGTCCCTTGCTGGGGGTGACTGTCCTGGGAGGAGCCGCTGTGCGAAGGCACTTGCTGTCCCTCGGCCTCTGGGGGAAGCAGGTCCTCAGCCCCCGCGAGGTGCCCTGCTCTGGGTGAGCCGGCGCCTTTGGTGGGTTTCTGACCCCGCTGACCCTCAGCATGCTCCCCACTGCACACGTCCCCGGGTCCCAGGCCCACCCTCCTGCTGACCAAACAGCGGTCACTTAGGAGCTCCCACGGGCCTCTCGGGGCTGGACGTTGCTAGAACAGCCCTGCGCCCTCTGCACCTCTATCAGGGAACCCCCCACGCGGGACTCGATGGACGTCCACTCAGCAGGCCTGACCCACTCCATTACTGCCCCGTCTGCAGCCCGCGCCCACCTGTCCCTGGGGGTGGACCTGAGCGTCCCACCCCTCATGACACGCTGGCCCCCAGCCCCCATCCTGAGGCCGCCCAGGGTCCCTGACGCAGTCACACAAAACCCTCTCATCTCTACAAGGAGCAGCCGGGTCCCCGCAGGGCCCGGGTCCCACCCCCGTCTGCCCGTGACCTGGGCCTCGGGGCTCACGTCGGGAGCCAGGGCCAAAGCCACCCCGTGTGCCGGAGGGTTGCCATCGCACGTCGGAGGGGACGCTTCCAAAGGCTCTTCTGGGCTCTGGCGGGCGCCAGGGGTTTCCGGTCTGCACCCCACTTCTGCTCATCCTCTTGTTCAAACTTCTTTTCTTGGCACCAGGGACTGACTCGAGGGCGCTGACCACTGAACCCGGCCCTTCTCAGGTATGTTGAGAGCCAGGGTCTCCCTGCGTGGCTCAGGGCCTCGCTAAGTGGCTGAGGCTGGCCTCCGACTCCCGAGCCTCCTGCCTCGGCCTCCCCAGCTGCAGGAGGACAGGCGTGCGCTGCCCCCGGCTGCAAAGCCGCTTTCCAAGGCCGCGTCCGGAGGAGCCTTTTCTTTCTGGGTTGCGCCCACTTCACCGACAGCAAAGGCAGTGCCCCTGACCCTGTCTCTACTGACCTCCTCTGCAAGGCTGCAGACCTGTGACCTTGTGTGCAAGGTCACGGCACGTGGACGTGCAGACGGGGCCAAGTGCTGGGAGGGGGAGGGGGAGGGGACCCAATGGCTTTCTGCAGGAATCTTTTCGGTGGCCAGCCATTCAGAGGACGGAGGTCGGGGGCACCCCACCCCACGGATGTCGGGGGCTCAGAGGGGACAGCGGGGTCTGTGCCAACTCTACGCGGGCCGGGTCCAGCCTGAAGTGAGCCGCGGGCCCCCCGTGTGTCCCCGAGCTGCGGAGGGGGCCCCCGGGACGCGGCCCACAGCTGTGTTGGAAGCCGCCGGCGGGTGGAAGGCTCAGACCCCCCGCGCTTTAAATAGCCACATCCTCAGGGCTCAAAATAGCCCCGTGGGGAAGTGGCCCTGGACGCAGGCCCAGCTGTCCAGGCGTCCCGGGCCTGTGGCTCCCGCAGGAGGGCCCAGGGATTCCCAGGGACAGGCAAGAAAGGAGCACCCTGGTGCTGGCTGCAGGTGTGGACTGAACGGAGGATGCTTGTGGGATCCCCAGTCGGTGGACCCCGCAGGGGCAGTGACCCCAGCCAGAGGTGGACCCCGGGGTCTCCCAGGCACTGTGGACCCCATGACTGAGGGTGTCCACTGGCCCCGTCCACAGGGCCAAAACTGAGGTCCCTTCAGGGGACCCGGGGTGCTGAGCCCTAGGTGTGGCAGTGAGTCTCCCAGAGAATTCACTCTGTCATGCTTCAGGGGACCGTCCCACAGAGCAAGAGAGGAGTGGCCCAGGGTGGGCAGCTGGGGCCACACACAGGGTGAGTGTGCACAGAGCCGCCACGTTCACGATGCCCCTGAAGGAGAAACAGCCACGATGCCTCTGAACTGGGGAACGGATAGAGTGGGGTCCATCCGCGCAGTGGAATATTACTTGGCCGTGAAAAGGAACGGCTGTTCCACCATGACTGACCGTCAAGGCAGGGTGCTCAGCGACGGCAACCCACCCAGCCAGGAGATGTGCAGGACAGGCACCCACGGGGCGGAAAGCGGAAGGACACCTCCTTCATCGCTTAGGCACAAGGAGGTAGGGGTGGGGGACAGCTTCTTCTGCAGGCTCTGCACTGCTCTGAGTGGACTCGATGGCCTCCCACCCTGTGAGTGACCCCGGGCTGCCGAGCTGTGCCGTAAACGGGTGGACTGTGAGGTCTGTTTTCAAGAATGAACCAGGAAAGACGGGCGAGGGGTGGGGCGGGTCTGGGGGGTAAGGGGGTGGGGCGGGTCTGGGGGGTCCATGCCAGAGGGCACGTGTGGTGGGGTGAGCAGAGGGGTCGGTCACAGGCTCCTGAGGTGCACAGGGGGCTGGGTCTCCCCAGGCTTCCAGCTGGCACCGTGGCCGAGAGTCGTGCACCCACTGACTCTGCACCCCACTAAGCACCCCACTGACTCTGCACCCCACTAAGCACCCCACTGACTCTGCACCCCACTAAGCACCCCACTGACTCTGCACCCACTGACTGTGCACCCCACTGACTCTGCACCCACTGACTGTGCACCTGCCAGAGTCCGGCTGCAGCACTCTAACATGCACCCACTGAGTGCACCCCACTAAGCACCCCACTGACTGCACCCACTGAGAGTGCACCCCACTAAGCACCCCACTGACTCTGCACCCCACTGAGTGCACCCCACTGATTGTGTACCCACTGAGAGTGCACCCCACTAAGCACCCCACTGACTCTGCACCCACTGACTGTGCACCTCACTGAGTCTGCACCCACTGAGTGCACCCCACTAAGCACCCCACTGACTCTGCACCCCAGTAAGCACCCCACTGACTGCGCCCACTGACTCTGCACCGCGAGGCCTCGAGGCGGGCGGCCTGCTGCCCGAGCGGCTGTGGCCCCTGGAGGCCGAGAGGGGGAATGTCCAGGGGCGAGCAGCTGCGGGCTCAGGGCTGGTATTTGGGGCTGGCTCCTGTCCCGGCCGGGAGCCGCCGGACGGTCAGGAAGCCGCCGCCCCCGGGGACCGAGCCCAGATGCCCTCCTGCAGAATCCCAGGAATGCGCTCGGCCCTGGGCTACGCGGCTGCGCAGGACGTGCGCGGGGTCGTCCGCGGGGCGCTCTGCAGGGCCACCCGAGGGGCATCGTGGCCGAGGGGCCTGGTGGGCGTCCTGGGGACCACCCAGCCTTGGGAGACGCGGAGGCCCCCGAGCCTTCAGCAGGAGGCCCACGTCCCCAGCCCCGTCCACCGCGTCGGGAGGGTCATCTCGGAGCCTCAGGCCCTGCACGGTCTGCACTTCCTGTGAGGTCGACGTTGGCTGGGGACAGGGACCGGGCAGCCTGAAGACGGGGTCACTAGGTCACGAGTCCTCCCCTCGCAGCACCCAAGCCGCACGCCACCCCCAAACAGTGTCTGTCCCCCCGGGAAGGCACCAGGGGTGGGCAGCAGAGACCCCGAGGGCCACTCTCGGACCAAGGAGGGGGTCTGTGGGTCCGGACAGGCTGGTGACGGAAGGACAGAGGGATGGGTGATGGACAGATGGGTGAGTGATGGACAGAGGGATGATGGACAGAGGGATGGATGATGGACAGAGGGATGATGGACAGATGGATGGGTGATGGACAGAGGGATGATGGACAGATGGATGGATGATAGATGGATGGATAGTGGACAGATGGACGGATGATAGATGGATGGATAGTGGACAGATGGATGGGTGATAGACAGATGGATGATGGAAAGATGGATGGATGATAGATGGATGGATAGTGGACAGATGGATGGATGATAGATGGATGGATAGTGGACAGATGGATGGGTGATGGACAGAGGGATGATGGACAGATGGATGGATGATAGATGGATGGATAGTGGACAGATGGACGGATGATAGATGGATGGATAGTGGCCAGATGGATGGATGATAGATGGATGGATAGTGGACAGATGGACGGATGATAGATGGATGGATAGTGGACAGATGGATGGGTGATGGACAGAGGGATGATGGACAGATGGATGGATGATAGATGGATGGATAGTGGACAGATGGATGGATGATAGATGGATGGATAGTGGACAGATGGATGGATGATAGATGGATGGATAGTGGACAGATGGATGGGTGATGGACAGAGGGATGATGGACAGATGGATGGATGATAGATGGATGGATAGTGGACAGATGGATGGATGATAGATGGATGGATAGTGGACAGATGGATGGGTGATGGACAGAGGGATGATGGACAGATGGATGGATGATAGATGGATGGATAGTGGACAGATGGATGGATGATAGATGGATGGATAGTGGACAGATGGATGGATGATAGATGGATGGATAGTGGACAGATGGATGGATGATAGATGGATGGATAGTGGACAGATGGATGGATGATAGATGGATGGATAGTGGACAGATGGATGGATGATAGATGGATGGATAGTGGACAGATGGATGGATGATAGATGGATGGATAGTGGACAGATGGATGGGTGATAGACAGAGGGATGATGCACAGATGGATGGATGATGGACAGAGGGATAATGGACAGATGGATGATGGACAGAGGGATGATGGACAGATGGATAGATGATAGATGGATGGATAGTGGACAGATGGATGGGTGATGGACAGAGGGTTGATGGACAGAGGGATGGGTGATGGAGCGCAGCAGATGAAGACCAGATGATGGACAGACAGATCCCTGATGGACAGGTAGACCACTCCGGTCCACAGAGGACGGACAGACGCAGGCAGACAGGACAGGTAGATACGTGATTGACAGATGCCAAAGGGCCGGGTGCATGGACGACATAGGGCTTGGTGGCAATGGACCCATGGAGCAGAGACGTAGGGGACAGAGGCAGGACTTGGGGGGACGTAGGGCAGGAGGTAGGTGACAATAGGCAGGTGCACAGAGGCAGGTGACAGGGACAGAGAGCAGGGCTCCGGGCAGCAGGAGTGAGACCAGGTGCCCAGGGACTGGGTGGACCTCGTGCCCCGGGGAAGGCAGGAGGGGACCTGGGGCTCTGAGGACAAGGATAAGTGTCCAGCGTCTGTGTCACGTGCCTCCTTCCACATCAATACGCCCGGCTGCTTGTGACCCGGGCTGTCCCAGAGAAGGGACCGGAAAACCCCCCGTTAGGCAGCCAGCGGAGGGCGCTCTACCCCTGAGGTGACCGCACCCTTTATTTCCTTTTGAGACACAGTCTCCCCGAGTTGCTGAGGCTGGCCTCCCACTTGAGGTCCTCCTGCCTCAGCCTCCTGACACTGTGTCTGGCTCAGACGGACGGTTTCTTTTTCTCTTCCTCCTCCTCCTCCTCCTCCTCCTTCTCCAGGGAAGGAGCCCGGGGTGCTGACCGCGGAGCCCCGTCCCCAGCCCTTTTTATTTCTCCCTTGAGACAGGGCCTCCCTAGGTTGCTCAGCCTCACTCACTTGCTGCGGCTGCTGAGAACTCGTGATCCTCCTGTCGCAGCCTCCTGAGCCGCTGGGCTGACAGCATGGGCCACGTGCTGGGCAGTGGAGGTTTCCACTGGCCAAGGCTCCCTGAGACCACACGTGTGCCGACAGACACGCACTGTGTCACTTCTACAGCGGCTGTCACGTGCACGACTCTAGTGACGCTCACACCCGGCTTCCTCCCGCACCTACCCACGGAGCCCTGGGCTCCAGTCCCTGTCCCGCCGTCCAGCTATGGCCTCCTGCTGTCTGTCTGTCCCCCAGCTACCTGCTGTCCGTCACCTGTCCTCAGCTACCTGCTGTCCGTCAGCTGTCTGTCCAGGGGCACCAAGGTCCCCTGCCTGGCGGGCACTTCCGACCTGCAGGGGAAGGAGGAGCCCCAAGCCTGGGTGCGTCTCTTGGGGGTGCTGAGGTGCACCCTGCCCTTGGCCACCACGTGCCCGAGGAGGAGGAGCAGGGGGGCAGACCAGGTGTCCCAGCCCGGCTGCCCGGGGACCTGGTGCATGTGGACGGAGAGGCCACAGCCCCAGAGCCCGGGGTCGAGGGCTCCGCCGACGTCCCATGTGGGTGTGCAGAGGCTGTTGGAGGGCGGCTGGAGGAGGTGGCAAGGGTCAGGGATCGCACGCCTGGTGACACCGCGTCCCTCTCTCCTCGGAGCCTCCCGCCCCGGCACAGAGCACAGCCAGCCTCCGTGGGGACGTGAGGGCGGGGACCGAGGGACGAGGGCCGTCCCAGGGGATTGATTTTCTGCACTGGCTGCTTCTGTCTCCCCACTGGGCCTGGAGGTGGCAGACCCCCAAGTCCCCTGCACCCCGGGTGCTGGTGACGGGGACCCTGAGTGGCATCCCAGACCTCTGGGACCTGCCGGCCGCTTCCGAGAGCCGGGCATTCTCCGGAGGTCTCCCGCTGCATCCAGCTGCCCGGAATCTCCCACGCGCACAAGCTGCTTCCTCCCTCTGACCCGGGTGTCCAGCTCCGCAGAGCAGCTGAGGGCTCCCGGGGTCCAGCGCTCAGGAAGAGGTTGATGGAACCCGGGGGGCGCCCACCCGGCCCTGCCCCATGGGACACCGGCGCCCGGGGACCCTCCGCCAGGGACAGGGCGAGATTCCTGGTCTTCCAGGAACCAGGTGGCCCCCACTGGGCCGGGTCCAAGACCTTTCCAACACCCCAGGACCTGCCAGTGGGAGACAGAGGCAGAGTGGACGGCCCTGCCCAGGGAGTGTCCACAGCCTCAGAGGCAAGGAGGAGGCGCCTCGGGAGGGCAGGGAGGGTGGGGAGCTTCATAGATGGGACACACCAGCGGGGAAGGAGCTGTGTGGGTCACCTATGAAACAGGTGACGTGGTGGCCGCGTTGGTGCCAGGGATGGACCCCAGGGTGCTCTAACTGGGCCCCGTCCGCGGGCCCCTTTTTACTTTTTATTTTGAGACAAGCTCTTGCTAAGTTGCTGAGGGTCTGGCCAAATTGCTGAGGCTGGCCTCCACTGCAATCCTCCTGCCTCAGCCTCCCAAGCTGCAGAATGACAGGTGTGGCCACCGGGTGGGGATGCTGAGCAGTCAGTCCCTAAAGGAACAAAGAGACCTAAATCAGGCTCTGAAGTGTGTGGCAGGGTGGTGTCTAGCACACTCACCATGTGGCACAACTGTCACCTCTGTCAAGTCCCAGAACGTTCCCTCCACCTGGTACCTTAGGTAGCACCCACTCCCGCCTCTCCTGCCCGGCCCCTGGCGACCCTGACCCATGTCCTGTCTCTTTGAGTTTCCTGTTGTGAACCTTCTGAATGGACAGATTCACACCCTGTGGGGACCTTTACGTGTGATTCTCTCACTGAGCACCTCCAGGTCCTCAGGGTCTGTCCACCCTGTGGCCGGTGTCAGATCGTCACTCCTTTTCATGGCTGCGTACTACTCCACTGTGTGGACCAAGTTCTGCCTGGGTCTCTGCCTCTCAGCACCAGGAGAGGATTGGGAGTGTGCAGCTGGGCGGGACTGTACCTGGGAGAGAGGGCGGTCCTGGGAGCTGGGGGTTGGGAGCCCAGGAGGGGGCAGGCTGGACCCTGGGAGATGGTCGAGTGGGTCAGATGTGCATGGACTTGGGGTGTCCTTGGGGCACAGAGCCCCTGATTTGCTGGGGGGTGGGGGCCCTCTGGGGCTTACTGGCTGGTGCGGGCCACAGGGCTGCCTTGTAGTAGGAGCGGGATTGCGTTATCTCGAGCGTAAAGTGGCACCTCCCTTGGTGACCTGGAGGGAGAGAGGCTGGTCCGCAAAGCGGACTTGGGAGGAAGAGTGGAGCTCGCTCAGGGCCGTCGCTGACCAGGTCAGGGTGCCCCGCCACCTACAGGAGGACCCAGCGAGGGCAGCCTGCGGCCCGCTGGGCGGAAACAGAAATGGAGCCGGCCCCCGCCCCCGGGCACAGCTGCGGACGCTGCCCCCCAGGCCCGGCACCAGGAATCCCAGAGCAGCCAAGGCCCGGGCTTAGCGGGCTAAAAACGGCCGCGAGGCTGCGGCCAGGAGCAGGGCGAGGCCGCTCACCTGGCGCCGGCGACCTCGCATTCCGGAGGCCAGCGACGGCTTAGCGCCGGGGCCCGATTTAGACGGGGCGGGTTCAGAGGCCCGGGCTGCGGAGGCCGGGAGGGAGGCCGGAGGGTGGGGGCTAGCGAGGCTGCGGGCAGAGGCGGGGACACCGGGCTGGAGAGGCTGGGGTACAGGGCTGGGGGCTGGGACAGCTCCCACCGCTGTCCCCTCTACCCGAAATGCGTCCCCCTCCCCCGTGGCCAGGTCCCCGGAGCCAGCCTGGGCGGAGAGGAGGCGGGGCCAGCCGCGACCTCGGGCTCCACCCACGCCACGCCCTTGGGTCCCGGTGACGGAGACCTGTCCCCAGGCCAGCCTGACCTCAGCCCCGGGGAATGTCCCACCTCCAAATTAGCTCTGGGTCCGGGAGGGGCTTGGGGTCGGGCTGTGCCCTGGGGGGGCCCCGCGGACAGCTGCGATGGGGGCTGGGGCGCAGGGGTGGACCCGGAGGGAGGGAGGGGACCCGGGGGAGGGGCCCCGGGGGAGGGGACCCGGAGGGAGGGGGCCCGGGGGAGGGGACCCCGGGGAGGGGGCCCGGGGGAGGGGGCCGGAGCGGGGCCCCGCGCGCTCAGCCGCGTCCTTTCCGGGCCCCGGTGCAGCCCCGGTCGGTGCGCGGCAGCTGCGGGTATTAATAGCCGGGTCAGCCGGGGCCAGGTGTCCTGCGCCGGCTGTCGCCGTTGCCCGGGAACCAGCCCTAACAAACCACGGGGCAGTCTGCGACGTGCCAAGCCCCGCGAACTCGGCAGATCCCGGGGGGACTGCAGGGGACATCTTGAGATTCCGAAACCCGAGGCCAGGGCTGGCCAGGCCCGCGGGGAGGACCCCTGGGCGACCCCGCGCCCTTGCGTTGCCCCGAGGCAGGGTCTCGCCCGAGCCCCGGCTGCGCGCAGCCTCCTCCTGCCTCCTGCCTCAGCCCCTTGGACCCTCGCGTGTCTTGGGGACCAGGGCCCTGGCACAGATGTGACCTGGGGTCGGCGTCCCCCTCGGCCCCGCCCCGCTCTGGCCACGCAGCCTGGCGGATCCCGCTCTGCATTTTCAGGCTGGGCCAAGTGCACACCGCGGTCAGCTGGAGCGAGGGCGGCGTCTACACCCGCGCGTGGGGGAGTTCGGACACCCCCCCCCCCCCCGTTGACCCGGCAGCATGTGAATCTCCTCGTTGTTCCCTGAACAGCGCAGCGACCTTGACAAAGGGTCCACCCAGTGTCCACCCAGTGTCCACGCCACTACTGCAGCGGGTCACTGACCCCAGTGGGTGGATGCACGGGATTCTGCACCGTGGGTCATTTTAGGAACACAGAGTGTGCACCCTGGCCTTTCCTGGCCCCAGGACACCCAGGGTGGCTCTGACCTCCGCAGGTCTGCACCCTTTGCCAATGAAGGAGCTCTGGCCGGGGGTGGCTCGGTGACAGAGCGAGGGCCTAGTGGTCCTCGGTTCAATTCCCAGCACCACCGGAAAATACAGCAAAAAAAGGGTTAGGGTTAGAGTCCTTTGCCCAGGACAAAGGACGTCTTGCTGAGCTGCTGAGGGCCACAGGAAATACCCAGGAAAAAGGAAACGAGTCAAGCTGCCCGAGTTAGCTCCGGAGGACCCTGCTAGAAAGCCAAGTGACCAGTGCCCTTAGGAGGCGAGGGTTGAGGGGCTTGGGTGGAACCGGTCTTCCTGTTCCTGGCTCTGTCAATTAATGTTCTGCCGTTCATCGATGTTGCTGCAAATGACAAGACTCACCCTTTTTCATGGCTGAATAGTATTCCACTGTAAATCATATGTGTGTGGGTATATGTAGAGAGAAACAGACGTGTGTGTGTGTGTGGGGGGTGTTTAATATATGTGTATATACATCTCCACATGGTTCACTCATCCTCTGATGGACACTCCACTTGCTTCCACACCTTGGCAAATAGGTCCACAGTAAACTTAGTGGTTGCTTACGGCCTCACTAAGTTGCTGAGGCTGGCCTCCAACCTGTGATCCTTCTGCGTCAGCCTCCCAGGCCGCTGGGATGACAGGTGTGCCTCACCCCACCTGGCTGGGCTGCGGTCGACAGTGCTTTGGGGTCTCCGGCCATACAGAGGTGAGTGCCAGGTACCTGGTGCGGCTGGTAAAGGGACATCCGGAGACCAGCTCGCATACCCCAACACACAGAGATGGCGTCTGGGTTTCCGTCCCCGTCCTCCCCCGCCCTGCGTTTCTGGACCCAGTAGGACATGAACTTTCTTGGCACACACCTCCCTGACTCTGTGCACGCCTCTCAGAGCCTGGGCCAGCCTCCGGGCTGTAAACTCGGGTTCATTCCAGGTGACAATAAAGTTCCCACCAATAACACGCGGGTGGTATGAACCACCCAGCGGCTGGAGGCACGGACTTCAAAACCGTTAATTAAGACAAGCTCGAGGTCCCTCGTTAGATTTCAGGGCAGACGCCAGATGCCACAAACCATCCTGCGCTTTTTAAACCCGTCAGCCACCTACTGAATGCGGCTGGAGAGAATCCAAAGGCTCAGATCTTTCCCGCGGTGGGACCCAGAGGAAGGGAGGCCGCACGGTCCATCTCGGGGGAAATTTTTTCATTTTGCAAAACTGAAAGGTGGCCGGGCACTCCCCACCTCTTCCCTCCAGGACGGTGTGGGTCCGAGGCTCTAGGGGTGGGGTCGTCTGTGCCTGGGTTGTCCCAGCAAGCACCACACTTCAAGGCCCATCTGCAGGTGTCAGAGCGGCAGTCCTTTTCATGGCCCTGTAATATTCCCCTCTGTGGCCGGACTCTGCTCGTCCGTGTGCCCTCTGATGGACATTCAGTTGATTGCTCATTTAACTGCCGTCCATGAGGCTGTTGAGGGGCTCTGTTGGGCTGCGATTCTCTGCAGAGGAGTCCCAGAAGGGAACTTGCAGGTGACCAGTGGACTTCCTCCTCGCTCTCCCCAGAGACTGCCCGCTCCCCGTGCCCTGTTTGCACACGGGGCTGCCATCTCTGCACGTGTCCTCCAACACCGCGTCTTCTGGATGGCTTGGCCATCGCGGTCCTGACCCGCGGGGGCAGCTCCTGGGGGGGCCGCGTGCGCGCACAGAGACGGCCCAATCCCTCCGCGCTGGCCTTTCTCGCTGCGCCGGGCCTGGCCTTGTCCTCTCCTGCGCCAGCCATCCGCCCGCTGAGGGTCATGGTCTGCGGCGTGGCGTGTGGTCACCGAGCCCAGGTCGGCTCACGTCCGACGGCCTCGGGCTGCCTCGCGCGGCTGCTGGGACCCCGCGGTTCTGGGGAAACCCTGGCTAAGTGGACGCGGCCTCGTAAAGGGCGTTTTACGGGCCGGTGGAACATTCCAGCCGCTGCGGCTGCCCACGGCTCCTCAGGGAAGGGCAGGCCGAGCCCCGCCGCGTCCGCCCAGAGCGGAGGCCGCCCCAGAGCGGAGGCCGCCCCAGAGCGGAGGCCGCCCCAGAGCCCGGGGTCCCCGGCGCGCCCTGCGCAGTGGGGCCGAAGCCCACCTTGCACGATTGGACACGGTGCTGGCCGCCCCGTTGGGCAGTCGGGGTCACCTGCGGGCACCTCCTTGATGTCCCTGGTAGGGAGCCCGGAGTCCCCACCCCGAGTGCCAAGCCGCCCTCCTTAGAGGTCACCGCCACTATTAAGGCCCTCCACGCGCCTGTCAGTCAAACCTGGCTGGGGACGGACCCCCTGCTCCCCAGAATCGATGCCACCCGGGTCACGGAGGAGCACCCCGCTGGCCCGGCCTCGGCCCCTTCCCGACAGCGGCCTCCCGCCCGGGTCTCTCTGTGGTGGCCTCCAAGTCCCGAGCCAGCAGCCTCCTCTCAAGCTGCACAAACACCGTGAAGGGGCTCCTGCAAGTGTCCCCAAAGCACCCGGCGGCTCCCACATCACAGGGGCGGTGCTTAGGAAAACACTGGCCCGGCCAAGCTGGCCCACGCTGCCCACAGCTGCAGACGCCGGATGGACACGCTAATCCTCCGGCCTCAGCCTCCGGCCTCCCCGCCACCCAGGTGCTTCCTGTAAGGAGGCGGGCTGGCCGCGGGGTGGGAGGCCTGGCGGGGCCTGCGGGCAGCTGGCCTGGGACCCGCCCCGGGGGCTGCAGAGGGGAGGCCAGTTCGGATCCTGCTCTGGCCGCAGCCCGTGGGGCTGGGACGGAGAATAACCAGGTGGTGGCCAGCGGCAGCTGCGGCCAGGTCCTCCTCCCTGACCCCCCAGGACCCCTTTCCCTCCCGTGGAGCTGGCCGGCACCTCTCTGCGTCTTGTCCCCAGGTTTCTGCCCAACCCTGGGGACCTGCACCAAGAGTCCCTGGAGGTGGGTCTCTCTTGGGTCAAGGACATTGTTTCCTGGCCTGGCCACCTCGGGGCTGGCTCCACCTTTCCCTGATGACCCAAGTTCGACACCTCGGGTCACCGTGCCGAGGAAGGTGGGCCTCATGGAACTCCGGAGCTGCCTGCCGGAGGGTTCCGGGGACTCTGTCTGTGCCCTGGGCGTGGCACGTGGACAGGGCGCTCCCTGCTCGGTGTCCTCACCGTTGGCTGCTGAAGTCCTGGTGACTCTTCGGCCCCCGAGGTCACGGCTGTCTGCTGCAGGCTGGGCTCCTGAGCAGGTGGCCTGAGGGGACCCGGCTTCTCCCAACTCAGCTGGCGCCGCGTGCCACCTCCCTGGGGGTCCGTCCCCCCCTCTGCATTCTCACAGGGACCCCGGGACCGTCCCCATCCACACCTCCGGGCCCTTGGGGACCCTGATGACGTCACAGGAGCAGAGTGTGCTGGCCGTCCAGCCTGGGGCTCTGCCACCCCGACAGGCCGTGTGCTGTGACCCTGCCTGGTTTCCGTCTGTGACCCTTGAAGAGGGTCCCACGGAGCACAGGGGCCGGGATGCTGCAGCTGAGGGCACAGGGACCCTTGGTCATGTTTTCAAAGTGACACCATCACATTTTTTTTAAAATGCTACTTTTAAAAGGACGGCAGCTCTCTATATTAGGCCATCGCAGTGTCACCAGCGCTCCCGGTTCTGTGCACAGCTCAGCATACGAAGTGACCTCAGTGTCCATCAGCACACGTGCAGACCAAGACAGCAGGCAGGGAATAGTACGCAGCCAGGAAAACAGTGGGCTCCCCTCACCTGTGACAACACGGATGGACCTGGGGGACGGTATATGGTGACATAAGACCCTCCAAACAATGTCCTCCTAGTGCTGGGACCAAGCCCACACTGGGTGCCTTCCCCCAGGTGGCCTGACTTGGGGTCAGGTCCAGGAGATCACATGAGGACGTCTCTGGGGACATTGTCCCATCTGCACCTGACCAGCCCTGGCTGCTCCCTCGGCTGCACTGTGGACAGGACCCTGGGGCTGGGCTCCTGCCTCCCCGGGCTCTGCAGACCCGGGTGGAGCCACTGTCCCTAAATATCGCCCCCGACGTCTGTGCAGAGCCTGAGGATGGGGTCATCGTCCTCCCCAGACGGGCTCGGGGGAGGCCGGGACTCAGCCCGTCCTGGGTGGAGGACGCCTCTCCTCTGTGACTCAGGCTCTGGGGACCGGGAGGGGACAACTCGGCGGCCCCAGCGACGTGCCTGCCTGTTCCCCACCAGCCACACGGTGGCGCTGCCGCCCACGGAAAGGCGCGCGCGGGGCTTTGGCAGGACCCGGTTGGTCCCCATTGTTCTCGCGACCCGCGGACCCGCGGCCCTTCCCGCCTCTGACCCTTCCCGCCCCCGGGGCTCTGGGGTCGAGGTCTTCGGTTGGGCCCAGGTGGCAGGCGCCCCTTGCCCCCGCGCTGTGCCCCAGGAAGTGGCGGCTTCCCCCCCCAGAGCCCGCGCCCGGGGCCTCACTGGAGGTCAGCGGGGGACACGGGCTGCGGCTTCAGGTTCCAGTGACCCACAGACCCCGGCCCTCCCCCGCAGCCACCGTCCCCATCAGGACACCCTCAGGCCCCGGGGCCGCCGGGCAAAGGTCCCTCCCCCTCTGGCACCCGAGCTCTGCTGGGGACACTCCTGTTGGCGTGACGGTGGCCTCTCTGCAGAGCCCGGTGACCCAGGGCCCTTCTGAGGTCACGGATCCGGCCTCTCCTGCTGCCCGGTCCCTCCTGAGCTGCGGGTGGACTTCCAAGCCGGCCACTCCCTGCTCCGGCCACTCTCGGCCTGTCGCAGCCCCTGGGGTCTGAGGGGTCCAGGGGACGGGACCATGAAGACGGAAGCCACTTGTGGAAGTTTCCCGGGTGAAACGGGGACCCGGGGGCCAAAGAGCCGGCTGCTGGGGTGATGTTGGGGCGCCCAGACTCGCTGGCCGGTGGGGGGAGGGCGTTGGGGGGCCTGGGGGGCCGGGCTGGGGCGAAGGCTGCCAACCGGGGAGCCAGGAGCCCGCTGGCCTTGGGGCGAAGCCGTAGCCAGACACAGGACTCTCCCCACCAGCCTGGTCCCTCTAGGTTCCTACCCAAGATGTCACCTGCCAACGCTGCCTTGAAAGACCACCTCCTGATGCATCTCCTGTGAGAAGAGGGAGTCCTCAGAGCAAGGAAGCCTCAGAAATCCCCGCCCTGCGTAACCGGGTGTCATAAACAGGCCGCCTCGAACCACAGCGTGGGCCATCCACGTGGTGGAGTATTATACAGCTAGGAAAAAGGAGCGGAGCTCTGATACCTGCTCCAGCTTGGACCCGGGGGACGTGAGGCTCAGGAGATACGTGAGTCACAAAAGGACCAACACTGCAGATGTCACTCAGGAGATCCACAGCGTCCTCAGTGTCGAGGAGACAGAGAGTGGACTGGTGGCTGCCTGGGGCTGGGGGAGAGGACCAGGAATTAGTGCTTAGCGGGGTCGGACCTCGAGTTTCATACGGTGGAGGAGGAATCTGGGGGGGTTGGTGGTGTCGTGGTGCAGCCGCAGCCGTGCCAAGGTGCAGGACACCTCCGAACGGTGCACAGGAAAATGTTCACGCCAGGGCCCTGGAGAAGAGGCGCCTCCCAGTCCTGGGGACTCTGAGCGGGATCAAAGCCCCAGCCCGGCCCTTGGGACCTTGGGGAGCACGTGTGGCTGGTCAGGGTGGGGAGCAGCGGCCTGGGTCCCCCCACCAGGTGCCAGGAGCAAGCCCACCCCAGGGGACAACCTGCTAGACAGGAGTGGTGGATGACAGAAAGATGGATGATAGGCAGCTGGGTAGATAGATGATAGATGGATAGACAGACAGACAGAACAGGTGGATGACAGATAGATAGATAGATGGATAGACAGACAGAACAGGTGGATGACAGATAGATAGATAGATGGATAGACAGACAGAACAGGTGGATGACAGATAGATAGATAGATGATAGACAGATAATAGATGGATAGACAGAACAGGTGGATGACAGATAGATAGGTAGACAGACAGAACTGGTGGATGACAGATACATAGATGATGATCGATCGATGGATGATAGACGATATATGATTGACAGGTAGATAGATGATAGACAGATGACAGCTGGGTGGACGGATGATGGACAGAGACTGTGTCCTGCAGGTCTCCTCTGCACAGTGGGCCTCTGGGGCTGGGGGTGCTCTGGGGTGGGCTGTGCTGTGCGCTTCAGGAGGTGGAGCAGCCTCTCTGGGCCCGAACACCAGGTCCAGGAGGAATCCTAGTGCTGATTATCAACAATGTCCCCTGCCACTGCTGAGGGTCTGGGAGGAGGGCAGAAGCCCTGGCTGAGAACCTTCCCATCAGGACAGAAAGGACGCTGGTGTCCGGTGGAGGCGCAGACGTCCCAACAAGAACGCCACCCGCTGGTCCAGGCAGACGGGTCTGTGGTCCAGCTGTAGGGGGCGGCTGTGGGCAGCCCTGAGGGACGCAGGACTCACCAGTGTGCACAGACCGCAGCGGCCGTCACCCTCCCCTGGGGCCCTGGGGGCCGAGTCCCCAGCTTACCGTCCCGCAGGGTCCTGGGGAGCCTCGGAGAGAGGGCGGCTGGCAGGGTCACCGTGGCGCCCAGCAGGACGGCTGCAGCAGGGGTTGCTGGGAGCTGAACCCCAGGTCCCTGGTGGCCGGCCACGGCAGGTGACAGCTGGGCTCAGGGAACCGCGGGCTTCTCTCCTGGGGCTGCCAACCAGAGGCCAGGTGACGGGGGCCTGTTCGGTTCAGCCGAGAAGTCACGTCGCTCTCCGTGCAGAGGGTCAGAGTGACCGTGGCCACGCTGAGATCACCACAGCACACCAACCAGGCAGGAAGGGGACAGCTGGACACAGGGTCCAGGAGCTCAGGAATGTCAACCCCATGGAGGGTGCACCCCATGGGCATAGGGAGGACAGTCCCCGGGCCTGTCCCCACAGTCCTGTCCACGTGCTGACCCTCACCCCATGGGCATGGAGAGGACAGTCCCCGGGCCTGTCCCCACGGTCCTGTCCACTGACCCCCACTGCCCCCCATGCATGGCGAGGACAGTTGGGGAGCTCAGCCCTGCAGCCTGCTGTCCTGGGGTGTGTGTCCAGCGTGGCCTCCTGACCTGGGCCGAGCCTGGACTCTGCACGCTGCAGGCCTGCTCCAGGGAGCCACGGTCACTGCACACGGTGGCAGTTATGGGAAAAGCTGACCTTGTGCTCCAGGACGCTGGTCATCAGACCAACACGCTGTCCGCAGCGCTGTCCTCCACGTCCAGTGCCCTGTCCGCCTAGAGACGGTTCGTGAGCCTCAGACCCCGGGTTCTCATCACCTGGGGGGGGTCTTGGGTGGCCACCGGGCTCCGGGTGGTCTCCAGCTGGGCGGGACCCCGAGCCGTCGTCGCTGACCCTCGCTGTAGTCCGCAGGCGCTGGCCTCGGGTTTCCACGTAGGTTTTCTTGACGTCAGGAAAGCGTCCCTTGCCCACTTTCCAGAGGGGTGGACAAACAGTGCGGTGGAAACCTGCGTTTCCTAGTGACCAGTGACCGCGGCTGCCCCGCAGGAGCTCTTCCCTGTGGACGGACGTGTGTTGCCTCCGTTAAGAGTCATAATGAAGCCGGCGCCGGGGCCCACGCCTGCCATCCCAGCAGCTGGGGAGGCTGAGGCAGGAGGATGGCGAGGTCAGAGCCAGCCTCAGCCACAGGGAGGCCCTGAGCCGCTCAGGGAGACCCTGTCTCTCAATAAAATGCAAAACAGGGCTGGGGACGGGGCTCAGGGGTCGGGGGTCCCTGAGGTCAATCCCTGGTCCCAAAAAAAGTGATGATAAATGAGATTATATGGAACCAGAGACAGAGATTGACAGGTGACGGATAGACATGGAGAAATGATTGACAGACAGAGGTAGACACAGATGATTGACAGGTGACTGGTAGATGCAGACATAGATGTTTGATAGACAGGTGATGGACGGACACGGATGACTGATAGGTCTAGATTGACGACAGGTGATAGGTAGATGATTGACACGGATGGATGATGGACAGGTATGGACAGATGATGGACAGACAGGGATGTGGAGTGATGGTTCCTAGACACAGAGGTGACAGGGGTCAGGTGGAGGGAAGCGTGGCTTTGCGTGCCCAGTCACAGGCGCGGTCTTGCCCCACAGGCGTGCATCCTCGAGGTGGACGGTGTGTGGACGGGGCTGCTGCGGGAGGGTGGCCTCTGAGGGAGGGAGTCGGCTTGGTCCAGGCTGGGCAACGGAGCTGGACGGGACATGAGGAGGGGACCCTGTGGAGACGGCCCGTCTGGACGGACCTGAACGATGCCCGGGGGGACGCGGCGGTCAGCGTTGTGGGGAAGCAGAACTGGGGTCCGCTCTCCTGCCGGGCAGCTGCCACCCTCCCAGGTGTCTCCGAGTCGTCCCTAGGTTCCCTCCCGCCAAGGGTGGGTCCTGGGAGCCGCTTCCCGTGTCCCAGGACGGTGTCACCCCCAGGGACTTCCCCCCTCGTTCTTTTCCCCTGAAGGACGCTTCGCGGCACAGACACTCCCTGTGACATGGCTGGTGGCCGTGGGTGGGTCCCTTCTGCAGCAGGACCGTCCACTCCAGTCCTGGTCTCCTCAGGCTTCCTCCTCCTGCACCCTCCCTGCCCCGTCCCCTCAGCCCTGGACACGGGTCCTTCACCCCAAAATGCCCCCCGAGGACGGTCACCTGCTCAGCAACCCCTGACAGTGCCATCTACCAAGATGCCTGGGGGTGGCCACCCCTGCTCCCTCACGCCTCTCCTGATGTCACTCAGGACCCTCATCCAGGTGCCCAGAGGCCGCTGTGCTACCTGCAACTCCTCCTGCAGCCCTCGCCCCAATGCGCCCCCAGCTCCCAGTTCCTCCTCCGTCCAGTCCAGCCTCTGCATCCTCCTCCACCTTCTCCATCCTCCTCCACCTTCTCCATCCTCCTCCACCTTCTCCATCCTCCTCCACCTTCTCCATCCTCCTCCACCTTCTCCACCCTCCTCCACCTTCTCCACCTTCCTCCACCTTCTCCATCCTCCTCCACCTTCTCCATCCTCCTCCACCTTCTCCACCCTCCTCCACCTTCTCCACCCTCCTCCACCTTCTCCACCCTCCTCCACCTTCTCCATCCTCCTCCACCTTCTCCATCCTCCTCCACCTTCTCCATCCTCCTCCACCTTCTCCATCCTCCTCCACCTTCTCCATCCTCCTCCACCTTCTCCATCCTCCTCCACCTTCTCCATCCTCCTCCACCTTCTCCATCCTCCTCCCCCTCTCCTCCCTCCTCCACCTCCCCCCTCTCCCCTCCTCCCCCTCCTCCCCTCTCCCCCTCCTCCCCTTCTCCCCTCCTCCCTCTCCCCCCTCCTCCCCTCCTCCCCCTCCCTCCCCTCTCCCCCTCCTCCCCTCTCCCCCCTCCTCCCCTCTCCCCCCTCCTCCCCTCTCCCCCCTCCTCCCCCTCTCCCCCCTCCTCCCCTCTCCCCCTCCTCCACCTCCTCCATCCTCCTCCCCTTCTCCATCCTCCTCCCCTTCTCCTCCTCTCCCCTTCTCCATCCTCTCACCTTCTCCATCCTCCTCCACCTTCTCCATCCTCCTCCACCTTCTCCATCCTGCTCCACCTTCTCCATCCTCCTCCACCTTCTCCATCCTCCTCCACCTTCTCCATCCTCCTCCACCTTCTCCACTCCTCCCCTCTCCCCCCTCCTCCCCTTCTCCCCCCTCCCCTTCCCACCCTCCTCCCCTCTCCATCCTCCTCCACCTCTCCCTCCTCCTCCCCTCTCCATCCTCCTCCACCTTCTCCATCCTCCTCCCCCTCTCCATCCTCTCCACCTCTCCCTCCTCCTCCCCTTCTCCTCCTCCTCCCCCTCTCCATCCTCCTCCCCTTCTCCATCCTCCTCCACCTTCTCCATCCTCCTCCCCCTCTCCATCCTCCTCCCCCTCTCCTCCTCCTCCACCTCTCCCTCCTCCTCCCCTTCTCCATCCTCCTCCCCTTCTCCATCCTCCTCCCCCTTCTCCTCCTCCTCCCCTTCTCCATCCTCCTCCACCTCTCCCCCCTCCTCCCCTCTCCCCCTCCTCCCCTCTCCCCCTCCTCCCCTCCTCCCCCTCCCCCCTCTCCCCCTCCTCCACCTTCTCCCCCTCCTCCACCTTCTCCATCCTCCTCCACCTCTCCTCCTCCTCCCCCTTCTCCCTCCTCTCCCCCTCCTCCTCCTCCTCCCCTTCTCCATCCTCCTCCCCTTCTCCATCCTCCTCCACCTCTCCATCCTCCTCCCCTTCTCCATCCTCCTCCCCTTCTCCATCCTCCTCCACCTCTCCTCCTCCTCCCCCTCCCCCTCCTCCCCTCTCCCCCTCCTCCCCTCCTCCCCCCTCCCTCCCCCTCCTCCCCTCTCCCCTCCCTCCTCTCCACCTCCTCCCCTCCTCCCCCTCTCCCCTCTCCCCTCCCTCCTCCTCCCCCTCCTCTCCTCCTCCTCCCCTCCCTCCTCCTCCCCCCCTCCTCCTCCCCCCCTCTCCTCCCTCCTCCCTTCTCCATCCTCCTCCACCTTCTCCATCCTCCTCCACCTTCTCCATCCTCCTCCACCTTCTCCATCCTGCTCCACCTTCTCCATCCTCCTCCACCTTCTCCATCCTCCTCCACCTTCTCCATCCTCCTCCACCTTCTCCATCCTCCTCCACCTTCTCCATCCTCCTCCCCCTTCTCCATCCTCCTCCACCTTCTCCATCCTGCTCCACCTTCTCCACCCTCCTCCACCTTCTCCACCCTCCTCCACCTTCTCCACCCTCCTCCACCTTCTCCACCCTCCTCCACCTTCTCCACCCTCCTCCACCTTCTCCACCCTCCTCCACCTTCTCCACCCTCCTCCACCTTCTCCACCCTCCTCCACCTTCTCCATCCTCCTCCACCTTCTCCATCCTCCTCCACCTTCTCCATCCTGCTCCACCTTCTCCATCCTGCTCCACCTTCTCCATCCTGCTCCAGCTTCTCCATCCTGCTCCAGCTTCTCCATCCTGGACCAGCTTCTCCATCCTGGTTCAGAGACTCCAGTCATGATTGTGAGACAGAGATCCTGTGCCCTGGGACAAAACCACTCACCTCATGATCCAGGAGGCAAAGAGGAAGAAGAAGAGTCTGAGGTCCCACAGCCCCCATTAAGGCCACGCCCCTAACAACCTAACTTCCTCCCATTAGGCTCCACCCCTTAAAGGCTCCACCACCTCTCAATGGTACCACTGTGAGGACCAAGCCTTCGGCACCTGGTCTTCTGGGACATGACCCATAATCGAGCCACAGCAGCCAGCCGGCTCCTGGTCTGTTTTCCGTTTTTGCAGATGACTTTTTGCGCCACGTGCCTCGTACGCCTTCCTACCCTCGGGTCTGTTCCTACCAAGCCTCTCTGGATCTGCTGTTTGACTCACAGGTGGGGGAAACCTCCCCTCAGCAGACACAATGGCAGGAAGTGAGACATGGTATTCGTTTCCCAGTCGCTGGCTCTGTGGACGCGACCCCCCGAGCTGGCCCACGGTGGACGGTCCAAGGTGAGCATCCACGCAGCACCTGAGCGGCACCGAGGAGGTTTGCAGACTGTGCTTTATCACAACCCGGGGATGTATATACCCTTGATTCCGAAGCATCATGAGCTGGTCGAGTGGAAAACACGGACCGGGCAGAGCTGCCCGGACACAGTCCCTGACCCTCCATGGGGCACGTTTCCCCGCCCGCCCCGTGCTCTGTGGTCAGCCAGTCCTGCCCGGTGTCCCTCCTGCAGCTCGCTGATTCATTCGCTTTTAAAGAACGCGCCTGCCCGTGCTGAGTTCTAAAACTGTGGCCTGCTGGCCTCTCCTCCAGGGGACAATGCTGTTCCACCCCCGAGCCCCAGCTGAGCTCACGGCCGTCCACGCTGCGGTGTCAGTATGTCGACAAGGCTGAGCTCACGGCCAGAGTGAATGAGATGCACGAGTTAGTGGCCGTCCTTGCAAGACGAGGAGAGACGCCGAGTGTCCACAGGGCTCACAGCCAGAAGCCCACACTAACCCCAGTCCTGGGCAGGGATCTCAGGGTGAGGCCATCAGGGTCAGGGGGCCCTTGTGCCATGGCCGTGTCCTCCCCAGAGACAGAGGAGGGGACACAGACCCAGAGGAGGAGCCCCGTGGAGACGGAGGCAGAGAAGGCACTGAGGGGCCACCCTCCCAGGGCCACCTGGAGCCCAGGAGCTGGACAGGCAGGAGGAGCCCCCTGGAGCCCTGGAGGGGGCTCAGCCGGGGACCGTGGTCCAGCCCCTGTCCTCCAGGGAGGGAGAATGAATTCCAGAGAGTTCCACCCCACCATGTGGGGTTCTGCCATCCTCTCAGGCCTCTGCTTGGCCACCCGACGTGACCCCACAGGAGCGCGCACAGGCAGGTGGCCCACGCTGGCCCCTGCCCCAGCCCGGCAGCGGCTACCTGCGGTGCTGGCGCGGCCCTTTGATGTGAGGCCGAGGCGGGAGACGGTGAGAGGAAAACAACGTTGGGGATCTCAGGACCCTAATTGAAGTTAACATAAAAGCAGACACTCAGTGCTAATTGGTCTGTCTCCGGCATAATGTGGGCCTTGGAGACCGGGTCCCTCAGCCCCCCGCCACAGTGTCAAGACTCACATCTTTAATTCAACGATCTTTGTATTAATTACCTCCAGATCAGGTGAGCCGCCGTCGCAGCACTGTATTAGGAATCACAGCACACGGCCGCCTCAGACGAGTCAATCGGGGCCGAGGACGGGGCGGGCTGGCCTCCTCTGACGGAGCCGGACGGGCGCTCGCGGTCAGGCGCAGGAGAAGGCCGTTCTGCCTTCGAGTCCCCGATGGGGAGGCCTGGGTCCCCGCCACACCCCAGAGCGGGCTGTGGCTCTCCCCCTGCAGGGGACTCACCCCTCAGCGGCCCAGAGCAGGGACGTCTCTGCGGGACCACGAGCATGCCAGGGCCACCAGGGTCCAGAAGTCACGTGGTGGCTGCCGGCCAGGAAGCAGAGGGCCAGGGGCAGGAAGGAGCAGGTGGGGCCATGCAGGCCAGCAAGGAGGGGAAGTGCAGGGAGAGGGGGGACAGGAAGGAGGTGAGAAGATGGAAGAAACGTGAGCCTGCGGGAGGCCGTCATGCTGGACGGCGAGTGTGGACGGGGAGCTGGCCACGGTGCGGCGAGGAGTCATGATGGAAGGGCAGCTGGGGGAAGAGGACCATGGGGAGGTGATGGAGGGGAGGAGGGTGCAGGGGAGGACAGATGGTGCAGATGGGGATGGATGGTGGAGGGGAGGATGGTGGAGGTGATTAAGGATGCAGGTGAGAACCTGTGAGTGGGACCTGGTGTGGGGACAGGGTCTCTGCAGAGGTCGTCAGTGCAGGGTCCTGAGCTGGGCTCCTCCTGGGGCAGGGGGCCCTCGTGCCATGGCCGTGTCCTCCCAAGGGACAGAGGAGGGGACACAGACCCAGAGGAGGAGCCCCGTGGA
Organism: Marmota monax; assembly: GCF_021218885.2. NCBI lineage: Eukaryota > Metazoa > Chordata > Mammalia > Rodentia > Sciuridae > Marmota > Marmota monax. The sequence continues at coordinate 3,792,430 of NW_026692492.1, read as the reverse complement.
GACGGAGGCAGAGACTGGAGTGAGGGGCCACCAGCCCAGGGCCACCTGGAGCCCAGGAGCTGGACAGGCAGGAGGAGCCCCCTGGAGGGGGCTCAGCCTGGGACCCCTGGATGGTGACTTCTAGTCTCTAAAATTCCCTCTCCTCCTCCTCCTCCCTCTCCTCCTCCTCCTCCCTCTCCTCCTCCTCCTCCCTCTCCTCCTCCTCCTCCATCTCCTCCTCCTCCTCCATCTCCTCCTCCTCCATCTCCTCCTCCTCCATCTCCTCCTCCTCCTCCATCTCCTCCTCCTCCATCTCCTCCTCCTCCTCCTCCTCCATCTCCTCCTCCTCCATCTCCTCCTCCTCCATCTCCTCCTCCTCCTCCTCCTCCTCCTCCTCCATCTCCTCCTCCTCCTCCTCCATCTCCTCCTCCTCCTCCTCCATCTCCTCCTCCTCCATCTCCTCCTCCTCCTCCTCCTCCATCTCCTCCTCCTCCATCTCCTCCTCCTCCTCCTCCATCTCCTCCTCCTCCTCCTCCTCCTCCTCCTCCTGCCGCAGTCTGGCTGGGCACAAATGCCGCAGTCTGGCTGGGCACACAATCATGAGCCACCACACAGCTTGTAGATTCAAACAGCAACTCTTTATTCCCAAACTCACACCAGCCGTCTACAATCACGTTCTGGGGAAATCCACGTTCTCTTCCCAAATCCACGTTCTCTGCCCAAATCCACTTCCACTGGGCTTCTATCTCCAAAATATACTGTCTGAATCCCGTGAGAACTCAAGGGGAACTCAGGCACCAGGATACGCCCTATTCCCAGCAGGAATAATCTTAAACCTTAAACCTGGAACCTAAACCGGGAACGCCCTAAACACGATTATCTTAAAACCGGGAACACCCTAATCTGCCTTGGTCCTTGAGCAAGGTCACGTACATTCAATGTCACTGCAACATGGGGTACGCTGGCAAGGAAATTGTCATACCTACTTGGCTAATGGCTCCCAGCATCCTCCATCTCCTCCTCCTCCATCTCCTCCTCCTCCTCTTCCTCCTCCTCCTCTTCCTCCTCCTCCCCCTCCTCTTCCTCCTCCTCCATCTCCTCCTCCTCCATCTCCTCCTCCTCCTCCTGCCTCTCCTCCCCCCATCCTCCTCCTCCATCTCCTGCTCCTCCTCCTCTTCCTCCTCCTCCATCTCCTCCTCCTCCTCCATCTCCTCCTCCTCCTCCTCCATCTCCTCCTCCTCCTCCTCCATCTCCTCCTCCTCCTCCTCCATCTCCTCCTCCTCCATCTCCTCTTCCTCCCCCCTCTCCTCCTCCTCCTCCTCCATCTCCTCCTCCTCCTCCTCCTCCTCCATCTCCTCCTCCTCCATCTCCTCCTCCTCCTCTCCTCTTCCTCCCCCCTCTCCTCCTCCTCCTCCTCCATCTCCTCCTCCTCCTCCTCCTCCACCCTCTCCTCCTCCTCCTCCTCCATCTCCTCTTCCTCCCCCCTCTCCTCCTCCTCCTCCTCCATCTCCTCCTCCTCCTCCTCCATCTCCTCTTCCTCCCCCCTCTCCTCCTCCTCCTCCTCCATCTCCTCCTCCTCCATCTCCTCCTCCTCCTCCTCCATCTCCTCCTCCTCCATCTCCTCCTCCTCCTCCTCCTCCATCTCCTCCTCCTCCATCTCCTCTTCCTCCCCCCTCTCCTCCTCCTCCTCCTCCATCTCCTCCTCCTCCTCCTCCTCCATCTCCTCCTCCTCCTCCTCCATCTCCTCCTCCTCCTCCTCCATCTCCTCCTCCTCCATCTCCTCCTCCTCCTCCTCCATCTCCTCCTCCTCCATCTCCTCCTCCTCCTCCTCCTCCTCCTCCATCTCCTCCTCCTCCATCTCCTCCTCCTCCTCCATCTCCTCCTCTTCCTCCTCCTCCTCTTCCTCCTCCTCCTCCTCTTCCTCCTCCTCCATCTCCTCCTCCTCCTCCTGCCTCTCCTCCCCCCATCCTCCTCCTCCATCTCCTCCTCCTCATCCTCCTCCTCCTCCATCTCCTCCTCCTCCATCTCCTCCTCCTCCTCCTCCATCTCCTCCTCTTCCTCCTCCTCCTCCATCTCCTCCTCCTCCTCCTCCATCTCCTCCTCTTCCTCCTCCTCCATCTCCTGCTCCTCCTCCTCTTCCTCCTCCTCCATCTCCTCCTCCTCCATCTCCTCCTCCTCCTCCATCTCCTCCTCCTCCTCCTCCTCCATCTCCTCCTCCTCCTCCATCTCCTCCTCCTCCTCCTCCTCCATCTCCTCCTCCTCCTCCATCTCCTCCTCCTCCTCCCCCATCCCCCTCCTCCCCCATCCCCCTCCTCCTGGTCCCATTTCCAGCGTCTGTCCTTGACCTTGGCATGTGCCCCCCCTGTGTCCTGCGGGAGAGGTGTGGTGGACGTGAGGTCTCACTTCTCTGTCCAGCCACCTGGACCTGACCCTTGGTGCCGATCCCCAGGACATTTCTGCAGGACCCGGGGAGCTGCTGCTCTCTTGCTCCGGAAGCTTCTCCTATGTCTCTCAAGCCTTTTCCTGCTTCGCTGGACGGACCTCGTGAACCGTCCTGGGGATCCCGCGCTCGAGGGGCTGCTGGGTGAGGCTTCTTCATTCCTCAGCTGGGGACAGATGGTTGGAAATTTCTCCAAACACAATGGCGCTGGGGTTTCCTCCCACACCCTGGTGGTGACCGTCCCCTGCTCTCGGGACGCTGCCACCTGGACGTCACCTCCCGTGTTGGGAGAAGTGCACTTTGTGGTGGACGCCTCACCTGCCCACTGCCTGACTTCTCCCACGTCTGGGATCCCGTGGCTACTGAGAGGACCCCGGTGGACAGGTGGGTGGGTCTGGATGATGGCCCCCAGCGTGGCCCAGGGCCCCGCCATCTTACCCAGGATGCAGCTGGGCTTGGCCAGACGTGTATCACATTTCCCCTGGATCACATTCTGCCTCTCCTCCAGCCAACAACGGGCACCTTGCTGCCCCTGTGCTGGTGGCATGAGGGACCATAAGGCACGGCTTGGTCTCATTTTGCTGGTGAACTCGGGTGGCTCAGGGGACTCTGTGCCCATTCAAGGTCGAGCTGCACAGCGAAGCCCCACAGTGGGTGGTTAGATCAGCAGAGGTCTATCTCCCCGTCCTGAAGGCTGGAGGTCCGAGGTCCAGGGTGGGAAGGGCGGGCTCCTCCCAAGGCCTCTCCCCTGGGCTGGCAGCCGCCGTCTTCTCCCTGTGTCCTCCCGGGGCGTCCCTCTGTGTGCGTCTGTGTCCTCATCTCCTCCTCTACGAGGACCCCAGTCCTGCTGGGTCAGGGCCACCCTGGGGACCTCACTGCACCCCCATCCCCTCTGCAAAGACCCGTCTCCACCCACAGGCACGTCCCAAGGTCCTGGGGCCAGGGCTGCAGGGGGTGTCTTAGGGGACACAGTTGGTCCTGTGAGAGGGCCAGATGGTTGTCCCAGGTTACCTTGGGGGTTAGGGTTAGATTTGGGGACCCCAGCTATGGGAAATGCACCCCCACCTCCATACAGGAGGTCAGCACCCTCATGAGCTGGGCCACAGGGGCTCAGGGGGCACTGTGGTCAGCGGGGCCACAGCTGCGTCCTTGGCCTGTGAGATTGGCCGACGGGATCAGGTCTGTCCTCTGTGCATGTGGGGGAGGATGGTCGGGCCATCTCGGGGACATGGAGTCGGGTCTTACAACCCCCCCCACCTTGATTTTCCTGGGCCCAGGCAGAGTGGCCACCTGACCAGGCCCCCAGGCTGCCTACGGTGCCTGCACCAGCCACTCAGCGTCCAGGCAGGTCAGAGGGGTCAACCTGGCTTGGCCAGGTGGCCAGGGGCGAGTCAGGGCTGCGGGGTCCCTGCTGGACGTGGGCTCGGCACCCACAGCCCGGGCCTGGGAGACAGGGTAAGTGCCGGTCATTAGAACTCGCCAGCACCGCGCCCAGTCTGCGCTCCTGGTACGACGACGCAGAGGTTTGATAAGGAGCCGCCCAGGCCAGGCTGACGGTAATCAGGCCTGGACGTCGGGAGCCATTGTGGCTCGGTTCACAGGCCCACAGCTGGTGCCCGGGAAGCGAAGGTGGACGTGCCCAGCAGCCAGCGCCCACTCTGCCGGGTGCCCAGGAGCTGCCGCAGCCCCGGGGTCCTGGACACACCCGGCGCAGGGCGGCCCAGAGCCGGCGGCAGGTCCAGAACCCAGCACCTTCCTGTCTGGGGACCAGCCGCGGCCCAGCAGGCCTGGGAGAGGCCCATGTGGACAGCCCTGTGGGCTGTGGGCAGAGGGCCAGCCCTAGCTGACCAGCACCTGGTCCTGGAGACTCAGGTGGGTGGACAGCAGCCCTGAGGGTCTCATGGCGAGGCTCTGCCCACCTAAGGCGATCTTGGGGAATCAGCGCCCCGCCCCAGGATGGACAGTCCTCCCTGGCCAGCAAGGCCCCCAGAGGTCACGCATTCCAAAGGCAGAAAACAGCTCCTATGGCCCCGGACCTGGGCGGCCGACACCCAGGGACACGCAGTGTCTGGACCTTGCTGCTTGTGCAAGGAGGGCGCTAGTCCAAGGGTCACGCCAGCAGGGGCCTGCTGACCTTCCAGGGGCATCTGCTGACCACGTGCAGGAACAGCCCCTGAGGCACGATGCTGCAGGGGGTGGTTGGGATGGGGCCTCGGGGATCCAGGTGAGTGGGGCTGCAGGACCAGGAGAGGAGGGGGAGGGGAGGAGGGAGGGGAGGAGGGGGAGGAGGGAGGGGAGGAGGGGAGGGAGGGGGGAGGGAGGGAGGAGGAAGGAGGGGGGATGGAGGAGGCGGAGGGAGGGGACGGACAGGGAGGGAAGAGGGTTAGGGTTAGGGAGGGAGGAGGGAGGAGAGAAAGAGGGAGGAGAGAAGGGAGGGGGAGGAGGGGAGGGAAGAGGGTTAGGGAGGGAGGAGGGAGGGGAGGAGGGGAGGGAGGGAGGAGGGAGGAGGGAGGAGGGGGAGGAGGGAGGAGGAGGGAGGAGGGAGGAGGGAGGGAGGAGGGAGGGAGGAGGGAGGTAGGGGGAGGAGGGAAGGGGAGGAGGGGAGGGAGGGAGGAGGGAGAAGGGAGGAGGGAAGGGGAGGAGGGAGGAGGGAAGGGGAGGAGGGAGGAGGGGAGGAGGGAGGAAGAGTCCCCTGGTCCCAGAGACGGAGCTGAGGCCCCCTTGGCCTTGTCCCTCCTGTGAGCCTCCAGCCCACCCACCCGTCGGCCCCTGTGAGACCTGCTCAGGGGCCATGCCGGTCCCCTCGGTGGCCTCCTGCCGGCTGCCCTGTCTGGAGGGACAGCCCCATCAGGCAGGGCTCCGGCTCCACCCGAGCCCCCCAGAGATCACCAAGACGCGCCCTTGGAGCCACTCGGGGAGGAAATCCAACAAGGACACTAACTGGACATAAAGGGAAGGGGACGTCGGGTGCGATCGTCCCGGTGGACGCTGGGGCTATGGGTTCTGTGGCTGGACACCTTACAATCCCAGGGCGCAGCCCCCAGGGCCACCGGATGGAGCAGTGGCCTTTCCCACACCGGGGCTCCCTCTGACCCTCCTCTGCCCATAGCTGTACCCAGCAGATGTCCCCAGACTTCGATCCAGTGACAAAGGACTTGTGTCACACACACAGTGTCTGCACGTGTGCCCGTGAGTCGCCTGCGCGAGAACCGAGCTGTGGCACATGTGGCCTCTGGACTTCATATTTTCAGAGGAATTTTTGTCCCTTGTCCTGGTGATGTGACAGCACCTGGTGGGGTCTCCCTTCTGCAGATGGCTTCTCCCACCCAACACAGACGCGTCCCTGCAATGAACCGGAGTGTGCAGAGAGAACATGTGGTCAGTCTGTGATCACCGTGGAGTAGTATTCAGCCACGAAGAAGCAGATCTATTGGCAACAGCTTGGAGATCCCCGGAGGATGTTATTGTGGTCAGTGAAATAAGCCGAGCCCAGAAGGACCAAGGACACAGGGGCTCCTCTGTCCTGGGATGAGAGCATCAGGGAGCACAATGGCGGCTGGGGAGAGGCTGGATCTCCAAGTTGGCGCCGACAGGAGGAATAAATCCAAGCTGCTCGCGAGGAGCCTAACGGCTCTGTTAATAATGCATTGCACACTGAGAACCGCTCGGAGAATAGGCTTTAAGTGTTCTCCGTGCAGAGGGATGACAAGTGTGTGGGGTAACGCATACATTAATTAGCGCCATCCAGCCTCTCCGCCCAGATGCGTATTTCAAAACGTCTCGAGAAACTCACGATAAATATGTGCCTTTTAAAAATCTGCCCGTTAAGACAAAAATAAATCCACTTTATGTTTTAAAAGGAAGACACTTCGCACAGAATTAAAAACAAAACAAAACAAAACCTGGAACCCATGGAGCAGACGTTCCTCAGGAAGAAAAAAAGGAGAGAGGGGAAGAGCCGGGCCCTGGGGTGCTGCATGCACCTCTAATCCCCGCCACTGGGGAGGCTGAGGTAGGAGGATTGCAAGTTGGAGGCCAGCCTCAGCAATGTAGCAAAATGAAACAGAAAGAGGGTTGGGGATGGGGCTCAGGGGTTTAGTGGCTCAGGGGTTGGGTGGATCCTAGCCCCAGTCACCCCCAGCTCCCTGTCTGGGGGCACCTCTCTCTCCAATCTCCCCTCCCCGTGATTCATTTTTTTTTCTAGAAGGAGGAAGTTTCTAGAAAAAAAAAATCTAAGTTTTGCTTCTTGTCTTTTGAAGCATTTTTTTTTAAAGGAAAAGGGGGGAGGGGAGGGTAAAAACCACACGTCTCCCGCTCGCTCCTGCTGACAGGGCTCCCTTCATAAGATCTCCGACTACAAGCGCGTACATGACACGCGGGGCGTCCCGGGCGGCGGCCGGCGCGTTTGATTCGCGGCGCGGCTCCGTAGGTGCACCTGACAGCTCTCAGATGGAGGCGGGCGCCGCCTTTCAAGAGCGCGCTTATCTGGGTAAATCCAGCGCGGGCGCCTCCTCGGGGACCGCGCGCGCCTTTGTGCGCCCCGCGGAGCGGCGGCCCCCACGCTGCGCGGCCCGGGCCGGCTGACAGCGCCCGCGCGCCTCGGTAATCACGCATAAAAGGCGGCTCCCCGCAGGTGACGCCGCGCTGTGTTTTGACATTGACCTTAATACATAATTCAACCGCCCAGCCGAGCAGCGCGCAGCGAGATAAGGAGAGACCACAGCGCCCGCAAATAAAGTGATGTTCAATCACAAGCCGCATTTGTTCCTGGTGGCGAGACGCGGCGCCGGGAGGAGGGAGCGCGGGGCGGGCGCGGGGAGGCGCGGAGGCTGAGGGCGCGGGGAGGCGGGGAGGCTGAGGGCCTCGCGCTGCAGGACGGGGCGGGCTGTCGGGGAACTGCGTCGGGGAACTGCGTCTGGGACCCACTGCGCCCCTGCGCGTTGGAGCGTTGGAGTCCCTCGGGGCGCGCACGGGTTTGGAGACCGCTGTGCGCTGCGGCGCGCTCGCTAGGGCGCAGACTTGGGCATCCGAGGGCCTCCGGGGGGCGGCGTGGACCTGCGCACCGTCTGCGCGAATTGAGCACCCCGGGTTCCAAAGGCTGCCCAGAGGAAGGGGTGGGCAGCCAGGACGCCCTGGGTCTCCCTGGGTCTCCCAGGGTCCAGCAAGGCCGGCGCGGGCGCTTTTGCCAAACTGCTTGGCGCACTGCCCTGAGTCCTCGAGGACCCCCCAGCCCCGCGACTGCAAAGCGGCCACACAGATGAGGGCGGGGACGCGATTTCACCCTCATGGACAGGGCCACACTGCCGCGGGTCAGGGCTCCCTGCCAGGGTGGGCCCCAGTTTACCGGGCAGGAAGGCCTGTCCATCACTGCAGGACGGTGGCAGGGGGGACAGCCCGAGCGGCTGGGCGCTCAGCTGTGGAGCAGAGCGGCCCAGAGCAGGATGGGTCAAGGGACCACAGATAACAGGGCCCAGGCCACCACCTGGCTGGGCAGCCAGGGAGCCGCGGGTGGCCCCAGAGCTCAGAGCAAGGCGCCCGGAACCCACAGCTCATCCAAGAAGAGAGGGTCTGGGCTGCGTCCTGCGTGCTGGGCGTCCACCCACGGGGACCACGGGGCAGGTGACGCACAACACACGGCACCAAACATACACGCACACTCACCTCCACACCCACCCACCCACCCACCATGGGTCAACCCACCCACCGCGCACACTCAGCATGGACTTGCCCGTGGACCTCCACCCACACAGACCCACCATGAACCTCCACCGTGAGCACACCGCCACTCCTTCCCCGCCAATGGCCACGCGTACTCTCACACCCACGCCCACTCTGAGCTCACACACGCGCACCCCGACAGGCACATGCGGGTCACCTTGCACACCCACTACGCCCACAACACCCAGAGCCCAGTCTGTGCCAATGTCTAGCTGCCGACCCGCTCCTCTGGGCAGGGGAGGGAAAGAGGCCCCAGGAGACCCACGTGGACCGTCACGGAGCCCCTCGGGTCCCCAGTTACTGTCCAGTGCAGCTGCAGATGGGCTGTGGGGACAGTGGGACCGTCATTCACAGCTGGGGGCCACCCTGGGCCCCGAGGTCACCTCCTGAGCAGGAGACGCCTGCGGTCAGGCTGGGCTTCAGCTATGGAGACGGGCGTGAGCTGTAGACGCCCGGGGGCTGACCACAGGCCCACCCGGGGCTCAGCAGCAGTGTACTGTGTGGCGGGCAGCGTGGGCCCCCCTGGGGTCCCTGCGAGCGCCCAGCCCTTCAGTGCTGGGCTCCGGTGCAGGCTGGACGGCGGCTCTGGTGGCAGAGGGGGCGGCTAGACCGAGTGCCCCCAGACCGAGGGCCCCAGGCATGGCCGTCCAGCAACAGCCGAAGCCCAGCAGGGCCTTTCTGCACTCCGTGTGCCCGGGGTCGCCGTCCCCACCTGGACGCACCGTCCGGCTTAGGTGCAGGACCAGAGACTCCGCACACCCAAGCAGCCGCCGCCAAGAACCAGCTCCCTCCCAACCCAGGAACGCCAGCCTCACCCCAGGCCTCCAGAGACGGCCTCCAGAGACGGCCTCCTCGAATCCCGGACGGAGCAAGCGCCCGGCGTCCTGCGGGTCAGGACGGGCGGCTCCACGTTGCTTCAAACTGCCCGCGGCCCAGGGGGGTGGGCTCCGGGTCAGAGGAGGGCAGGGCGGGCAGTCGGGTCTGCGGACGGGCTGGCCGGCCACTGAGCCTCGGCCTGGCCCCGGGGCAGGACGGACGGTGCTGGGTGGACTCGGGTGGCCAAGCAGAGAGCAGCCGGGAGAGAGGGAGGCCGCCCAGGCAGGGCCAGGCCAGGGCCGGCTCCTCTTTCCCAAAGCGCCGCCCGCCCAGGAGAATCCCGCTTCCGAGGGAGGGTGGGGCCCGGGCTGCTGGGGCACGGCCGAGTCTGCAGCCCACTCTGGGCAGCCATCGCCGGGGCTGGGGCGGAGGGGACGGGGCCCCCCCCAAGACCGGATCCCTGAGAATTTCCCCGCTGGGCAGCCGCGGACCTCTGGATCACCAGCGTCCCCCGAGGTCACCCGCGTCTCTGCTGCTTTTCCCAGACCCAGGAATCCCCCGACACTGGACCTGGGGGCCCCGAGTTCAGGGAACGCTCCAAGTGGATTTCGTGACCTGCAGGGACGCCCACCGCAGTGACCACCCAGGAAGGTCCAGCGTGCTGTGCAGGCGCCGCCTCCAACAGGGAGCCCCCTCCCCAGCCCTGGCCACCAGGAAGCCACGTCCTGCCTGTGGGGTCCCCTGCTCTGCGTGTTTCCTGTGGATGGACGCCTGTGCTGCGCGTCCTTTGCTGCCTCTGGCTTCTTTAGTGGGCACCGTGTCCTCAAGTCTGTCCTCATTGCAGCGGATGCCAGAGCCCCGTTCCTTTTCAGGGCTGTGTAATATTCCACTGTGCAGATGGACCAGCTCCTAAGGGTCCAGGTGGCCCTGGGCTGGTGGCCCCTCACTGCAGTCTCTGCCTCCGTCTCCACGTGGTCCTCCTCTGTCTCTGTGTCCACTCCTCAATTCCAGGCTCGGTGCTTACTTACCAGTGACTTGGTGGCTGTATCAGGGTGGTGTCCCACGGACCCCCTGGCCACGGAATGAAGACGCTCAGATGAAAAAGGGTCTGGGAAAACCAGGCGGGGACCCAGGTGACCTGCCCCCGGGTTAAGGGACGTCCTGTCAAGGACGTGGCAGAAGCAAGGGGGGGGCCGGGGGACTCGCGGGCAGGGAGCCTGGAGGTGGCTGCAGGGCTGTCCCAGAGCCGAGTCCCCATCCCTGAGAAGGTGGCCGTGCGGAAAGGGACCTCGTCACGTTCAGAGGCTCGGACTTCAAACCAAGGGAGGGCCTCCCCAGGCCACCTGAGGCCACCAGAGGCCAGAGACGGGCTCCATCAGGGGCCAGGGAACCCGCTGCCCGCTCCTCGCCCAGCTCGATAACGAGCTTCGCTGCGGTCAGGGGTGAGCTGCCCGCGGCCAGGGACGGCCCACGCCTGCCCTCCCCACTGCTGCATGGCGGCCCGTGTCACCTGCCCCGACGGCCACCTCGGACGGTCTCCAAACGCCAGGGAGAAACGAGAGCCCCCAGTGCGGTCCCTCTTCCCCTCTGGACGTCAGGGACACGGCTGGTGGGGGGGGCCAGCCCTGCCCGGGTTCCAGACCCAGGGGTCCCCGCCCTGTGCCTGTGGTCCCCACCAGTGGGGACACGTCCCAGCCCTTTTTAAAATTTTTTTTCTGATTTTGAGACCAGGTCTCGCTCAGTTCCTTGGGGCCTCACTACGTTGCTAAGGCTGGCCTCCAACGTGCCATCCTCCTGCCTCAGCCTCCCCGGTGGCTGGGGTTCCAGGCGTGCACCTCAGGGCCCAGCATCTGGGGTCCCCAATTTGTCCCGCAGGCCTGTCCGTCTGTCTCTGTGGCAGTCCGTGCCTGTTTGGTGGCCCTGTAACTGTTTCTCGAGATGATTTTAACTCGCTTCTCACGGGAAGATGGTGGTCGGGTTTCGGGTTCATTAACCCAAGCTTCTTTGTCGCTTCTGAAAAACCCGGACACAGCTCTGGGGGATGGACGTAGACGTCCCGGGCTGGTACCCAGCTGGCCCCGCTGCACAGGGTGACATCCACACGTCCTGGGCATCGGGACCCCGTGGGCACCTTGGAAGGGACGTTTGGGCCCACGCAGGGCTACTGGGGAGACTCCTGTGGATGTTGCCAACGTCTCTTTAGGAGGCGGAGAAAACAGAGGGTTTTGCCAGGTCAGCCTCCTGGGCGCTCGGTGGACCTTGGCCTCGCTTTGCACAGTCTCCAACGTGGGGCAGCCGGGGCCTGGTCCAGCCCTCCACGCCCAGACGCAAGGCCGTCTTCACCAAGGATGCAAACCTGCCCCTGGCCTTGGTCCTGTGACGGTCAGCGTCACGTCACTGTGAGAAATGCGCGACACCATCGCCTTGTGAAGACGAAAGGTTTTGCAGGTTCTGGTCTCTGCTAAGTGGACCCTCTGCCTTTGGGTCTCTGGTGGGGGAGCAGCTGGGTCATGATGGCTGGGCCCGGGGCTCATGACCGCCATTCTACCTCATGGGCAGGAAGTGAAAGGGAGGAAGAGGAAGAGCCTGAGGTCCTAGTGTCCTCCTCATGGCCACACCCACAATGACCTCACTTCCTCTCACACACTCCATCTCTTAAAGGGCCCACCACCTACCAAGTGCGACCTGTCGAGGTGGGACCCAGCACCCACTGATGTCCCTAATGGGAACGGTGCCCTCCATGCTGACCTCCACCCTCAGACTCAGGGTCCAACTCTGGCCTGAGGATCTTGGGGTGCTCAGTTGGTAGGAGTGGGCGCCAGATGGAAGCTCATCTGTCATGGATGCCCGTCTGTGATTGGCACACAGTGATCCACTCCTTCCAATTCACCTCCTGTTTAGCTGAGTTACCCAGTGTTTGGCAACAGGGAAGTTCTTCTCGGTAGCTGACCTGAGTCTCTCATGCTCTGGCATGAACTCGTCATTGTTGATCTGCTGTGACGGGAGGCACTGCCACCCATCTTCCTGTGCATTTGCCCCGAGGTCCCTCCCGTGGTACGGGCTGCCTCCGGCTGCTGCTGCCCGCTCAGGCCCCGGGAGTGGGATTCTTTCTTTTCCTGCAGGTGGGGCTGACCCGCGGTCTGAGCACCTTGCTGGGGTCTGCTCAGCTCTGGGTCCGAGATTCATAAAGTAAAATCACGTCGTGCTGCAGAATCCAGTCCAGGCCTTAGCCGGCAGAGGACTCCCTGGGCACAAACATCGACCCGGAGGGTTCCCAGAACAGGGCCCTGCTCACAGAGAGGAAGCGGCTCCCACGGACGCTGGGACTGTGCCAAAGAGCCCTGAGGCTTTCAGGACAGCCACACCCAGGTGGGGACCAGGCTGCCCCCCACTCAGGGGACACTGCATGTCCAGGGACACTGCTGGGGGCCAGAAGTGAGGAGGGGCTGCTCCTGGCTCCTGGTGTGTGGGGCCCAGAGAGGCTGCTCCACCTCCTGCAGCGCACAGCACAGCCCACCCCAGAGGCCCCCAGCCCCAGAGGCCCCCGGTGCAGAGGCTGAGAGGAAGCTCCAGGTGAATGTGGGTCCTTTGGTGGATTTTGGAGCAAAGTGCACAACATGGTGCAGCCTGTCGGAGACCCAGGTAGCTGGACGCCCCGTCTCAGCCAGGTGCCCGCCCGGGAGTGGCCTCTCCGCCCCACAGAAGCCGCGAGCATCTGAGCAGCCTGGGAAGGGCGACTCGTCCCGGGAACCGGAGTCTTTCTGTGTGGCCTGGCTCTCTCCTGCTGTCCTCCGAGGTGGACATCGGCTCAGGGAGCCTCGGACGGTCCTCTCCTGGGTCCCAAGTGTGTCTTTGGCGGGGGGTGTCCCGGGCGCTGTGTCCTGCACCGTGGTTTTCCACGGGAATGGACCAGGTTTCTCCAAGGAAGAAGACGCAGAGCAGAAGTGTCCTGCCAGGGCAGCGGCCCCTGGAATCCCGTGGTGGAGGTGACAGGAAGAAGGCAGTGAGTGACGTGTCTGTGAGCAGCACCCTGGGTCGTCTCTGGGTGACTGCCTGTCACAGCTGCCTCAGTGGAGCTCAGAGGGCCTGAGATGGCAGGGTGCCAAGGTCACTCAAGGGCATTCACAACACCAGGAACCCAAGCGTCCACCCTGGAGGACAGGGGCTGGACCAGGGTCCCCGGCTGAGCTCCCTCCAGGGCTCCAGGGGGCTCCTCCTGCCTGTCCAGCTCCTGGGCTCCAGGTGGCCCTGGGCTGGTGGCCCCCCACTGCAGTCTCTGCCTCCGTCTCCACGGGGCTCCTCCTCTGGGTCTGTGTCCCCTCCTCTGTCCCTTGGGAGGACACGGCCATGGCATGAGGGCCCCCTGACCCAGGAGGAGCCCATCTCAGGACCCTGCACTGACCACCTCTGCAGAGACCCTGTTTCTGATCCAGCCTGTGTCAAGGTGGACACGGGGGTGGGGACGTCTTGAACCTGCTCCAGGGCACATAATGACCGGCAGCTGCAGCGAAGGGCGGCCAGTGCTGGTGACTGGCACACGGTGGGTTTCCCAGCTGGGACGACCCTCTGAATAGCCAAGGCGGCACAGTTCTGCACCTCCATGTCCCAGGGGTGTCCAGGGCCGGGCCTCCTGGTCACCCTCCCAGGGCTCCGTGTTGTCCGAATGCTGTGAGGGACAGTGCCCCGCTCCTGTTCCAGTGGCCCCCGTGCAGAGGCCCTGCAGGGCAGGAGCTCGGGAGGCTTCCCTCAGGGAGACACCTGGACCTTCCTCCAGGGCAGCTTCAGGACCAGTGGTGGGATGGGCGGGCCACCCCAACGACGGGATGCCACGCCCACCAGGACAGACCACGCCCACGACGGACCACGCCCACCACAAGAGGTCACGCCCTCCAGGGCAGACCACGCCCATGATGGGAGGACTAGGCCATCTACATGAGGGGGCAGCCCTCGCCCGTGATGGCAGACCACGCCCACAGGGACAGACCACGCCCATGACAGTCACACACACCACGCCCCATGGGTAGACCACGCCCACGATGGAAGGCCACGCCCACAAGAACAGGCCACGCCCACCAGAACAGTCCACGCCCAGGAAGGACCATGCCCTCACAGGCAGACCACACCCACGATGGGAGACCAAGCCTATCAAGACAGACCACGCCCACGATGGACCACGCCAACCAGGACAGACCATGCCCACAACAGACCACACCCTTGGAGGGTGGACCACGCCCAGTACGGACCACACCCCAATGGCTAGACCACGCCCACGACGGGAGGCCACGCCCCCAGGACAGACCACGCCCAGGATGGTATTATATTTCCCTGCAGACCACAGTCGCTGTCCTCACAGGGCCACGCAGGACGGCCCTGAAGCCACCCTCCCACAGCCCTTCAGCGCCCGAGGTGCGCAACGCGGCCTCCCTTCTTGGAGAGGACATACATACGGGCTTTGGCTTTGGTTATGCTTCGAGGAGGCCCCGGTGGCTCGGAGAACAGATGTGAGGTCATTCTGGGCACTGATGTCCAAGAGGTGCCCTCCACTCTTGCTTTGAAGCCGGTTTGTCATCAGTGCCATCTGCGAACAGCACACGATTCAAACTTGCCTCCTGTTGAAGAGACTCTCCTAGTTTTCCCGAGGAATCCAGGTTGGGCAACAGGGAAGTTCCTCTTGGTGGCTGTCCGAGTCTCTCATGCTTTGGCACGTGGGAGGTCACTTTGCAAACACAAGGTCGGTCAGGGAATGTCTGTTGCACAGATGTCCGTGGTTCCTCCCACGCTGGGAGCTCTTTCCTGTTTCCTTTGTCTGTCCTGCACCATCTGCCGAGGGCGCGAAGACCACGCTTCGTAGTTTCGTAGCAACAGCGCCCAGCACCCATGCGGAGAGCACCCACGGCGCTTGAGGATGCCCACGGCGCCGCGGTGACCTTGATGACGACCTTCCGAAGCCCGTCGCAGTTTAGCACGGGGCGTAACCTCCATGGCCCGGGCAGCTTGGCATTTTCGGAATCTGTGCCGTGGAGGCGCCTCCCTGTCCGTGGGACCCCAGTGTCCCTCCCAGCTCTGCTGGCCACGGGCAGGTGGTCATGTTGTCCCTGCTCCCTGTGCGACCCCCTGGTTCTGGAGTCCCCACCCCTCGGTCCACGCAGCCGGTGGTGTTTAATTATGACCTCATGCAGCAGCGCGCGGGGCTGAACACAGGTGCCGGCCCCAGTGCGCACTAATCACTAATTTAACGTGACCTGGCCTCCTGTGGAGGGCACCCCCTGGGGACCTTGGTCACCTCCGCTGGGGACCTTGGTTACCTCCGCGTGTCAGACCCACGGGATTTGCGTGGGTTCCGGGGGAGCGTTTTCAAGGCACCTCCGCGCACGGGGTCTGCAGGAAACCGGCTTCCCGGCCGCCCTACGCTGGCCTGTGCGCATCGGAGCAGACGGACCCAAAGCGCTGCATTTGGCGTCAGTTCCTCCCTTTGTCCCTCCCCCTCTGCACGCGTTTATATGTGGCTACCCCGTGACGCCTATGGGGGCTTGTTTCTGGGATCCCCTGGGCTCCCCAAGTCCACGGATGCGCGCGCGCTTTCCAGGGAACGGCGCGCATTGGCGCAAGAAGGGCACGAGCTTCCCACGGACGTTGAACGTCGCCTGGTTGAGGTTAATACCTGCTCGGGCGCTCGGCAAACAGTGGCGACATTGTGTCGCTCGGGGAATAACGGCAAGGAACCAGGTCTGCACGTGTTGCAAAAATGGTTTTTGAGTATTTTCGACGAGTGTGCTCGCAGAATCCCGGATGGGGGGACGATGATTGGGTTAAACCCACCCACGGAGACCTCCCTGAACCGGAGAGCTGAGTGTTGGAACGATCCAGTCCGCGTTGCGCAGAGCCGTGGCCGGGCCGGGTGGCTTTGGACCTGAAGCCCTTTGTCCTTGGGGCCCCAGGGATGGGGCCTGAGGGTCGCCTGGTCTGCTGTTCTGCCCCATCTCGGTCGGCTCCTTGGGCAGCCCAGGGAAGGGGCTCTGTTGGGCAGGAGCAATCCCGGGCCTGGTGGGAGGTCGGTGAGGAAGAGGCCCACCCAATGCCAGTCTGCCTAGGAGGACAGGGCTGCCCGATACCCTCTGCTGCAGCAGCCAGCTCAGGGTGCTGGACAAGGTCAAGGGCTGGCGTCCTCTGGCCCTGGGTGCGCTCCAGGTCAGGAGAGCACTGTCCCCTGGCCGGGGGTGTGCTCCAGGTCAGGAGGGCTCCATCCCCTGGCCCCGGTGCGCTCCAGGTCAGGAGGGCACAGTCCCCTGGTCCTGAGTGTGTCCAGGTCAGGAGAGCACTGTCCCCTGGCCTGGGGGTGTGCTCCAGGTTAGGAGGGTGCCATCCCCTGGCCCCCAGGTGCGCTCCAGGTCAGGAGGGTGCTGTCCCCTTGCCCGGGGGTGCTCCAGGTCCGGAGGGGGGTGCCATCCCCTGGCCCCGGTGCGCTCCAGGTCAGGAGGGCACCGTCCCCTGGTCCTGAGTGCGTCCAGGTCAGGAGAGCACAGTCCCCTGGCCCCGGGTGCGCCCCAGGTCAGGAGGGTGCAGTGGAGGAGGGCGCCCGCTGTGCGCTGGGGGGGCGGGCCGGCTGCGTCCCCGTCGGGGGAGCCGTGTGGGAGCTCCCCTTCGGGGCGGGCTGACATTATAGACTTATTTGGGATTTAAGGCTTAGTTAAATATGCCCCTCAAAAAAGTTTCCTGACTTTTTTGATACGTACTTTCGTTATCAGGGCATTAATAAGCCCGGGACGCGGAGCGGGCGAGGAAGCTGTCTCCCTGTCAATTACACGGGCCTGCATTTTCGTGCTCATTATTATTCTTGGATGTCCCTAATTTACATCTAAATGTACTGACTAATTTTGATCCAATCATGTCAAAAATGATAGGTAGTGTGTGGGAGGAGATGACAGGCCGACCGGCAGCGATTGCCAGAGTGATTGTCCCTCGGGGCCATGATTTAATGCCCCAGTCACGCAGGGCTGTCAGAATCCGCGGCCAAATTATGACACGTTACGCGGGCGCAGGGCGCGGGTGGCTGCACCGAGAGCAGCGGCGGGGAGCGCAGCCTCGCCCCTCCCTGGCGCCCGAGGCCGCTGCACCCCGGGGGGCCTGGGTGGGCAGCGGTTGGATCCTCTGCAGCCCTGACCCGGCCGCAGGGGACGCGCTGAATGGCGGTGACATGCCCCGAGCCCCAGGTTCTGCTCAGCGACCCCCCAAAAGTCATGCATTTTTTTTTTTTTTTTTTTTGGTTTGGATTTTGCTCCATAAACTTCCAGCCCGGATTTGCAGGCAGCGCGGCCGGATCCCTTCTGCGGGGCGGGACGACGTGTGTGTGCGCGCTCTGTGTGCACGCATGCGTGCTTGTGTATACCGTGCGTGCCCGTGCGTGCCCGTGCGTGAGGCATGAGCACATGTGTTCTAGACATGCACCTGCTTGTCTGTGCACACGCCTGCGTGCATGCGCGCTGGGTGCCCATGTCCGCATCTCCGCGCACAGTAGTGCATGCGTGTCTCTGTGCATGCATCTGTAAGTGTGTATGCACGTGTGTCGGTGTGCACCCACATACACACGTATCACACACGCAATCTGTTTATGCACACGAGTAACTGTGTCTCTGGGATGCACCTGTATTCATACATGTGCATGTGTGTCCGTGTGAGTGTGTGTGTGCGTGTGCACATGTGTATGTGTATGCTGTGTCTGTGTGCTGTCACATGCATGTCCAAGTAGGCGCCATGCAGGTGTGCAGGTGTGTCTGAGTGTGAGCAAGGCGGTGCAGGTGTGTGTGTGTGTGTATTTCTCTCTGTGTGTGCATGCGTGTGTGCTTGTGATTGTGTGTAGTGAAGGGATTTAAGTAACCTTTGAGGGGGTGGAGAAGTCGGCCCTCGGGCGGGGGCTGCTGAACGTCTGCCCTTCCTGAACTCCAGCCTTAGTCCATTTTCTGTGGCTGTGACCAAGGACCTGAGGGTGATCGTTTATCAAGACAAGAGGTTTCCTTAGCTGCAGTTCTGCAGGCCGAGGGCAGGGTGCTGGCATCGCTGAGGCTGCGGGGAGGACCCCTGGGTGACGCAGGCGGTCACTGCCCAGATAGGAAGCCAGAGTCTGGGAGGGCCAGCTGTCCTGTCCACCCATATGGCAGGGACTCACTTGCTTCTGCAAAACCCAGTCCCTCCTGGAGACCAGAATCGTCCATGGGCGAGGGCAGAGCCGAGACACCTGGTCACCTGTGCCCGGGAGTCACCACTGATGCCCGAATGGACCACCGGGAAGGAGGTCACTGGGACCTGCCCTTGGGGACTGTATCCTGTCCCTGGCTTCTCTCTCTGTCGACTTCCACCAGCTGCCCTGAGCTGACCAGCCCCGTGGCCACAGTGTCCACCTGGGGCCAGCCCGCCATGGACGGACCCTCCGTCGCCACGAGCCAGCCTACGTCTCTCCTCTGATTGTTCCTGTCAGGAATCGGGGTCACAGTGAGCCAGTGGTCACTGCTGTGGGGGGGCTCTGGGAGGGCTGACTCCCAGGTGCAGCCCATGAAGGGGACGAGGGTCCTCACCAGAGAGACCCGAGAGCCCCCTGCCCGTCCCCCATGGAGGACCCAGGAGAAGGTCCACGACAAGGCCCGACTGGACGGCCCCCTGCTGTCGGCCGGGAGGTTTGCATCTCTGCGCCAACGTCTCCTCCTTCCTCTGCTGCCCTCCCTCACCCCCCACCAGCCCGTTTCACCTTCAGCTTTCACGAGATCAACTCCCGAGGATGCCACGTATGGGTGAGCTCGGGCGGTGCCCGTGTCCCCCTGCTGCCTCATTTCCCCTAAGGCGGTGTCCTCCAGTTCCACCCAGGTGGCCGCGAGTGAGAAAGCCCATCCTTTTTTCTGGCTGCGTAGTATTCCCTGTTGTTTTTCCTCCTTTCGGCATCGATGGACACTCTGGTCCTCGATTCCTTGAAACAGACTGGCCGCGAGCAGGGGTCTCTCCACACACTGACTCCGATTCCTGTGTGATTTCAGCTCCTCTCCTGGTGGCTTCCATCTGGGTCCCGAACCCCCAGATCTTCCCGTGCCCGAGGCCTTCACGGAAGCACCCGGAGCCCTGTCCTGCCTGGTGACACGAGTCACAGAGGGAGGCTCCCAGGAGATGGCAGCGTGACCCACGGGAGCCCAGCCTGAGAGGATGCGCAGAATTTCACATACACGCTCAAGAAGTCACGGGGACGTCACTCAGCCTCTCAGGAGGCAGAGTGGCTCCCCCGTCTCTGGTACACGGTCCTGGGTGCTCCTCCTGCCCCTGAAGAGAAAGACAGCGACCCCGAGACTCCTGGGCCTCCCTGCTTTGCGTGCCCTCTGCCCTCTGCCCTCTGCGTCTACACCAGAGGTTTGCAAAGGACCTGGGGTCAGGGCCACCCTGGGGACCCCCTGCATGTCCATCACCTCTGCAAAGACCCATCTCCACCACAGGCGCGTCCCAAGGTCCTGGGGCCAGGGCTGCAGCAGGCATTTGAAGGAGGGGACGGGGAATGGCAGGTGCTCCCTGCACATACCTGGCCGGGGCCACAGCGCCCCTGCCCATGTCCTGCCGAGAGGTGACCTGGGGACCCGCGGTGGGAAGCCCCATTTAGTCGCTGGCTGGGCACCGTCGTGGGCCTCGTGGTGGAGGTCACGGTGGACTTTATTCTGAGCCGTGGCGACCAGTGGGTTCAACTGAGGCTCCGCGGAGATCAGCTCGAGGCCCGGGGCCTGATTTGTGGTGGGGCCGGGGGGGAGGGCGGTCGTTTTCCCGAAGGCCCCGGAGCCGGGGCAGGAGCCATGAGGGCCGCGGGTGAGGAGTGGCCGCTTTAAGCCACCAGCGCGGCCTTTGCATTCATCCTCCTGCCCTCGCGGCCCACGAGGCCCTCGATGGCTGCCCAAGGGACCTGGGTCTGAGGCTGGGGGAGGGGGCGGTGCCAGGGCCCTGCCAGGGGCTGTCGCGAGCCATCGCCCCCCACACCGGCTCCCAGGCCGCGAGGTGGACGGAGGAAACACCACCGGCTGCGCGTGTGTGGACAGAGGGCTGAGCCGAGGGCCGAGGGTGCACCTGGGAGGAGGTGGGCCGTGGCACTGCGGACCCGGGCACCGCCAGCCCCGGCAGCACCGCGCAGGACCTGCAGCCTCAAAGTGCTGGGTCGGGGGGAACCCCTGGGTCTACACAGCGTGCAAGCCCCTGGGTCTACACAGAGTGCAAGCCCCTGGGTCTACACAGAGTGCAAGCCCCTGGGTCTACACAGAGTGCAAGCCCCTGGGTCTACACAGCGTACATCCGAGCTCCTGGGTCTACACAGCATGCATCCGAGCCCCTGGGTCTACACAGCATGCATCCGAGCCCCTGGGTCTACACAGAGTGCAAGCCCCTGGGTCTACACAGAGTGCAAGCCCCTGGGTCTACACAGAGTGCAAGCCCCTGGGTCTACACAGAGTGCAAGCCCCTGGGTCTACACAGCGTACATCCGAGCTCCTTGGTCTACACAGCATGCATCCGAGCCCCTGGGTCTACACAGCGTACATCCGAGCCCCTGGGTCTACACAGAGTGCAAGCCCCTGGGTCTACACAGAGTGCAAGCCCCTGGGTCTACACAGAGTGCAAGCCCCTGGGTCTACACAGAGTGCAAGCCCCTGGGTCTACACAGCGTACATCCGAGCCCCTGGGTCTACACAGCGTACATCCGAGCTCCTTGGTCTACACAGCATGCATCCGAGCCCCTGGGTCTACACAGCGTGCAAGCCCCTGGGTCTACACAGCGTACATCCGAGCCCCTGGGTCTACACAGCATGCATCCGAGCCCCTTGGTCTACACAACGTACATCCGAGCTCCTGGGTCTACACAGCATGCATCCGAGCTCCTTGGTCTACGCAGCATGCATCCGAGCCCCTTGGTCTACACAGCGTACATCTGAGCCCCTGGGTCTACACAGCATGCATCCGAGCTCCTTGGTCTACGCAGCATGCATCCGAGCCCCTTGGTCTACACAGCGTACATCCGAGCCCCTGGGTCTACACAGAGTGCAAGCCCCTGGGTCTACACAGAGTGCAAGCCCCTGGGTCTACACAGAGTGCAAGCCCCTGGGTCTACACAGCGTACATCCGAGCCCCTGGGTCTACACAGCGTACATCCGAGCTCCTTGGTCTACACAGCATGCATCCGAGCCCCTGGGTCTACACAGCGTGCAAGCCCCTGGGTCTACACAGCGTACATCCGAGCCCCTGGGTCTACACAGCATGCATCCGAGCCCCTGGGTCTACACAGCGTACATCCGAGCTCCTGGGTCTACACAGCATGCATCCGAGCTCCTTGGTCTACACAGCATGCATCCGAGCCCCTGGGTCTACACAGCGTACATCTGAGCCCCTGGGTCTACACAGCATGCATCCGAGCCCCTGGGTCTACACAGCGTACATCCGAGCTCCTGGGTCTACACAGCATGCATCCGAGCTCCTTGGTCTACACAGCATGCATCCGAGCCCCTGGGTCTACACAGCGTACATCCGAGCCCCTGGGTCTACACAGCATGCATCCGAGCCCCTGGGTCTACACAGCATGCATCCGAGCCCCTTGGTCTACACAGCATGCATCCGAGCCCCTGGGTCTACACAGCATGCATCCGAGCCCCTGGGTCTACACAGCATGCATCCGAGCCCCTGGGTCTACACAGTGTGCATCTGAGCCCCTGGGTCTACACAGCATGCATCCAAGCCCCTTGGTCTACACAGCGTGCATCTGACCCCTTGGTCTACACAGCATGCATCTGAGCCCCTTGATTACACAGCATCCAAGCCCCTGGGTCTACACAGCGTGCATCCGAGCTCCTTGGTCTACACAGCGTACATCCGAGCTCCTGGGTCTACACAGCATGCATCCGAGCCCCTGGGTCTACACAGCATGCAAGCCCCTGGGTCTACACAGCGTACATCCGAGCTCCTTGGTCTACACAGCATGCATCCGAGCCCCTTGGTCTACACAGCATGCATCCGAGCCCCTGGGTCTACACAGCATGCATCCGAGCCCCTGGGTCTACGCAGCATGCAAGCCCCTGGGTCTACACAACGTGCATCCGAGCCCCTGGGTCTACACAGAGTGCAAGCCCCTGGGTCTACACAACGTGCATCCGAGCCCCTGGGTCTACACAGCATGCATCCGAGCCCCTTGGTCTACACAGCGTACATCCGAGCTCCTTGGTCTACACAGCATGCATCCGAGCCCCTTGGTCTACGCAGCATGCATCCGAGCCCCTGGGTCTACACAGAGTGCAAGCCCCTGGGTCTACACAGCGTACATCCGAGCTCCTGGGTCTACACAGCATGCATCCGAGCCCCTTGGTCTACACAGCGTACATCCGAGCCCCTGGGTCTACACAGCGTGCAAGCCCCTGGGTCTACACAGCGTACATCCGAGCCCCTGGGTCTACACAGAGTGCAAGCCCCTGGGTCTACACAGCGTACATCCGAGCTCCTTGGTCTACACAGCATGCATCCGAGCCCCTTGGTCTACACAGCATGCATCCGAGCCCCTGGGTCTACACAGCGTGCATCCGAGCCCCTTGGTCTACACAGAGTGCAAGCCCCTGGGTCTACACAGCGTACATCCGAGCCCCTGGGTCTACACAGCATGCATCCGAGCCCCTGGGTCTACACAGCATGCATCCGAGCCCCTGGGTCTACACAGCATGCATCCGAGCCCCTGGGTCTACACAGCATGCATCCGAGCCCCTGGGTCTACACAGCGTGCATCTGAGCCCCTGGGTCTACACAGCATGCATCCAAGCTCCTTGGTCTACACAGCGTGCATCTGACCCCTTGGTCTACACAGCATGCATCTGAGCCCCTGGGTCTACACAGCATGCATCCGAGCCCCTGGGTCTACGCAGCATGCAAGCCCCTGGGTCTACACAACGTGCATCCGAGCCCCTGGGTCTACACAGAGTGCATCTGACCCCTTGGTCTACACAGCATGCATCCGAGCTCCTTGGTCTACACAGCATGCATCCGAGCCCCTTGGTCTACACAGCATGCATCCGAGCCCCTGGGTCTACACAGCATGCATCCGAGCCCCTGGGTCTACACAGCATGCATCTGAGCCCCTGGGTCTACACAGCATGCATCCGAGCCCCTTGGTCTACACAGCGTGCATCTGACCCCTTGGTCTACACAGCATGCATCTGAGCCCCTTGATTACACAGCATCCAAGCCCCTTGGTCTACACAGCATGCATCCGAGCTCCTTGGTCTACACAGAGTACATCCGAGCTCCTTGGTCTACACAGCATGCATCCGAGCCCCTGGGTCTACACAGCGTGCATCTGAGCCCCTGGGTCTACACAGCATGCATCCGAGCCCCTGGGTCTACACAGCGTGCATCTGACCCCTTGGTCTACACAGCATGCATCTGAGCCCCTGGGTCTACACAGCATGCATCTGAGCCCCTTGATTACACAGCATCCAAGCCCCTTGGTCTACACAGCATGCATCCGAGCTCCTTGGTCTACACAGCATGCATCCGAGCTCCTTGGTCTACACAGCATGCATCTGAGCCCCTGGGTCTACACAGCATGCATCTGACCCCTTGGTCTACACAGCATGCATCTGACCCCTTGGTCTACACACCATGCATCTGAGCCCCTGGGCCTACACAGCATGCATCTGAGCCCCTTGATCTACACAGCATCCAAGCCCCTTGGTCTACACAGCATGCATCCGAGCTCCTTGGTCTACACAGCATGTATCTGAGCTCCTTGGTCTACACACCATGCATCTGAGCCCCTGGGTCTACACAGCATGCATCTGAGCCCCTTGATCTACACAGCATCCAAGCCCCTTGGTCTACACAGCATGTATCTGAGCTCCTTGGTCTACACACCATGCATCTGAGCCCCTGGGCCTACACAGCATGCATCTGAGCCCCTTGATCTACACAGCATCCAAGCCCCTTGGTCTACACAGCGTGCATCTGAGCCCCTGGGTCTACACAGCGTGCATCTGCACTGTTCTCAGAACCTGGGAATAAATATGGGGGGTGCTGTCCAGGGCCGTGGCCGGTGGCCTCCTGGGGCAGAGGAAACGTCAGAGCTGCAGAGCTAGCGGGGTCCGGGGCACGGTGTTTCCGGGCGTGAGGGTCGAGGCACAGGGTCCGGGGATCAGGGTCCGGGATGCTGGGTCCTGGGGTGGGGGTCTGGGGTCCGTCCCCCTGCGCAGACCCCTCCGTGTGTGGCCCCCCAGAGCCCAGGCTGGCTTCCCTCTGGTCCTCCTTGATTGCGGAGGAGGCTCTCGGGTCTGGAGGCTCCCAGGAGGGGGTCGGGGTTGGAGGCCGAGTGAGGCCCCAGAAATGCAGGGGGCGGCCGTGGGAAGGCCGGGTGTTGGCGAAGGTCCCCGGAAGGGACAGGCGGGGAGGGGGTGGGACGCTCTGGGGCCCGGGGCCTGCCGCGTGGGTGGTCCAGCCAGCCTCGGCCTCCCTGGCCAGGGTCCCGCGCACAGGAGGCCCTGACCCCTGCTGCTCTGCAGGATGAGAAACTCGGCAGAAGCAGCGCCGGCCCCTCCCACCCGCCGCAGCCTCCACCCAGGTCCTCAGCGTCCACCTCCCTGCTCATGTTGGGCTGCGCGGTGGCCGGTCCTGCCGGGAAGGCGGCCTCCTCTGCCACCTGCCTCCGGTCCTGCTCTGTGAGGAGTGGGGACCCCGCCTGCCATCCCAGTGGCTCGGGAGGCCGAGGCAGGAGGATCGTGAGTTCAAAGCCAGCCTCCGCCAAAGCGAGGCCCTGAGCAGCTCAAGTGAGACCCTGTCCCTAAATAAAATGCAAAACAGGGCTGGGGACGGGGCTGGGTGGTCAGTGCCCTGGGTTCAATCCCCGGTGCCCTCTTGCACCTCTGGTGTGGCGGGGCAGGGGGGCACCGTCCATCGGCAGAACCTGCCGCCTTCCTGCGCAGGACCCCCGTCCAGTGCGTGCTGGGCCCGTCTCCTAGCCCAGCGCTGGGTGGCTGTGTCCCTCTCCCTGGGTCCGAGGACTCTAGGTCAATCGCACAGGGACAGTGACCCTCCGCTAAGGGCCTGGGGTTTCTTTGCAGGAGGCTGCTGTGTCTTGGGAGGCCGGGCCTCTGCACCGGGGCTGGGTGCGCGATCGTCCAGGAGCAGTGTTAATGGGCTGAGGGCGGCCGACGCCCAGCAGCTGTGCTGGTCTTGGGGAAAGGCTCCTGGCCCTGGGGACTGGGCAGGGCATTCAGAGCCCCTTCCCAGGGCCACCGTGCCCCAGGGTGGGCCCCTGTCAGGGGCCCTGGGCTCAGCAGCAGGACGCGGGGACCCCGACTTCTGCCGTCCACTCCTGGGCCTCCAGCTGGTCTGCCGCAGGACTCTGCTGTTCCTGCAGGGCCAGCTGGACACCTGCAGATCTGCCCCAAGGGCGTCCCTCAACCGGCCCGGAAACAGCCGGAAAGAGCCGGAAACCAGAAGCCCCTCTGGGGTCGGGTCACCTGAGCGCAGCCTCCGTTAACCCCGTGGCTGCCGGAGGCTGGCGGGGCTGCTTCTCAGGGAGTGGGTGAGATCAGGGCTGCTGCAGGACCGGTGTGCTCAAGGGTCCAGGCAGGACAGGGGTCAGGGGGGCCACGTGCGGGTGGGAAGCCGGGAAGGGACAAAGCTGACCCCACTCTGCACATCCCCCGTGAAAGGCGCAGCGGGCTCCCGGCTGCAAACGCGGATTCAGCTGAAGCCCCGGTGGGGAGGGGGTCTGCAGAGTGGGTGGTGGGCTCCCCGAGAGCCCCAAGCCTTCGGGGGACCCCTGGGCCTGAGGAAAGTCACGTTCCCCCAACAGGAGCCCCAACGTCACGGGGACAGACCCCCATAAATCAGGGTGCTGTCGGGGTCTCCTGGGGCTGGGTGACCAGTCCCCCCAACTGGGGTCTTCAAAGAGGGGAACATTATTTGTCCCCAGCCCTGGAGGGCGGAGGTGGACCAGGGGTCACAGGCTCCAGGGGGCTCCTCCTGCCTGTCCAGCTCCTGGGCTCCAGGTGGCCCTGGGCGGGTGGCCCCTCACTCCAGTCTCTGCCTCCGTCTCCACGGGGCTCCTCCTCTGGGTCTGTGTCCCCTCCTCTGTCCCTTGGGAGGACACGGCCATGGCATGAGGGCCCCCTGCCCCAGGAGGAGCCCAGCTCAGGACTCTCCACTAACGACCTCTGCAGAGACCCTGTTCCCACCTGAGGTCCCCTTCCTGGCTCAGGGCACTAGGACAAGGGCGTCTTTTTTCTCTGGGCCACTGCTCAGAGTGGACAGTCCACTGCGGCCATGTGCAGTCCCTTCTGCAGGCGTGGGCTGGGGCGGAGGCGCTTACTGCTCTTAAGCCACATCTTAGAGCATCGTGTTACGGTAATGGCCCTTCCTGCGAGATTGTCCTCTGAACAGACTGGAGTGCAGAGCACCGCGGGGCTGCAGTAGGGCCCTCATTCATGGCAGATCTGCAGGGTATCAGAACCCCAGTCCTTTTCAGGACTGAGTAATATTCCACCGTCTGAGTAGACACTGCTGGATCATTTCCCTCTGTTTTTAAAATGTCACTTGAGCTGACCCACAGGAACCGCGCTTGTGTACAACGCCACATTTGGATGCATGGTGACGATCCGTCATGATCAAACAGGGCGATTAGCATTTCCGTGTCCCCCGCTCGGCTCTGAACCTGCGTCTCCCTCGTCCATCTTGGTTCTGACGGAAACGTGTGCCGCTCCGTTTGATGTGGGGCCGGGCCGCCTGCTCTGGGCCCTGTTTCTCATTACTCCCCGGATGGCGTTTCATTTCCGCGTGGGCCCCTCTGTGCTGAAACTGTATCTCCGTCTCCAACGTCCCTGGGCTGGGGAGCAAGGGGCTGCGTCTTCCCGGCTCCGGCTTGGACGGGGAGGCCAGAGGGCCCAGGTGGACACGTGGGGACCTGGGACCTCCTCCCCTGGCTCGCGTTTCCGTCACTGAGAATCAGGATGCGCTCTGATTACAGGGCCCCGTCCCCCTAATAATCCAGGGGCGATGACGGATGGCCGGCCCCCCCACTCCTGGTGGGTAATCCCAGGTGTCACTCCTTGGGCTCCGAGTCCCTCCGGTTCCTGTCCCCTTCTGTCCTGCCCGGGGCGCGTGAGTCACAGGGGATTTCTGCCTTCCGCAGAGTGATGGCAACTGGCTCTTTTTTTAAGCAAACTCGTTAGGAAGGAGAAAATGGATGCAGGAACCGCCTAGCGGGGTAATTGCTGGGCTCTGCGAAGTCTCAGCACTTGAACCCGGCACTTAACCCCAGCCTCGCGAGGAAATTAAACCGCCAGCCCCAGGAGCCTCCCTCCCCGGCCTCCAGGGAGGGGGGAAAACGCAGCCTTCCAACCGCCCGGGCCTCCCCTGTCTGAGAACCTCTGTGGGTGGAGGCCCGGGTTGGAGGCACAGGGTGGGTGTATGTCCGTCTGTCTTTGCGCACTCAGAGCGTGCATGCAGCTGGCCGCGTAGACCCCCGTTCCACGGGGCACATCCGAATTCCTTTCTGCCCTCTGCGCCTGGACACGGGGTCGTTTCCAGGCGGCAGCCCTCACGGTGCGGATCCGGGGTGTCCCCAAAGCCTGAGTGTTGAAGGCTAGGTCCCTGCGACAGCCACGTTCCCCCCCCCCCCAGCTGGGGCTTTGGGGAAGAGATGACATCCGGAGGCGGTGGCCGCCAAAGAGTGGCTTTGAGTGTCACGGTGACGGTGACAGAGCCTTCCACAGGGACAGGGGATTTTGGAGAAGTGGGAAGACCCAGGCCCAGGGCTTCAGTCTCCAGGGGCAGTGGCTAGTGGAGGAGGAATTGTCCCTTGGGGACCTGAGGCAGGGGACCCCTGCAGCTGAGGGTCTCGGTGGACATCTGCAGCCAGGAGGGTGCGAAGCCCCTGCAGGGCGGGCTCTGGCTCCCAGGTGGCACTGGAGCGCGGACCCTGGGTCCTGGTGCATGGTGCCCTGCTTTAAGCCTCCCCGGACCCTCGGGTCTGGGTCCCCTGAGCCCGGGCTCTGCTATCTGAGGCGGGAAGGCGACTTCCAGGGGGGCGGGGTGGTCCCCTGCGCCCTGCACCGGGCAGGGACCCTCCCGCAGCTCCCGATGCGCCGCGGAGGGGCGAGGGCGGAGGGATTTAATAAGAACACCTGCGGGGCGCGGCCATACATCACTGTCACCCGGGGAGATTAAAGTCATTGTTCCTCCGGAGCTGGCTCGGGCGGGGTGCAGGGCGGGCGGAGGACGCAGTGCGCCTCAGATGCAGCCCGACACCGCGAACCCAAGGCTTTGGGTTTTGTTTTTTTTTTAGGAGGTTCGGGACGAAACTTTTCAGAAACCGCGGTGCGCACATGATGTCGCGCTCGGGGACAAGCCGGCGACAAGAGGAGTCTGATTTCGAGGCTGGTGGTGGAAGCAATTTTGTCCGATCACCGAGGCCGTTCGTTATGAGGTGGGGCCGGGTGCAACCTGCCACTCGTCTTGGGGAGGGGACCGCCAAGCAGAAGGGTTCCTCCCAGGGTCCCTGAGATGGCAGGACCGCAGACAGCGTCCCTGAAACCCCGGCTGGAGGTCGGGCCAAGGCCGGGCATCCTCATTCGCAGGTGGAGGCCAAGCTCCTGCGCGGCTGCCCGGGAGGACTTTGCTTTTATTGGTGTTTAACTTGGGAGCCCCGAGGGCCGGACCCGAGGGCGCTCTTCCCCTGAGCCACGACCCCAGCCCCTTTAATTTCCTTTTTTATTTGGAGACAGGGTCTTGCCGAGTTGCTTTGGCCTTGCTAAGTTGCTGAGGCCGGCCTCCAACTTGCCATCCTCCGACCTCAGCCTCCCCAGCCTGTGGGGTTGGGGGGTGGGCCACCGCGGCAGGATAGACTTTGCGGGACCAAGTCACAGGGACCTTTGCTCAGTTGTGTAAAAGCAACCGGCGCGCGCACTCCCGTCCTCGGCACAGTGCGGTTGCACTTAGGTCGCTGCGTGCCTGTGGGTGCGTTGGGGTCTCAGGCGGTGCGTGCGCAGAGCGGTCTCCGAATGGCGCTGGCCGGACGCAGTGGCGCCGCCTCTTATCCACGCCAGGGGTGGGCGAGGGGACCAACGGACCCGTGGTCAGCACCTGGCTGGATTTGGAAGGAAACAGGGCTCACTGTTTCAGAGACAGCTCTAACTTGTCCTCTGGCCTGGGACACCTGGGGCAGAGGATGGGTCACTGTGACTGACCACCAGGGGACCACAGGGGCACCATGGCAAAGGGAAGAAGAGTCAGGGCCTTCTTTGGGGCCCTGTCATTTGCCAAAGCCCCCCTCTGGACGAGGCGGCAGGAGGGATCCAGCCAGTCCACACACCCCAGCTCCAAACTGTAAGACAGCACCTGACTTTAAGGCACAGAAGTGAATTCAATTTCAATGAATGGCAGTCATTCTTATTGATTTCCAAGTGCTCTTTACATATTCAGGGCACAGTGTCTTCTATCACATTAGGTTGAGCATCTCTAATCTGAAAATTCAAGATTTCAAACATTTTTGAGGGCCCACGGCCCAGCCTCCAGCCTCCAGGACCGGGGGGACAGCATATGTCCGTGGCATAAGGTGCCTACTCTGTGCATCTTTGTCAGAGCTG
Source organism: Marmota monax (assembly GCF_021218885.2). Taxonomy (NCBI): domain Eukaryota; kingdom Metazoa; phylum Chordata; class Mammalia; order Rodentia; family Sciuridae; genus Marmota; species Marmota monax. The sequence continues at coordinate 3,762,850 of NW_026692492.1, read as the reverse complement.
CATGAACAGACAAATGCAATGATCGTTTCTGCATTCAAGAGTTTCCCTCCCGGGTGCTGATGTGGCTGGGTCAGGGACCCGACTTTGAGAACCACTCACCTGTCCCACCAAGAGATGTGAAAGTCGCCCATTGGCTTTAGAACATGAGCACGGTTTAAAAATGAAGAAAACCTGATGAAGATATCCCACCCAAGGAACGTGCCTTCCAATGTGTCCCCGTGAAGGTTGACTAGGGGCGGAATCTGGATAAAATGGGAGCCGGCGGAATTCTGTGGCGTCCTCCATAAAATCCCAAGGCTTCCAAACCAGGCGGTGTCCGTATCTGCAGACGCATTAACATAATTAATTACATCTTCCCGGGACGGGAGAGCCGTCGCGTAATTGATTCATCGAGGCCTTGATGGCATTGGGGGGGGGGATGGCTGCGAGAAGCTTTTAAAGCCAATTAGAGAGAAAAGCGTCTAAATCATGGTAAGTGGCTAAATTCAGCGACGACTTCCCCGAGATGAGCCCCGGGAGACTCTTCCTAGTTGGGGGGGGGGTTCTCGAGACCACGTGAGCAGAAGGAACTGGGATGAGGCTGGGTTTCTGTCCCCAACACGGGTGTGGAGCATTTTTAATTATGGAGGGAGGGGTGGACCGGCCGGGAAACCAAGTCACGAGCCCCAAGATATTTTTCCCAAAGTGGAGAAATGGGTAGGGTGGCTGGATACTCCATAAACATACAGAAGTCCGGGCCCGGCTGGGGAGGGGTGCCGGCCGACCATACTGTCCTGTTGGGTCCACGTACAACTGCGGGACGACCAATGTCACCGTGACGAGACCCCTCAGCCCAGGGGGCTTAGAGACCAGAGACCCCGAGAGTCCCCAGCTCTGGGCTGCAGCCTGAGGTCCAGGCGGGGCCGACCCGGGTCAGCTGAGGCTGCTTCCTGGTCCCAGAGGTGCCTTCTCCTGGGTCCTCCATGGTGGACGGGCAGGGAGCCCTGAGGTCTCCTCTTCCCTCTTGAAAATTAATATTTTCCACTTGCACAAGGCTGTCTCAGTTGGCAGGAGCATTGCCAAGGACCAGGACCTGGTGGCTGAAGAGAAATCTATTCCCCCGGCCCTGGATGGTGGAGGCTGGACCAGGGTCCCCGGCTGAGCCCCCTCCAGGGCTCCAGGGGGCTCCTGCTGCCTGTCCAGCTCCTGGGCTCCAGGTGGCCCTGGGCTGGTGGCCCCCCACTCCAGTCTCTGCCTCCGTCTCCACGGGGCTCCTCCTCTGGGTCTGTGTCCCCTCCTCTGTCTCTGGGGAGGACACGGCCATGGCACGAGGGCCCCCTGACCCAGGAGGAGCCCACCTCAGGACCCTTCCCTATTGCACCTGCAGAGAGAGACCCTGTTTTGTGACACGAGGTCGCGTTCCCGGTTACCAGGGCTCAGCTCCGGGTGTCCCTGGGAGCGGTGACAGGAAGCTCTCGGGTACAACCTGCTGAGCATGCACTTGTGACTTAACCCGGTCCTCGTGCGTTTCTAATTGCACAGGGAAGGGAAAGTGGCCCCGTGCATGGAGCTGACTTTTACTAGGTCACAGGGCGGCTGGTGGCTGGGGGACGCAGGGACCTACTTTCTGAGATCAGGGAGTGTTTTTCTTGGAACTAGACAAGGAGACCCGTGGCTTTCAGAGCTGCCGTGGGGATGACAGGATCTTGGAGCTGGCCTCGGAGTCTCCCTCCCAGGTCCCGGCCGCCCCCACGGCCCTTGGATGATTTATAAAACGTACGTAAAATCAGACTTTTCTCTGACAATTCTTAGGAGGGGTGAAGGACATTCAGAGACGACGTTGCAGAACTGGCTGACCCTTGATACGGTTTGGATGAGAGTGTCCCCTGATGGCTCTCGTGTTGAGGGCTTGGTCCCCAGTACGGCCATGTCCAGAGCTGGGGCTTTGGGGAAGGCACTGGACCACGCGGGCTCTGACCTCAGCAGTGGATTAATCCGCTGATGGCTGCATAGACAGCTGCCAGGTGCCACCCAGTGGAGGAAGCGGGGCACTGGGGACTATGTCCTGTCCCTCCCTCTCTCCCTCCCTCTCTCTCTCTCTGTCTCTGTCTCTCTCTGCCTCCCAGTGGCCTCAAACACAGCGTCTTTCCTCCAATGTGCCATTTCTGCCTTGGAACCAGCCACCATAGACTGGATCATTCGACACCAAAAGCCAAACAAGTCTTTCCTCCTCCGAGTGGTTCCTGCCAGGTCTTCTGGTCACAGTGGCAAAAATCCGACTGACTCCGTCATATTGTGCCGGGCACAGACGATGCACTTAAAACCCAACTGACCACGATGTAACCATTCCCCGATTGACCGTGGACACCCAGAGGCCTGGGGCCACTAAGGAATCGGGAAGAGGCAGCCCTGCTGAATTTCTGTCCTCTCACGATGACCGATGGCTGGACTGGGTGCTGCTGTGACAGAGAGAGCCAATGAGCTGTGGGTCGCCCGTCCTCAGGACCCCACAAGCCTTTCCACGTTCTTGCCCGTTGGTCTTGATTGGGGACTCCTCCTTCAGGGGACTAACTTTTGATAAATATGCAACACGGGGCTGCGTACCTTGTGCATGTGCCCTGAGCTGAGAGCCACCTGTTTTCTGTCATTTTTTTGCTGGGGAAGGAACCGGGGCCTGGAGCTTGCTAGTGGAGCGACCCGCGCGGAGCCGTCTCTGCCGCCCTGGAGACGTTGCTGCAAGGAAGCGCTTGGGTCACCGTCTGTATGCAGCCAGCGCTGGGCCTGCTCCAAGTCCGGCTGCAGTCGGACGCGATTCGCTTCTGGGCGGCTGGCAGGGTGTGAGCCGAGCGGCCGCTATTGGAGTTGACGTCCCCGGTGGACAGCGGCGGCTAAGTGAGCCCGTGGGAGTAGGTGACCCGAGCGCTCGTCAAGGGCTCCTTTGGAAATTTGTTTAAATGGAAAATACGATGTAGGCCCGTGAAAGGCGCAGAGAGGGTCCCGGGGCAGCAGCTGAGCGGCCAGGACAACGGAGGTGCGAGGAGCGACGTGCGCAGGCCTCGTGCGCTGGGGAGGAGGGACGTGGGCACCCCTCCATAGCGGAGTGGCTAGCCAGGCCTTCAGGGGCGCGCACCCCCAGGGTTGGCTTCTCCTGCGGTTGGGCGCAGGGCAGGGCCATTGGCCTGATGCACGACTGGTTCGCAGTGGTTTTCTGGAGACGGGGGCAGCCTGTGCGTAACCAAGGTGCCCCAGGAGCGCACAGCTGCTTGTGGCTCGGGCATCCCACCCGGGGACGGGGAGGTGGGGTCATCCGCCTCCCCGGGACCGCGTGGCTGGGGCTGTCCTCTGGAGGACCGACTGCCTGCCAAGGGAGAGGAGAAATTCAGATGGGAATCCGCGTGCACACGCCCGCTCGTGCACACGCAGGCAGAAGCACGCGCCCCCGGGGATCACACCCAGACACGCGCGTGTGAGCACACGGTTCACACGAGCACAAAGATGCGCGCGTGCACAGCCAGCCCACCCTCTCCCTGCCCAGCTCCCCAACAGAGGCCCCCACAGGGAGCGGAGAATCCTTCTGGAACCTTCTCGTGCCTTGACCGCGATGCCCCTTTCCTAGCGTTCCAGAACCTTCTGTGGGGGTGCAGAAGACCCCACGGCACCCCTCCAGAACAGCCTGATCTCTCCTCCCAGCATGCACGCGGCGGAGGGTTCCGCAAATCAGCGAGTTCCGCTCCGCGCTCCGGGGACGCGTTGGACAGCAGGGACCAGGCGGGAGAGGCTCGCGCCCAGCTGAGGTGCAGGTGGGGGCCCCTGGTGCCCCGAGCCGTCCCTTGCAGTCCGTGCATTCATTTGCACTGGCCTCTCAACCCTGGGCACGTCGGTCTCTGGAGAAGGCAGGCGCTGGAGGAAGGGTGTGCTCAATGCAGAGCGAAGGAAAGGTCCTGGGGTAGCCCACACCGCAGCGCCGTCTTTCCCTAGGAGACGGGGAGGCCCGGAGGCAGGGAGGCCCGATCCCCAGGAGCCTCTCACCCCGGCCCTGACGTCTTCTAGTCACACGTCCTGCTTCCGGGTCTGGTGACCCGCTCAACCGCACTGGAGGATCCAAATCCAGGCCGTTCCTGGGTGCAGAACCTCCCCGTCCTCCAATGCATGTCTGTATTTATTTTTTAAAAAGAAAAAAATCCTTACAAATCCTCGGGCAGCGCGCGTGCCCCCCACCCCCTCCCGGAGGCCGGGCCTGCGGTAATCCACCATCTGGCGGACCTCCACGTGAAAGATTAAAATGATATACAGTATGAAGGGTCCCCATTCAATTGCTAATGCCCGCAAGGGGGGGGGACGGCAGCGCCCCCCGCCCGAGAGGCCGCTGGGGACCAGGGAATTAAAAATCTCCCAGAGACGACGAGGCGCGGGCGCCGGCAGGCCCAGCCCCGTTCTGTGCATGTGAGCAGAGGCCGGGTGCAGGACAGCGGGCAGGCCCGGGTCTGGGCTCGCGGGGCCTCTAGGAGCCTGTCTTATGTAGGGTGACCTGTCCACAGAGCTCTGCGATTGCAAGGAGGCCAGGCCACAGGCCCGGGTCACCTGTGTCCCCCCTCACGATGCCCAGATTCATTCTTTCAGAGATCACCAGTGGGTCCTCGGGGGGCTTGGGGTGCTGTGAGCCTCTGTGACACCGGGGGAGGTGGGGTCCCCGCCTGGACCCTGCTCCCTGGCCGGGGCAGGGAGGACCCCCGGAGCTGGAACCTGGGTGGTATGTAAACTGTTTGAAGAACAGCTACTCAGCCATGTCCAGCCAGCTCGCCGCCCGCCCGCCGTGTTTATTATCTCTTCCCACGGCCCCGCCTGGTCCCCGCGGCCTTCCATGGACGCTTTATCCCGGCCTCTGGGCCATCTGAATCCAATCAGCTGCAGCCGTTCCCACGCCATGGGCTCAGCTCTCCAAGATGCAGGGGGACGACGGGCTCTGACCCGGCAAGGGCCACCAGTCCAGCACCCGACAAGGGCCAGCCGGTGTTTGCAGGGGCCTCCGGACACTGGGAGCTGTTTGTCACAGAGGCTGACCCCGTGCTGCCCGCTGCCCCGCAGGTTCGCAGAAGGCCGTGGAGGGGTGTGTGGGTTTCCCCGTGGCCCTCGGCCTCCTCATCAGAGCTCCTGATGCTCAGCCACTGGGCGGAGAGGGTCACACTCCCGGGAGGCCTGGCCTGGTCCATGCTCCTCCTCATGGGTCCACCTGGGTCCACCCCACTGAGCTGGCCCTACCCAGAGCACCTGGGAGCTGGAACCTGGGACCCGGCATTTCAACCGAAGCCAGGAGCTGGACCGTGCTGAGGGGCTCTGTCCAGAGGGGGTCAGGATAAGGCTTAGCAGATGACCCCAAGAGGCCAGCATCCCTCTACCTCGTCCTCCTCCGGGGAGGTCCTGGGCCGAGCCGCCTTCTCTGGGCTGCACCTGTCCCCTTTGCCCCAGCAGCCTCTGTCCACCTCGCTGACCACCCGGGATCTCAGGTCCATAGCAGACAGAGTCTGGTGGCCACTGCAGACCGGGCAGCGCTCTGCTCTCGGTAGTCATTTATTTATTTAGGGCCGTGTGCTGAGGCCAGCGACTATTTTTGGAAGCGCTTTCTCCTCCCCCTCCTGCTCTTGCCGTGAACAGCATCTCCATAATTGGAATAATGCTGAGCACACACCTGACCCGCGCTGCCTCCCCGGGAGGAAGTGCGGACCGGGGAAGCTGTGTGGGGTCCCCCGAGGCCCGCCACACCGCCCTGGGTCAGGCCTGCAGTTTCGGCTGCGGTGGCCGCAGCGGGACGTGCAGCAGCGATAGAGGGGGCTGTTGAGGGGAAGGGCGTCCATGTGCGCCGAGGCCTGTCCACGGGGAAAGGCCCACGGAGGTGCTGTTGGGAGACCCTAAAAGGTGGAGCCTCCTGGGAAGAAGTGACGTCACGAGAGGCGTGGCCTTGAAGGGGATACTGAGACCCCAGGCTCCTCTTCTTCTCCTTTGCTTCCCGGCTGCCATGTAGTGCACCCAGCAGCAAGGCCCCAAAACAGCAAGCCCAAGGGGCCATGCACCGAAACCCCACACCCATGAGCCACCATGCACTTCTCCTCCTTTAGGAGGGATCACCTCAGGTGTTTTATCACAGTCACGGTGAGCTCCACAGTAAACAGCACCTTTTGTTTGTATCTTTGGTTTTTCAATCCACCCCCTTCCTTCGAGACACACTGAATGACGTGCTGGCCTTTCACAGGGGTCCTGGACACGCAGGGCCTGGTCTGTGTCCTTTGGTGAACACAGAGGTCGCCCAGGGGATTCTACTTAGCAAATCTGAGGCGGCCTCGAGACCCACCCCAACTTCGGGGACCTCAGGACACTATCAATGTCCCCATGGTGTGATTCACAAATCTCTGGATGCCCCAGCCTGCTTGGGCGCACAACCCTCAGGGACCTCAGATGCCCACGGCAAATCCCATGGGGCATCAGGACGAGGCTTCCTAGGTGGATGCATTTTTCGGGTCTCGGGAGACCCAGAGCCAAGTGGATCCCACACCAGGGAGGGTGAAATCTTCCATTTTTATCAACTTCCTGCAAACCCTCCAGCTCCATGGGCCCCTTTGGGACCGTGGGTGGCTATTCCTGGCCATTCCTGGCCCATTTCACGGACTGATGGTTAAGGGTCCCAAGGTCAATGCCACCCTCTTACCACGGTTCTGCCAGGGCTGTCCCAAACGCCACATGGATCTGCAGAAGAACCTCCGACCCTCCACAGGAACAAAGCCACCATGTCTGCCTCCATAGAAAAGATTTGCAGAAAAAGGGCTCCCAACCCCACTGAGCCCATACAGATTCCCCCAGAGTTGCTGATCATTGTCCCTGAGATTCTTCTGGTGTCATTAAGCTCAGAAAGTCGAAGCCCCCTCCTTACCCTGTGTGTATTTCATGATTCATGCTGGACTTTCTCAGCCACTGGTGGCCATGCCGCCTGCCGCCATGTTGAATTGGTGCACATGCCGCCTGCTGCCATGTTGTATCGGTGCACATGCCGCCTGCCTCCATGTTGTATCGGTGCACATGCCGCCTGCCGCCATGTTGTATCGGTGCACATGCCGCCTGCCGCCATGTTGTATTGGTGCACATGCTGCCTGCTGCCATGTTGTATCTGTGCACATGCCGCTTGCCGCCATGTCGTATTGGTGCATTGGCTGGCCACATGGTGCCTCACATTCACATACAGTACTGTGTGTACCAGGCACTGAACCTGGGCCAGGGCCCTGTGGCCGTCTGGAGGCCGCTGGTTTCAGCCACAGGAAGATGGTTCTGACCACTCAGCATTGGTGAGCTCCTGCCCATGCACCCCATTCAGAGCACATGGAAAGCAGACGCTTCCAGAGGCATCACGCACCCATTTCCACCTGTTTGCAAGTGTCACGACGTGTCCTGCTGTTGGTTTGTGACGGGGACTCACTCTTTCCTGAGGAAGGGGAAGGTGAACTGGTTCCTTCCGGTTAGTATTTGGTACTTGGCTGTATTTCATTTAGACACAGAAACCCAAGCTCAGCAGAGAGACCTTGCAGGCTGGGCTGTTTGCAGGTGCACGTGGCTGTGTGACTGAGCTGGGTCCCTGTCACTCAAGTGCTTGCTGCATTCCGTGGGGGGCGTTCGGCTCAGGTGTCCACCGAGGATCATGCAGCCTTAGGCTACGGGCATGCCCCTCAAACCCTCCCGGGTGGCTCTGCAGAGACGGAAGTCCAAATGGGTGGTCCAAATGGCCCCTGGTGCACCCCACGCTGGACACGGGCTCTGCTACTCTCCATGCTGGACTTTGTGGGCGTGAATCTTCTGGAACTGGTCGTGGGGGAAGGCATTTCCTACAGATCTCCTTCCACCACCAGGCAGGGCAGGTTCTGAGGCCACAAGTCAACAGCTGAGCCACAGAGAGGTCAAGTGAGTGACCCAAGGCCACACAGCCGGCGAGGGTGCAGGCTCCAGCTGACCCACCCCGGGACTCCATCTTGGTGACCTTGTCATCCCTAGTCACCTCCCCAGGCTCCTGCTTCAAATACCCCTCCTAGTCGGCATTAATGGGTTCAGTGTAGGAATTGGGGGGGTTGCTCTGTTACCTTAACTGACAGCTGATGGGACGGGGGCCCCAGACGGCTCATGGTCCCCACCTTCCCTCCTGTCCCTCTGCCTCCTGGGGATGGTCTCAGATGCTTGATGGACACATGGCGTTCAGTAGCAAATGCCCCTTTAGGGAGACAGAGAGGGAAAGAAAGACCCGGAAGGAAGAGGAATAGCTTCTCCCTCGTGTCTCCCCAAAGCAGGAGCACGGCCATCCCGGGTGGGAGACTCGGGCGTCCGCTGACCGTGTCTGACCGTCTCGGCCACCAGGGTCCCAGGCCCGACGGCCGGCAAGCTCTGGAGTTGATTCTTTCTTCCAAGAAGCCTGACAGCTTCCTCCATTCATCGCTGTTGGCCTCAGGAAGAGGTCGGGTCCTTTAGGGTCCTTGTCCTTCCCTAGGTCCACTTCCAGGCCCAGCGCTGGCTGCTGGACTTCAGGTCACAGGGGGACACGCCGCTTCTCTAAAGAACCAGATTATGAATGTGTTCCGGTTGCCGGCTCCACCAGAGCGTCACAAAAGCACCCGGGAGGCTCTGCAAATGGTGGACGTGGCTGGGTGTCGATAAAGCTTTATTGACACAACCAAGCAAAGGGCCGGACTGGACCCACCGATTTGGGTCCTTACCAAAGTGGAGGCCTTGGACCGGCATCTGCCCATCAGCTAGGAGCTGCTGGGAAAGCATCCCGTCCACCCCGTGCTAGACCCGCTGACCCCTGTTCTGCAGGGGAGCTGGACCCCAAGGTCTTAAGCATGATCTCTGCAAAGCCAGCACCCTTCCAGCTCATGGGGACATGCCCTTTGGGACACACAGGGCCCCCGGGGGCTGGGGCTGTCCACCAACTGGGCCTGGGGCTGGGGGAGATCCCCTGGTCTCTGCTGGGCAGTTTCCAGGGTGTCCACGTGGGATCCTGCCGCCATGTTGGATTTGGAACCTTGAACTTCACCAAAGGTGGAGACGGGAGCTACCTGCACACTGGGTGCCGGGAGCCAGGCAGGCATGCACCCTCCTGGGTCTGCAGTCCAGCCACCTCTGGGTACACATAGTGACAAGGAGAGTGACCACCTGGGCGAGTCCTGACCTGAGTGGGGGCCGCTGGGCGAACCCACCCCAGGCACGTGGACGGCTCTTCTAGAATCTCAGCCACCAGACGGCTCTTCTGTGGCCGACCGCTGAGCCTCCTGGGATCCTCGGGCCAGGGGGAAGCGGTCCCTCCCTCCTGGTGGCCGTCACAGAGAGCACCTCATTACCCTAACAGCTGTAAATCCCAATTATTTCTCCAAGAGAAAAGCACTTTAGAATATGCATGCTCGGAACTAAAGGAAGGATTCAAAGCCCGCGCAAGCTCTGGTGGCGCTCCCACCCCAAACCCGTAAACCTCTGGGCTGCAGGCTCGTTAGCAGGGGGAGGGCAGCCGTCTTGCGCTGCGAGGTAATTTCAGGACATTTCTTTTGCCTCCTTTCTGCCACTTGGCCCACGGGCTGGGCTTCACAAGAGAGCCGCCTGGCGAGGGCGGGATTGATCTCCGGTGGCCGCTAACGAAGGCCCTGTGTGTGGCAGGGTGGGAATGGCTGGGGACACAGGCTGGGGGGGACGCCTCGGCTCCGGAGCCAGGCATGCAGGTCTGGATTCCAAGATCCCTTTGATTTCCATGTTCTGGCAGATCCGGGCGGAGCCGGTGCTGTGAGCAGGGTCTCGGTGTCAAGGAAAGTTCTGATCCGTTTCCTCTTGGCGAAGGTCCGCTAAACTTTTGTCTTTTTCTTGATGTCACCGGATACTTTGGCTGTGAAGAAAAATGTAAATGAGCTGAGATTTTAACAAGCCCGGGCCTTGGAGGTGACCCACTTCTGTCTCAAGCTGCAGCCTGTGCGCCGTTGGCCACGGGCTCTGAATGCAGTGTCCACACTCTGCCTCAGAAAATGGGGTTCTTTTTTTTAGGGGGGATACCAGGGATTGAGCTCAGGGACCCTCAACCCCTGAGCCCCGTCCCCAGCCCTGTTTTGCATTTTATTGAGAGACAGGGTCTCCCTGAGCTGCTCAGGGCCTGCTGTGGCTGAGGCTGGCCTTGAACTTTGGATCCTCCTGCCTCAGCCTCCGGAGCCGCTGGGATGACCGTTGTCCAGCACGGTGTCCAGGCAGGAAATGGGGTTCTTAATGGTGCCACTGGCTGTCTTCCCCTGGGGGAGGTCTGAGATCCACACCTGGCCTCCCCCCCCCCCAAATAAATTTAAAAAGCCGGAGCCCGCGAGGGCAGGTAAGGCGTCCATGCTGGGGAGCGGCCCTCCCTGGCCGGCTTGATCTATTCCTGGACATCAAAGTTCCCGTCTCAGCTGTAATTAAGGAAAGCTAACTTGGATGCGGGGCCTTCTGGCACCCGAGCGGGACCTTGGAGGATTCTGCTGAAATCTTCCAAAGATTTAAATAATTAATATGACACTTTGAACTCCGATTGGGAAGTTTAAAAAAAACACACAGATAGACGGAGGGAGGCCCGCGCTGGCCTCCGCAACAATGCCCTTGCCCGCGGAGAGCATTTGCTCGGGGGGGGGGGGACATGGGCAAGGGCTCTTTGTCATGCTAAGGAGCCTCTTTGTTGGCACGGGGGTCTCTCTCCCAGCCCCGCACCCCGTGGACACGCTTGCAGGAGACCAAGCCGCTTCTGGAGGGGCAGGACCGTGGTTTAATGGCTTTTAATCCTCTTAATCCCCAGCAAGAACGGCCATCTCAGTGCAAATCCCATCCCCGAAGCCCTCCGCAGCGGCCAGCGCCCAGCTCGCCAGAGCTGCGCCCCCGAGCACCTCGGAGGGACATCCCTTCTGCGCGCCTGGCATTGTGGGGGGCTGCCCAAGCCACCTGACCAGCACAACAGCAAGATCAGCTGCACGTCCCGCGGCCAGCCAGGCCGGGCCTCCAGGGCGGGCCTCCGGGGCTCTGCAGAGCAGGCCGAGCTGGCCGCAGGGAGTGGCCGGGCCAGGCTGCCCGAGGTGCACGCGCGTGGGCAAGGCCAGCCGGACCCTGTTAGTGCTCAAGGGCAGGCAGCTCACGGCCCAGGTCGGGCTCCCTCATGCCCAGTCTGCTCCCCGGCTCGGAGGCTGCAGCAAATCCCTGAGCCTGACTTGGTACCTGGACCTGGGGCTGCGAGGACCGGCTCTCAGGCCACCTCTGCGTCCAGGCCGAGGGCCCCGGGACCACCGTGGACCTGCTGCTCTGCGGCCAGGAAACGGGGGCTGGGGGTCAACAGGACGTTAGTGCTGGCGAAGAAGACTCCGCACCCGCGGGCCTCGGAGGTGCGGCAGGAGGCGGGTACAGGGGCCCCCATGGCCTGGGCACTGGCCTCGCCCCTGGGCCCTTGTGCACCAGGCAGTGGGGTGGCCGACCTGCCCTGGACATGGGCCTCGCCCCTGGTCCCTCGTGCACCAGGCCTGGACGCCGGGACTCGGCTGAGACCTACGGCGTCTCCAGGCCCATGCCGTGCGCAGCTCCTGCCCCGTGTAGGTGGACAGATGCCCCGCTGCGCTGTGGGGTCTCCTACCCGGTGGATGTGGAGACGCGCGCAGGCCACACGGGCCCGCGCAGACGCCGCCCCGCACACGGCAGGACTCGCGGACACAGCCCACACCAGGCCCGGGCCACCTCGTGCCCAGACGTGGAGACGGCACCACGGCGCTTGCTCCAGGCGCGGCCGCAGCCCACACGTGGCGGAGCGCAGGGGCCTCCCCCGGGCACCAGCTCCGGGCTCCCTGCCCACCTCGTTCCACCCTCCGCCCTGCCCGTGTCCCCGCGGAGGCGCCCGCCCTGTCGGGTCCCTAACAGGAGGGCAGCCCCGAGCAGGGACGCTCCATCGAGCGCCTAATGGCTGTTTCACGGGTCGCTGCCCCGGTGCCTGCGGGTGGCTTTCGCAGAGCTGCGGCTGCAGGTGGAAGCTGCCGGCCTCACCTCCCCAGGGAGACTGCCGTGATGACAGGCGCCGTGGCAGCCAGTTAGCAGTTGTCGGGGATGTGCTGGCAGCTCTCCGCATGGCTGCCCAGGAAGCCTCGGGCTCCGGGGAGATGCCGCAGACGGGGCGGGAAGGAAGGAGCAGAGGGGGATCCGTGGGCGTCTGCGAGGGTGGGTGGGTGGCCTCTTCCCCCTCCAGTGCGCGACGGGCAGGTCCTGGGTCCCTCTAGACCCAGGGTTCCTCTTCTTCTTTCTGATGCCAAGTTCCTCCTATGCCCAGACTCTTCTGGACGTGAACCCCAGGACATTTGCATTGGTCATTTGGAGGCCAGAGGTCCTCATACCTGTCAGCATGGAGGTTGGAAGGCTCATAAGGTCACCCAGGGGAATCTTATCCCGGGCCACACCGTAATCCTCCTTCAGGTATTTTCCCAGTGAGTCCCACAGCTACGTCCTCCCAGATGACCATCAGGGGCAGGAGGAGGATGGAGAAGCTTGGTTTCAACCGGACTGTCCCCGTCCAGGTGGTCAGGTCCTCTCGAGCTCCGTGAGCCTGCTGGCCCTGGTCCACTCTCCCACACTGAGCCGGAACCCCACCCTGCAGACTGGACATGGGGACCATCCCACAAGTCTCCGTGCGTCACCCGGCCCGCCTGACGTCACTCGGCTGTTCTGCTTCCCGTGGACACTGCGGCCCAGGCCACCCTGCGCCCAGCTCGGGCTACGTGTGGGTTTGCTGTCCACGTCAGTCCCCCTGGCAGTCCAGGTGAGCAGGACAGAGACGGCCACAGAGACCCAGCCCCGCGCAATGGGATGTCCACGGGCGCCAGGTGAGTCCCCTGCCAGGGGGTCCCCTGCACTGCCACCCAGCGTCCAGCATAGTGGCCTCCGTGAGTCATGTGCGGGCGGGAAGTGGCCCCAAGGACGACCGTGTCCTGACCCCAGTGGGGGACGGGCTAATGCCTCAGAGAAGCCCACGTCCCAGTTCTCGAAACCTGTGAGCCCCGGACCTCAGGCCGGGTCGCTGGAGGCTGCAGGGGTGGCTTCTCTGTCCTTTCTCCTGGCTCCGAGGGCTTGCTAATGGGAGGCTGGACAGGGATGGCCTTCTTCTACAGAGGCCTCCTGTGACCCTCCTGACCTGCCCCGAGGACCCCTGGGGCTTGGAGCAGGAGCCCAGGGCTTCCTGGGGCTTGGAGCAGGGGCCTTGGGGCTCCCTGGGGCTTGGAGCAGGGGCCTTGGGGCTTCCTGGGGCTTGGAGCAGGGGCCTTGGGGCTTCCTGGGGCTTGGAGCAGGGGCCTTGGGGCTTCCTGGGGCTTGGAGCAGGGGCCCAGCATCAGGGTTTCCTGGGGCTTGGAGCAGGGGCCCAGTATCGTTGCTTCCTGGGGACCCAGCACCAGTCCACTATGCACCGAAAGGCACAGCAGGGCAGGACCCCTGTCCCCTGGCGTCACCTGTCACAGGGGCAGGACCCCTGTCCCCTGGGTCACCTGTCACGGGGCAGGCGCTGCAGGACAGGATCCCTCTCCTCCTCGTGCCGGTGCCTGGCGCTGTCGCGGGGCAGCTGCACCCCGGGCTCCGAGGTCCCCCGCGCCATGAGCCCCTGGACGCGGGCGCGGTGGGCTGGTCCGGCGGCCCGGGCTGCGCGTCGGCAGAGACGCCATTCAATTATCCCCGTCGGCCTCTTTTCCTCTATTCTTCTTCTTCTTCTTTTTTTGTCTCCCTGAAATTGCTTTTTATTCCGGTGATGGATTTTCTCGGCGGAGAGATTGTTGGGTAATACGATAACATTGCCTCTTGCCGCCCTCGGAGGGCGATTATGAATGTTTAATAAGGAGGGCGCCCGACGCGCGAGGACATTAGCGGCCTCTCCAGCCGGGCCGCTGCGTCCGGGTAATGAGAATAAATCACGCCGTTGCCTCGCGTCCAGAAATCAATTGGCGCTTCCCACGGCCCCGCCGCCGCCCTGCGCCCGGCAGTTAATTAATGAAGTCGCACGAGCCGGGGAGGCCGGCGTCGGCTGCGCACACGCTCATGCCCAGCGCGTGGACACGGCTTCCCTCCTGCTCGGGGTCCCCGGTCCCCGCCCGATCCGCGACTCTCCTGCAGTTTGGGAGGGTCAGGGCGCAGAGCAGGCCACCCTGGGTCTCCGTGGGTCCCCTGCAGCAGGTTGGGGACAGAGAGGTGGAGCTGTCATTCCCTGTCCTCATCATCAGCTCAGAGAAGGAAGGACCCTCAGGGCCCCCACCTCTGCCTCTGGTAGGAAATGAAGCGCCGATTTCTTGGCGGGGAAGATGGATGATTTTTCTTAGACCACGGCCTCTGCAGGAGACCACGGCCTCTGCAGGAGACCAGGGCCTCGGCAGAGCCGACCAGCATTTCAAGAGGTGCCTCCCCAGCACATGTCCCCAGGGCTTTCAAACGGTGGCTCTGTTTGCAAACACTCATCAAGGGCAGGACCCGGGGCAGGGGTGGCCTCTCCTGCCCTTGATCTGTGAGTCTGAAGTGGCTTTGAGCGCCCTTCAGGGCTACGTGTGTCTGTCCACCTTATTATCTACCCACCTCGTCTACCCACCTACCTGTCCATCTGTCCATCAGCTGCTCATTCCTCACCCTCTTCCTTCCTGTCTCATGTCAGTCAATCCCCTGTGGACACCGCAGTCCACGTGCTGCCCAGGGTCCCGGGACCCAGCCCTCTCTGCACCTGCTGAAGCGAGGCCCACCAGGGGAGCTCACCTGTGCTCCCCCCCCCGTCCCGCCCACCTGGGGCCTGGGCTTCTCCCAGCCGAGGCCCAGCTGGATATGGGAAGAGCAATGATTGACACCGCTGAGCTCCGCCCCTGCCGGGGTCCTGAGTCTGCGCATGCCTTGACTTCACCTGCAGCCCCCTGGCGGGCTCCGAGCAGAGCTGGGTCCTGACCCCCTCGGGCAGTGGACACCAAGTGGTTGGCGCCTGGGGTGGGGCCAGAGGGAGGGTCTCTGGCTGCAGCCTCTGGACACGGGTCAGTGCCAGTGGGCAGCGTGGCCTCTGCCTAGTAGACCTGCAGCCACGGAGCCTGTCCATCTCTGGGTGCACGTGGACAGCTCGCAGGAGGGCGGAGGTGCCCCACCGGAGGGATCCCAGCTCTGCCTCAGGGGCGGCCTCCTGAGGACTGGGTGGGCTGTGGGCTGCTGTCCACCCCCTGCTGGCAGTTCTCCACCAGTGGGGGTCCTGCTTGAGGGCCTGAATGAGGGGATTCCCTAGAAACATCAAGATTTAAAAGGTGGAGTGAGTTACGCCAGGCCCAGTGGCCCACACCCGGCATCCTGGCTGGGGAGGCCGAGGCAGGAGGATGGCGAGTTCAAAGCCAGCCTCAGCCACAGGAGGCCCTGAGCAGCTCAGGGAGACCCTGTCTCTAAATAAAATGCAAAATAGGGCTGGGGACGGGGGCTCAGGGGTGGAGGGTCCCTGAGGTCAATCCCTGGTACCGCCCCCCTCAAGAGTAGTGTATTTAAGATATTATCAAAAGTCTTATTTAAAGTATTGTTAAAAATAATAGCGACACACGTCGGCGCACCGCTGTTGGAAAGGTTGACTGACAGCCCCGCGCGTTCCCAGGAAAATCCAACTCACCCACTGGCTGCAGACACCGTGGACGACCCGAATTACCCCTTAACCATGAAATAAATTGGACCAGTCACAAGCCATAACTATGCTCCCCCAGCAAACGGAATCCGTTCCGAGCAGAATCTACCAAACATGTCAGGAAGGAAAAAATAATCCCCCTATTATGCAAATCCCCCCACCTGCCCGGGTTTCTAGATGTGCAATCTGTAGTGGAAGAGGAAGCGCCATCTCCATAATACACCCGAGCACGTAGGTTGCACTTAACCGAGAAATAAAGACGCTTGAAAATACCACACTGTATAAGAGAGTTTTTTTTTTTTTTTTTTTAAATGTTAAGGGCCTAGGAATGAATTTAGCAAAAGATGTCGGGGATTTATTTATAAGGAAACGGATAACACTTTACTTTTTTGGAAGGTGCTGTGTTCGTTTCCTGTTGCTGCGTAACAACTTACCGCCTAGAAGAATCAACATCTGCTCCCGGGGTCCCCGGGCAGCTGCAGCCTCACGGGTTTTAAATGAGACCCCATTTTTCTTTTCTTTTAAAATCAGGGATGGAACCCAGGGGTGCTGAAGCGCCGAGCCACGTCCCCAGCCCTTTTTATTTTTTATTTTGAGACAGGGGTCTCGCTGAGTTGCTTAGGGCCTTGCTAAGTGGCTGAGGCTGGCCTCCAACTTGCGGTCCTCCCGCCTCAGCCTCCCAAGTGGCTGGGATCACAGGTGTGCACCGTGGCACGCGGATAATTGTGGCTTTTCAGTGTCTCTTAATGAACTCGGTGCCGTTCCATTTCTGCCACACTGGGGAACGGGCAGAGCCAAGCGCTGCCATTTTGAGGGATGCATGCTTAGGTGCCTCAACTATCTTTAATTCTTTTTTAAATCAAGAAATCAAAGACGGCCCGATGCCGGGATGATAGCCGCGGGGCACCGTGTCTGGAAGTTGGCTCTTCGGAGGGACTTTGGGGTGGCTGGGCATGCTCCCTCCCGACCCACCCAAGAAACAAAGACAATGTCAACTATGAGCAGAGAGACGGCTCCGCCGCACCTGCCACCTTCTCCTCTGCCTCTGTTTGCTTTGCACACGCACAGCCCAGCGGTCGAGTGGCTTTTCTGAGTTTGTCCGGCCTTGCCGGGCGGGGGACAAGTTCCTTGCTCACAGGTGGCAGGCGGCTGCGGAACAGGGATCCCTTTCCTTCTGAGCAACCTGAACAACTGTCCTGGTCGGTCAGGACCATCCTCAGGCTGAGCCTGGGAAACCCCGATGCCTTCCTCCGACTGCAAACGATTGCTTCCTTTTTAAGCAGAAAGTCTGGGAATTTGGTGCAAAAAAAAAGGGGTCTTTTTTTTTTCCCCTTTAACAACCCCCTGAAGACCACTTTCCAGCTGTGACAGCACTTGGCTGAGTTTACAGACTCCAGGCCGACACCTCCCCCTCCACAAGTGGCCCGACGGTGACCTCTGGTGACCTGACATTCCTGGCGCAGGAAGGCGGGTCTCCTCGACAGATGGCTTCCATGTTCACCTAAGTGGTATCACATGGCTCCGTGCAGCGCGGCTCTCGCGGGAGGTTCGCAGGCAGCAGCGGTCAGGCCCGGGCAGTCAAGACGCCGTGGAAATGGAAGTCAAAAAGCACCAGAGTGCTGGGCGCGCTGCCGCCCACCTCCAGTACCCGCCCCTGGGGAGGCTGAGATGGGAGGATCCCAAGCTGGAGGCCCCAAGGCACCGAGCAAGACGGTGTCTCTCAATAGAAATAAAAAGGGCTGGCGACGGGGCTCAGCAGGTAAGGGAGC
Organism: Marmota monax; assembly: GCF_021218885.2. Taxonomy (NCBI): domain Eukaryota; kingdom Metazoa; phylum Chordata; class Mammalia; order Rodentia; family Sciuridae; genus Marmota; species Marmota monax. The sequence goes on along the minus strand of NW_026692492.1, from coordinate 3,745,426 downwards.
CTGGGTTCAGTCTCCAGTACCAAAAAAAGGGATCCCTGTGAGATTCATCCCGGAATCAGAGGGAAGGAGAATCTTTGGGTGGATGCTGGCGCGGAAGGCGGTTCGCTCTGGGGACGAGCTGAGGCCGGAGCTGCCCGCACCCGGGACGGGAGTGGACGGCAGGTGGAAGGAAAAGGCAGAGCCACGGGGGTCAAGGGATCCCCTGTCCTCCCCTCACCCCTCACCCTCCAGCAGCCCGATGGCTCCTGATGGCTCAGGAGGGACCTCCGTGACACCTCCTCACGACAGCTGCGCGCAGCTTGGGGCAGCGAGAGGATCCCACAGAGCCGCCCGGGACGTGAGGTGGTCCCCCTGGACCCTGTGTATCTTTATCGGGGACCTGTCAGTTCGCCTTAGGCTGGGGAGAGCCGCGTGCACGTCGGAAGGCTCCCCGCACCCTGCCTGGGTCTCTGCCCCCCAGGACATTGTGCTTCCTTTTGTCTTAAACCCTCGGTGCCTCCCAGGTCCTTGGGCCATGGCGGGTATTAGAGTCCCGGCTTCTGCGGAGGAGGCCCCCGGAGCCTGCAAACGGCTGCATCCTGCGCGGGGCAGACCCCGGGGCTGGGGAGACTGGCACCTTCTGAGTCGCCTTCTGCACAAACCCCCGTTGATTCCCGAGCATTTGCAGCCGTGAAACCGTAAGACACGTTCAGGTTGGGTTCTCTCAAGGTGCACTTCTATGTTAGGCCTTTCTGGAGACAAGTGGGGAGTGTCTTGTGGGCCTCGGGGCCAGGCACATGCTCACAGCCTCCTGGGGTGGAGGATGGCGGGCAGCCGGGTGGGGGAGGGACCCCTGGGAGGCCACCTGTCCACCTCCCTCCACAGCCAACTCTATTCTGTCTTCCACGGAGAAGCAGGTCCTGTGTGTGGGCTGTGTCCACCCCTAGGTGGATCCTGTCCTTGGACTCCACCCTGTCCCTGGCCTCTCTCTGTGCTTCTGCCGCCCTGGGCCTAGCAGGTCCCTTCCGCCCCGGGGTGGCCAGTCGTGGGCTGAGTCCTCTGAAACCGTGAGCCCACACCTAAGTCCTTCTCAGGGATTTGGGCCACAGGGACCCGAGGTTGAGGGGACCCAGGAATCCAGGTGTCTGCGAGCTGCGAAGCAAGAGGCCGAGAGAGCCACCCCAGGAAGGTGGGAAATGAGGTCTTGGGGCGGACCTGGGGTCCATGCCTTGCTGAGGCCCATCGTCAAGGGGCGGGTCCCTGGTGCCGTGGTACCTGGGGACGCTACTGTCCCAGACAAGAGGGGACCTCCGGGGGCTCGAGACAAGGTGGCCGCCTGTTGTTTTCTGCAGAGAACCGTCAGGTGTTGGCTAATGGGACGGATTCTAGAGAAGGAAATCCGGGGTCATTAAGGGGGGACCGGCTTGCAGAGCAGATGAAAGGTGTCCCCCACGCTGCAGCCCAGCGGCTCCCCGACTGGGGGGGCCAAGGACACTTGAAAGGTGGCGAGCCTGGCCAAGGGGGGACCCGCTTAGCATTGCATCAGGAGTGATAATGAGGTGAACTGGGATCCCAGGAAGAAAGGACGAGGGGGGGGCGCCTGGACTGTCGGGCTTCCAGTCCTGCGCAGACGGCGAGAGGCCTGAGCCGAGGAGCCGGCCACGAATGCGCGCTTCGAGGCTCCGTGTCCACCTTGGGCGGGGTGGACAGGACCAGTCCTGGGAGCAGGGGCCTGGGGCACACACTGGGACCTGCAGGATCGTCCTCGGATGCGTCCATCCACAATGGCCTGCGAGGTCCCGGGCCGGCTTCTCCCGGGGCGCACCGAGCGCGCCATGTGGACCCCATGGCCCCCGAGGACCCCGCAGCCGGAGGTGGCGACTCACAGCAGCCGGAGGTGGCAGAGGCTCCCTGGGTGGCCTGGAGCCGCCCGAGGCTGTGAAATGGCGCAGCTCAATTAGAGTCCAGCCTCCCCTCCCGGCGCCCACAGAAGGGGGCTTTTGTTAGGAGACCCCACCTCGCTGGCCGCGGCTGTAAATCTCAAGAAGGGGACGTGGGCTGGCCCTGGAGGAGGGGTGAGGGGCCCTCTGCGGATCGTGGGTCGGAGAGGAGGAGGGTCGGGGAGGGACCCCCATGTTTACGAGGCGGTGGCGCTGGGGAAACCAGTGGGTCCCCCATGGGGTGCGCGCTGACGCTCCGCCCGCTCCGGGGTCCTTTGTTCCCTTCCGCGATGTATCTCTCGGCGGATGGAAGTGAAACGAGGATTTATCCCTGAAAACGGACGCGTCTTCGTGCCAAAAAAACCAACAGGGCGCAGCCCAGGTGCCGAGGGGCCGCGGGTGGCTCATTAGCCCCGTGGTTTGTGGCCTCGCTGGGCTCCAACGGGGACGAGCGCGCAGAAAAAGCGCTAAAAATGAACACCCGGGGCGCCGCCGGGGAGCCACCCACCGCTCGGGTTGGACACGGGGCCTCGAGGACGTCACTCCTGGGGCCGGCCCTGCAGTGTCCACGTCCCCAGGCGGCGCGCCCCGCCTCAGCGCCCTTCTGTCTAGGCCCCAACCGCGGGGAGGGCTGGGCTCCCGGGGCGGGTCCTGCCCTGGGGGTTAGAAACCACCTTTCCGGACCCTGTTTATTTTAAGGCCCGGAAAGCGGCTTGGGGCCTCGCTGCTAGCCATCCCCGGGCCTCGGCTGTCCAGGGGCTGCCGGGATTACAGGCCTGAACCACTGTCTCTGTCTCTTTTTTGGGTACCAGGAATTCCACTCAGGGGACCTTAACCGCTGAGCCACCCCCTCGGCCCTTTTCATTCTTCATTTTGGAGACTGGGCCTCTGACTTGTGATCCTCCTGCCTCAGCCTCCAGAGCCACTGGGCTGACAGGTGTCCACTCTCACGCTTGGGCCAGGATGTTGGCTCGGAGTCGGTGACAACTTGCCCAGGGCCACTGCAGGGGAACAATCCCCTTGTCACTTAGTGATGGAGCCCACTGTCCATGCAGAGTGCTTGGGTCCCTGAAGCCAGGTTCCTGGGGTCCCTGTGTTCCGAAGGGACGCCCCGCAGGCTCCTTTTCCCTCCTTGTCTCCCGAAGACCGAGGCTGGACCCGGCCAGCAAGACGGAGCCCAGGAAGGAGGCCTCCCCTGGAGCCAGGAGTTATTTTAAAAACCTTGGTGACTTGGGCTCAGGCACCGATCCGGAAGTGGACGCCCACAGACGCGGCCTCCTTTTACCTCTATTTTTAACTTTTAAGGCCAGGAGACAGGACAAGATGGGAGATTAAAAAAAAAAAAATCATCTGGCCCTGAGTTGATCGGAAGGAAGACGCTCTTGGGAATTCCCGGGGGGGGCCCAGCCCGTGGGACGCGGCCGCCCACGCTGGCCCTTTGGTGGAGAATCTCCCAGCAATTTCTGGGTAAAACCGGAGGCTGAGACTGTTTGCAGTCAGGACTGCTCGGGCCCAAGGTCTGTGAATCCGGCGTTCTCCCGAGGCCACGGGCAAATGGGTGCCCAGGGGAAGGACGGTGCGAGACCATCTCCCAGCCCAATTGCTACCTGCACCCAGTGCAGAGGCCCCTTGGCCCGGAAACCAAGGATTTCAGGGTGACAGGTGAGGGGACCCGGGAACATGTTCCCAGGACAAAGTGTTGGTCACGTGCAGAACTGAAGGACACTGGGCCCCACAGGGCCTGACGTGTGAGCCCCATGAAGGGGACAGGCTGGGGAGTGCCACGTCCCACCCGTCTGGGGACGGCAGGGCGTCAGACATGCAGTGACTTGGGTTCTGTGGTGTCCCCAAGTGCCGGCGTTTCGTGGTGAGCACCCTCATCTGGACAGCTCCGGAATCTGCACTTCTTTTCAGTGACGCTCAGAAGGTCAGCTGCGAGGGGTCAGATGGGTGGGCCCACTCGGTGTTGGCAGGGAGGGTCTTTGGAGAGGGCGTGAGCAAGGTGACGCTTGGGGTCAGCTTTTTCATTGCTGTGACCAAAAGACCAGATGAGAACAACTTAGAGGAGGAAAAGTCTCTAGGGGGCTCATGGTTTCCGAGGTTCAGTCCCTGGGGGCCGACTCCATGGCTCTGGCCCAAGGGGAGGCAGAACAAGATGGCGGCAGGGCCTGGAGGAGGAGAGCAGCTCAGGACAGGGCACCAGGGATCAGAGAGAGCTCTGCTCACCAGGGACAGGACAGAGACCCCAAAGGCACAGCCCAGGGACCCCCTCCTCCAGCCACACCCCACCTGCTGCAGTCACCACCCAGTGAGTCCATCCAAGTGGATTAATCCACTATCAGTCTACACCTGTCATAATCTAATAATTTCACCTCTGAGCATTGGGACCTTGTCTTCTGGGCTTTGTGGGGAACACCTCGTCTTTTTCAAGGAAGGCATCTTGGCTACGAATTTCCCTCTGGAGATGGCTTTGGCTGCACCCCGTAGACATTTTCTGGGTAGGTGTCTGTGGTTATGAATCTCCCTCTTAGAACCGCTTTAGCTACGCCCGGCAGGCTTGGGTACATTCTGTTTCCCTATTCACTCGTCCCAGGAAATTTTTAAAAATCGCTCCACTGATCCACTGGTCACCACCCACATCCCACATGTTTGGGTCATTTCCAAAATGATGCAGAATGGCCCTCTGGTGGGACCTGCAGCCCCCGGGTCCTCTGCCAATGCTCCGTCCCTACAGTCTCAGCGGTGACCCTCTCTGCTTCTTCTTTGAGATCTTTGCTGGCATAACGAGTCTCAGGTCCCGTGTCTTGTGGTAGATTCTGCATTTCTGTCAACTTTTACCTATTTGTCTGTTCTCTTTAGATGCACACGGGACTAGAGCGCATTTCGGCACTTCCCACTTACGTGGTGTGTAACTTCCCATTCTTGCGGTTGGATGTGATGTGGACAGGTCGTGGGTTCATGTATGAACCCGGAAAAGTGATGTCTGAGTCATTCCACTCTGTTTCCTGTTCCCATCCCCCACCCCGTTTAATCCTGGGAACCTCCCCTCCCCCCTATTGTGAGTCAGCATCTGCGTATCAGGGAGAACATTCAGCCCTTGTTTTTTTTTTTTTTTTTTTTGGGGGGGGGGTGTTGGCTTATTTCACTTAGCACGATCGTCTCCAGATCCATCAATTTACTGCCAAATGCCGTTAGTCATTGCGTTCTTCTTTAAGGCTGAGTAATATTCCACAGAGTATATGCACCATATTTTCTGTATCTATTCATCTGTTGAAGGGCACCTAGGTCGGTTCCACAGTTGAGCTATCATGAGTGGAGCTGCTCTGCACACTGATGTGACGGTGTCCCTGTAGGGTGCTGATTTTAAGTCCTTTGGGTATAGACCAAGGCATGGGATATCTGGGCCACACGGTGGTTCCATTACGAGTTTTCTCCTAGATGGAGTGTCTCCCTGCCCTGCACACCCGACCTGCTCCAACCCCTGCAGGATGAACCCGGGCTTCAGGAGAGGCCCCCGGGGAGCATTCGTGTGACATCGTGTGACATCGTGTGACATCGTGCAGGGGTGTGGAGAGTGCACCTTTGCACCGACCCCGGCTTATGGAAGCATCAACCTGGGGAGTCTTCAGGACATTTTTTCTTTCTTTTTTTCTAATTTACCGGAGAACCCGGCCTTCCGTTGGGGGTGGCGAATATTTGCTAAGAGAGTCCCGCTCCATCGCTCAGGGGGACTGACAGCTTCCAAACACGGGCCGTCAGCGCGCGGTGACCCGACGCCGTGTTGATGCTCCGACTCTAAATGAACCAGACACATGTGGATCCAATTTACTTCTTAACGCGTGGGCTGAAAGGGCTTGGGCCAAAAAGCGATTTGGTGCGCAACGGGCGCGCTAATCCCCGACCTTGGAGCGATGGTTGGAGACGCCTCTGTAAACACCGGAGGCCCCCGCGGGCCCTGAGTGACAGCGGAGGGCGCACCGTCCCCCTGGGCTGCTGGGGAGGCCCGAGCCTCGTGTGTTAGACGTTTGCAGAAGGCTCGGGGGGTGAACAGTGGGTTTGGGGGCCTTGGAGAAACGGCGGGAAAGGACAGTTTGCAGGTGCCCAGGTGCGTTCCAGGGCTACCCAAGCCTCACTTCGGACCCTCTGGAGTGTACAGGTCCCTGTGCCCCAGCTTCCCCGGGAAGGTGGCCTGACTGGTCATGCTGGGGTGTGTCCAGAGCACGAGGCATCCAGGCTGCCCCCCGGGTCACCGAGGGCTGCACCTCCAACGGCCCATGAACCTTTAGCCGGGCCGACAGCGACCCAGGCACCTCCGCCAGCCCCGTCTCCAGGGTTCTCAATAGACCCCGCGGTTGGGGACGCCCAGATTCCTGTCCCCACCCCCCTTCCGGGGGTCCCCACCGTCTAATGAACGAGGGAGACGTTCAAGAGGAAAAGGGGGAGCGAGCCGTGTCACCAATTACACAAACACGTCGGTTTGTTTGTATCAATAAGGCTCACGGGAGCCGGGTCTCCTGCATCGAGTGTCGCTCGGGCCGCTGTCACTCGGCGGCGGGATAAGAGCGGCGCGGGGCGGGCGCGCGTCTCTCCCGCGCTCCTAATGGCGCTTGGCACCGCTGTCAGGAAGACAGGGCTGGAGAGGAGCCGCGGACCATTAGGGATGAAGCCGCGAATGATGGGAACAAATAGGGTCTTAATCTCCCGAGAAGGCGACGTCGCCGCTGTCCCCTGCGAGGGAGGAGCACCGGCAGAGGCGCTCGGGGGCGGGTGGCGTCACCTCCGCCGTCGCCGTGGCTCGGCAGGGCAAGGCCTCTGGACCCGGCAGGGAAGGGGGCACCCGGGCGCGCGGGGACTGCGCTCCGCAGAGGCCCCCAAACGCAGGCGGGTCCGCGGTGCGCGCGGCGGTTAGGGAGGGCTTTGCATCCAGCAGGAAGGGGACTGGACGCTGGGCACAGACCACCCCCCAGCCCCCTGGGGTCCCGTGCTTGCCCTTGGCTTTGGGGAGGTCGCCTCTGAAGGGCAGGTGTGGCTTGGGGTGGGGAAGGACCGCCTCAGGGTGGCGCGCACCGGGCCAGGACGCAGCGCCATTCACTGCCGAGTTTGGGGCCCAGGGACCCGTCGACTGGTGTCCGAGGCCTGCCTTGTGCCTTGTGCGCTGTCAATCAATCCCTGGTCCCCGGACAACCCTCTGTGTTGAGTCCACCCTCCTCAAAAGGCTGGTGACTGGCTCTTGAGTGGCTCCTTCATAGATTCACGTACCAACACCAGCCGCCTGTGGCTTATTTCAGGGTCATTTCTTGGAGAATGTATTTTCTCGTCTCCAGAAAGTCCACAACGGGGTCAGGAGCATGGTCTGCACCACAGAGAGCAGGACCTTTTACCCTTTTTCATGGCCGAATGATATTCCACCACATGAATCATGGTTTGTGGGTCCATTCACCCTTGGACAGTTGGGTTGCTCCAGTCGCCGAGTTTCTTGCACACAGTATGTGCTCAATAAATGCACGGTGGCTGGAACTCAGGCGGCAGAAGAGACGCCACCCGCATCTCGTCCACCACGCGTGGATCCAGGTACTGGGTCGTTATTTTCCTGATCGGTAAGTTTTCCCTCTCGGTTCTTCTCCCCTGTTTGTCGCGGCTCGGCTTCATCGCCACAGCAGACTGGAAGGTCCACTCCGGCTGTTGAGCCAGACGGACCCTCTTGCCCCTGAGACTGAGATTCTGTCTTTTGAGGCTTATTGAGGGCCCTCATCCTGGTCACGATTTTGTGCTTGTGAAACTTGGGCCCTGATGGCTGCTTGGACCCTGTCCTCCTCCTTGGCGGCCTCTGCTGGGCTCCTGGGAGACGGTCCTAAGGACCAGGAGACAAGGCCACTTCAGTTCTAGTTGGAGGGGGAGTCTGCGGAGTTCAGAGACTGAATTGGTGCTTGCTGATCCCTTGATGGTCTACATCACTTCCAAAGAGGCGATGTTAATTGATAATCAAAGGCCGTGAAAACGGATAATTCTGCCTTCGTCCCGAGAGTTAAGAGGCAGAAGCAACCCAGCATCCCCCCACGGAGGGCCACATAAACGGAACACGGCCCCTCCACACAATGGAGTGCTACGCAGCCAAGAAAAAGGGATGGGGCTCTGACACATGCTACCGTGTGGGCGGACCTGGGGCACGTCATGCTCGGTGACACAAGCTGGTCTCCAAAAAGCCAGTGACAAAGGACTCCATTTACACGTGGTCCCTAGAACTGTGAAAATCCCTGAGACAGAAAGTGGGGTGGGGGTGGGGTGCCGGTGGCTGGAGGGAACGGAATGGGGGGAGAAGATGGGAGGTTTGGTGGCCTCTGACCATCCTGCGCCCGGGGGAGGGTCCAGCCGCTGTCCCTTCCCTATGGGGACAGCTGAGCTGGGGCGGTGGCAGTGTCCACTCCCTCCGACTCTGATCTGTATACGGTCACTGTTGTTTGTACCATTTGCAGGAACGGCCGCTGGGGGCTGCTCGACCAGGGAGCTGCCCCGGGATCAGGCAGCTCAGGACAGTGCTGACCTCCGCCCCGTGAGGAGCCGAGCCTCCGGCCTCTGCGGAGCCGCTGGATCCTGCGCTAGGGACACGGATCTCGCCGTGTCCACCTGACGTCCAGGTTTCTGAGGTTGCACCAGATGATGGGCCTGCAAGGAATCTCCACTGTCCCTGTCCAGTCCCCTCATCAAGGAGGACCCGAGGGTCTGAAGAGGAAAGTCCCACATCCCTGCAGACCACATCTCCTCCTCTGAGACCAGAGCAACTCGTCCGCACTCACGGAACTACCCGGTAAGGGGTGGCCCTGGGATGTCACAAATGGTCAGCGTCCTGGTGGACACAGAAATAAAATCCCGGAGCCCTGCATTCCATCACCGAAGCCTCAAAGGAAACCGGAGACACCCCGCCTGGTGGGCCTCGTCCAATCAGGTGAAGGCCTTGGGGTCAACACAGACAGCAGAGGGAAATGGCTCCTGCCAATGACCTCCAGGCATGGCCGGGCAGAGGAGCTGCTGCCTGGGTCTGCAGCCTGCTGGTCTCCAATCGGCCTGTGTCTACCATCGTGTGACCTGACCTCCTCTGCAGGTTGCTTGGACGCACTGGTGGCCCCGGGAGGCTATTCCAAGCAGGGGGCCCCCTTCCAAGTGGCCACCTCTCCTGTCCCTGGTGCAGGAAGGCGATGCGCCCCACCTGTCCGCTCCCGGGAGTGGGCGAAGCCGGCCCAGCGCACACAACCGACCTCTGAGACTTCCTCTCTGGGGCTCAGAAGTGCCATCGAAAGTCTCGAGTCCCAGGGGGTCCGCCGACCTGGACAGACTTTTGAACCCGTAATGTGTCCAGTGACCCAGGGGACACCTCCTCCCCCCCTAGCAGGGCCGGCCCCGGTCGGTTCAGTGGCCCTTGTCCCCACCAACCTCGTTAGGACAGGGAGTCGCCTAGGGCCACCAGTCCCCTCCCTTATTAATATACATCAGCGCCGCTGGCCGGTCCCCTTCCCAGCCCTTATTGTGACACATCGGGCTCCTTTGTTCCTCAATATGGTGCTGATGCCTGTAAAGAACCCGTGTCACTTCTCGTTAGGGGGACGGAGCCGACCAGGATGGATGGAGCTCTCCACCTAATGCTGTTATCCCGAACCCGGTTGGTTTGTTTAATGAACGGAATGTCACATCGAATCTCCCTTCCGCTGACGTCTGCACCCGCCAGGCGGGCCACATGTCGGGGGCAGGTTTCGGTGCCAAGTCGGGGAGGGAGGGAGGGGGACCGGGCCGGATGCACTCATTTAATTTTCATGCCATCCCCCCGATAAAGGCTCCTCCGTCTCGACACAGGCTCGGGCCTGTTCTTCTTTAATCCCTCATTTGTCAGCACATGTCCTGGGTGGCCAGGGCCCGGCGCGGACTGACCCGTGGACCGGGTGGTGGACAGGGGCTTCTGAGAGCCACCATCCAGGCCCCCAGGCCTGAGTCTGGTGCATGGAGAAGATGCCCAGGGGACAGCTCCTTCCAAGGCCCCCCCGGGGCGTGGGTGCGTTTTTGCGCGGGGGGGAGCCTCGGTGCGTCCTGCGTTGCGCGCGCGCAGCGAGCGCGCCCAGACCCCGGGAGCGCGTGGCTGCGAGGGCGCGCGGTGGAGAGAGGCAAGACCCAGTTGCGAGACTGTGTAGCAATTAAAAATAATTGGGAAGCGCGCTCGGCGGAGCCCTGGAGAGGATGCCAGGCGCGATATAATGATGTTCCATTAGACATGCGGGCCGCCGTGCGCTCCGTATGGCACCGGGAATTAAAGAGGAGCCTAACGGGGGGAGAGGAGAGCGAGGACATTCAAAAACAGCCCGGCCAGGACGGGCGTCGCGACGAGCGGCCACTTCATTAGCTAATTGATTTCTTATTAGTTACAGGGGGGAAGCCCTGGTTAGGGGGCTCTGCACGCGTAATTAGCAGCATTTACACAATTAACTGGTGGCTCATTTTGGAGCCGCGCGCGCCTGCCATCGACCGGCGGCTGTCTCGCTCTGGGCCATGGGACTCTGTTTCATGTTATTTTATTATTTTTTTCTCCTCCCCGTTTGCTAATATTGGCTTAACCTTCCCATCAGAAATTCTCTCCCCCCCGAGGGCTGCTCCGGATTTAATCACCGTGTTAAATGCAGCCACATGGGTGACGTCACCCCAGCTGAGTCCCCCCCGGGACGGTGGTGGGGGGCTGCTCTTTCTCTCCACGGCTGAGGCTGCTGCTGCTGCTGCTGCTGCTGCGGTCGGTGGGTGCCGTGGAGCCGGCACCCTGTGCTGGGGGGAATGGGCTTCTCAAGACGGGGGCACCCCCAACCCCACATCAGAGGCTGTTGGGTTTGTGTTTTGCAAAAGAAAAGCAGGTGCAAACTCTACTCACGGCTTCCTTGAGGGGGGCCAAGCGGTTGGGGACCCTGGCTGGATGGACCAGGCTGTGCTTGGGGGCGTTGGCATTTCTAGACACCCCCCGGGGGCAGAGCAGATGGAGGTGACTGCCCCCCACCCCCCAGTTATGCACTGACTTGGGACACTCCTTTCACCTCCCTCCTCCCCAATGCTATTCCCCTTCCTCTACTTCTCTGACCTCCTTTCTATTTCCATGATATCCTACCTGCCCCTTTTATTTAAAAAAAAGAAAAAAAAGAACTCATTTCTCCCTCGCTTCTGCATATGTGAGAAAATATTTGACACTAGGTTTCTGAGTCTGGATTATTTCATTTATTATAATAGTCTGCAGGTCCCTCAGTTTACCAGCAAATGATGTAACTTCATTCTTCTTCAGGGCTGAGTAATATTCCATTGTGTATGTATACCACATTTTCTTTATCCATTTGGCTATTGATAGGCGCTGGGGCTGGTTCCGTAGCTTGATTATTGTGAATTGAGCTGCTGTGAACATTGATGTGGGTGGATCACCAGAGTTCACTGATTTTAGAACTTTTGGGTAAATACCGAGAGGTGCTGTGGATGGGTGGTTTGGTGTTTCCCTCCCTGGTCTTTATAGGCGTCTCCATACGGCTGTCCAGAGGGCTCTAATTAAATAGGACTGCTGTGACTGTGACTGGTCACTTGTAACCCTTGATGGTCACTGACCATGCTCAGCCAGAGCCCCGCGTGGATTCTCATCGACAGCCGCCATTTGGGGACTTGGGATTTCTGGGGGTGACCATCGTTTATAGACTCAGAAGTTGAAGCTTTTGACCTCTCCCCCAAATCCTCACCCCAGGTGCTGGTGTGTGTGTGGGGGGGCTCTGGGAGGGCTGAGCTCCCAGGTGCAGCCCGTGAAGGGGACCAGGGTCCTTCTCAGAGAGACCCGAGAGCCCCCTGCCCGTCCACCATGGAGGACCTAGGAGAAGGCGTCTCTGGGAGCAGGAAGCAGCCTCAGCTGACCCCGGTCACCCCACCTGGACCTCGGACTTCAGCCCAGAGCTGGGAGCTGTCGGGGTCTGGGGTCTAGAAGCCACCTGGCCTGGGGGGTTTTGTTACAGCAGCTCAGGGGGACTAATACAGATACTATTCAGGAAATAACCACAAGGAGAAAAGCACAGCAGAGATCAGCCACAGTTACCCGAATAAAGAAAAGTAACCAAGGATTCTAACTGTCTGCATCGGGGTCAGTTTGTTAAGCGGCAGTAGCTGACTGCTACAAGCTAATTTGGAAGCGTCAGTCAACGATGTTCCACGGAGGCAAAGACTGGACTGTGGAATCTTCCACTTGAATCCACGTGGGAAGTCACTCCGTCTTACCTGGTCTTTGATGTTACACATAGAGAGACTCCCGCCGGGAAGTTCAGCCTGTTATCCAACTCAGAAGAGCAGAGAGCCGACGTCATCCGAGCCAGGACGGGAGGGAGCTCAGGTCTGCAGCCTGAAAAGCACGAAGCGAATGGAAAGTGGGATCTGATGGAGCAGTTCCTTGTCCTGTGCCGAGACCCGTGGCCATCAGACTCTCAGGAGCTCATCTTAATGATGGATCATGCGCGTCTCCCTGATGGAATAGTACGCACCGCAGAGCTTCCCACTGCTGACGACGGGATGTTAGGCGCTCCCCGAGTTTTGATGGATGGTGTTCGCGCAGGCGGCCGGCCCCTCCGATAGACCATCACGACGACGACGCCGAACCTCGTAATTTCAGATGTTAAAAAAAAAAAAAAAGAAAAGAATCTCTTTCCAAGTCGCGGGAGCTCCGTCTTGGGTAAGCAATTACCTCTACGTCTCCCCTGAAATCCTGACTCTGCTAATCGACTCCGAGTCTTAATACCCAACGCGAAGATGAATTCCAGGCTAAATTCTGAATTTATGAGATTCCAATTAATGGGTTTTTATTGAAGAGACGTCTCGTCCCTGATGTGATTTTAATGTCATCGTCATCAATTATCTTGCTAGTCCAACAGCCCCATCGTAGCGAGGTTTAATTTATTTCTATTAAGGGAAGCGAACGCACAACAGACGCACACACACACACACACACACGCCCCAAGCGGAAAAGACACCATCCCCCCAGTTTCGGGGAGCCCACAAGTATTTTCAAGGAGGAGGGGAATGACGGCAGTGTCTCTCCCGAGTCCCTCCCCGGGGCAAAGCCACCGGAAGGCTCCCTGTCATCGTCCCCTCCCGGAGGAGAGGGAAGGCCTGGTAGGACCTCAGGCTCCTCACCAGCTCCTTCCCTGTAGATCGTCACACCTGCCACCAACGGCTTCCAGTTCCTGCGCTGTGTGTGACCAGCCCGAGGAAAAGACAGGGGAGGTCGTGACCTGGGGCAGAGAACACACCTGTGGGGTCAAGGGTCAGCGATGCGGTGTGGGTGTCTCACTATCAGTGGGGTCCACCCACCCGCCATCTCTTCACTCGTCCATCCGTCCCGCCTTTCATCCCTCCACCGTCCAGCCATCCACCCACCGTCCAGCCATCATCCATCCACCATCTAGACATCTGTCCATCCACCATCCATCATCCATCCGTCAATCATCCATCCATCCACCCATCCACAATCCAGCCATCTATCTATCCACCCATCCACCATTTAGCCATCTATCCATCCATCACCCATCCATCCACCCACCGTCCATCATCATCCATCTGTCAATCGTCCACCCGTCCATCCATCCACCATCCAGCCATTATCCATCATCCACCATCCATGATCATCCATCCACCATCCACCCACTCACCTATCTGTCCACCATTCACCCAGCCAACGTCTGATATCCAACATCCGTCCACCCACCCACCCATCCACGGACCCATCCACCCATCCATCTGCGCCAGGTTCCTCTGCTGCTGTCCAGCACCTTGAATCCCGGGCGGCCACTGACCGCGTCCAGGGCCACTGACACCTGGTCTCCCCCCTGCGTGCTTCTACCGAGCTCCTTTCAGTGGGCCCCTCCGGGCATCGTTGTGGGCATTTCTGCAGCTGGTTGGACGTGTGCAGACCGATCAACAGGACAGGGAGGAGGTGACACAGGAGGAGGGGACCCAGGTACGCAGAAGACAGAGCTGGGACACTGTGCAGTGCGGGGTCTGGGACTGCACCTGCTGGACACCTGCGGAAAACGAGGCTTCCCTCAATTACTGCTCTACATCACGGTGGGCCTCGGGGGCTGGGGGCCTCTGGGGTGGGCTGTGCTGTGCGCTGCAGGAGGTGGAGCAGCCTCTCTGGGCCCCACACACCAGGAGCCAGGAGCAGCCCCACCCAGGGTGAGAGAGCCCCCTGGACAGACAGCACGGGTCGATGACAGAGAGATAGATGGACGGACAGAATTGGTAGATGGCAGATAGATAGATAGACAGGTGGATAGATAGGTAGACAGGATGGATAGATGACAGATGATAGATAGATGAATACATAGATGGACAGACATGATTGGTAGATGACAGATGAATGGATAGATAGATAGACAGGTAGATAGATGATTGACAGATGACAGCCGGGTGGACAGATGATAGACACAGACTCTGTCCTGCAGGTCTCCTCTGCACTGTGGGTCTCTGGGGTGGGCTGTGCTGTGCGCTGCAGGAGGTGGAGCAGCCTCTCTGGGCCCCACACACTATGAACCAGTATTATTGACCTCCTCCTTGTGAGGACATCAGAAGTCACAACACACATTTGTCCATTTGTCCTTCGTCCTGTGGGGACCCAGATCCCACCAGGAGGCGTGGGTCAGAGCTGGGCTGTCCGTCCAATGGAAAGGCGGTCTGGGCAGTCGCTGTGCCCCCCTTGGGACGTGCCCAGGAAATGTGCATCAGGAAGGGAGACCAAGCAGGGAGACCTGTCCTGAGTGACGCCCCGGAGGAGACGGGGAGCAGAGTCGATGGATCACTTGAGTCCGTGTAGCCAACGCTGCAAACGTACACGCTTCAGCGCCGGGAAAACCGAGTCGACGGAGGGAGAGGGTGACAGTTCTCCGCGTTTCAAAGCTGATGTTTGACTTGTGCGTGTGTCTGTGTGTGCGTGTGTTGTACAAGCGCTCAGCGGCGGCATGGAAAATTTTAATATGACACAGAAATGAGTGTCAGAGATTTAATCCTTCAGGTAGAAGCCGAAGGAAGGAAGGAAGGAAACACGTGGGATCTTTATTAATAGATTTTTTTTTTTTTTTTTTTTACGACTCATCATGAATTTCTGCGCTTGGGGAATTATTCTCACTTTCTCAAAAGAATATGAGAAGATCCAATTTGGGGCTGTCACGGATGTGCTGATGGGCGGGGGGGATCTTTGCCAGGGGCCGTCGGAGGACGACCTGCGTGGAGCGGAGGCACCTGTGGGTGAGGATCGTGCACCGGCACCACCTGGAAATGCGTCTCCAGGGCTCACAGGGTCTGCAGACAACCTGTGCACTCCCTCCATCACCCATTATGTCCCGTCAGAGCCCAATGAGTGACATGTCACCGGTGCTGGAAGACAGAGAGACGTGCCTGTCAGGTCCCTGACAGCCCCTGCACACTGTGCAAAACGCCGGCCTCCTGCTCCGTCATGTTCCACTGTGAGAGGCACGTGGCTCCCTTTGGTCGACTCAGGGAACCAAACGGCATGGGAAATCTTTACCCCCAAACAGAGACGCTGTGCTTTGGGTCCCATCGCGTCAGCACTACGGCTGCAGAATCAGAGAGATGGCGGGTGCTGGCTGGGGACCGCTTTGTGTCAATCCCCTGGAATCTTCCACCGCCCGGCTCAGGGGGAGAGCTCAGGGGTGAGCTCTGGGGTTTTCCCACAGACAGGAGCATGGCTCTGAAGGAGGTAAGGAGACCCAGCTGGGTTAAAAAGCAAAACCACCCTAAGGACAGGTGCAGAAATGTGTCCCACGGTCCTGCCCAGCCACCAGGCGGACATCTTGGCACCACGATTGGTTCAGGATGGGCATGTGACTCAGTGCAAGCCCTGAGTTTGTGTGGGAAGGGAGCTGTTCACTGGACTGGGAGGAAGTCCTGGAGGGACTTGAGCAAGCTGACCTCTTAGGGAGGGAGCTTGAGGAAGAAGGCGCCAGTCAGTCTCACCTCCTTTCTCCTGCAGGTGGCCCCGGACTAGAGACCAGAGCTCATGGTTGCTGTTGAGACAGTCCACGCTGCTGCCCCGCCTCCCGGAGCAGGGGGTGGGAGAGGATGAGAGTGGAGGCTGCTTCTGGTTTGTCCTGGCAATCGAGTGAGTTGCCCCATCCGCCTTTTGAACCATCCTGGCCCAGAGCAGTGTGGACCACCTACCTGCTCTGTTCTTTCTGAACTGATGGACGCCCAGAAAAAGCAGGGTATTAGCCTCCTGTGGCTGCTATAACAAATTACCAGAAACATGCTGGCTGAAGCAACAGAAAGGTATTTTCTTATGGTACAGAAGTCTGAGATTGTACATCAGCAGGGTTGGTTCTTGATTTTTCTCTTCTTTTCTTTTTTCTTGTGTTCCTGGGGATTGACCAGGGTCACTCAACCACTGAGCCACATCCCCAGCGGCCCTCCCCCCTTTTTTGGTATTTTATTTAGAGACAGGGTCTCACTGAGTTGCTTAGTGCTTTGCTAAGTTGCTGAGGTTGCCTTTGAACTCACCATCCTCCTGCCTCAGCCTCTCGAGCTGCTGGGATGACAGATGTGCCACACCGTGTCCCCTGGCTCTTGGCTTTTGAGGGAGAATCTAGTCTATGCCGCCCTCTCAGCCTCTGGTTGTTGCCACCAATCATTGATATCCCTTGCTCCCTGGTGTTTTCGTTTTTCAGACTTGAGATACAACAGTCCAGCAACAAGCAAATACCACCTCCTAAAACAAGGGACGGGAAAAGGAGTGGTGTAGATAAATATGAGCCCCAGCGTTGCTTTCCAAAACAGACATTTGTTTTTGTAAAAACTGTTGGTGTTTGCCTTGGATTGGGTAAGTGAACCGATTACTTGCAATGTTTACTTTTATTAAAACGCCGTTTCAGGTTAAAGGGGAATGTGGACACTGGTCTTTATGCCCCCATACGGTGCCCCATGGCTGCTGTTTCAAATGACCACAATCTCCGTGGGATAAGAGAAACTCACTCTTTTATAAAATAAATGCTGTAGAAGTCTGGGATCCAGGGGTCCCAGGGCTGAGCTCCCTCCAGGGCTCCAGGGGGCTACTCCTGCCTGTCCAGCTCCTGGGCTCCAGGTGGCCCTGGGCTGGTGGCCCTCACTGCAGTCTCTGCCTCCGTCTCCACGGGGCTCCTCCTCTGGGTCTGTGTCCCCTCCTCTGTCTCTTGGGAGGACACGGCCATGGCATGAGGGCCCCCTGCCCCAGGAGGAGCCCATCTCAGGACCCTTCACTGACCACCTCTGCAGAGACCCTGTTTGCCAATAAAGCACTATTCCTGGCTTCTGGGGGGTTTGGAGAAGGTGGACATCTTTTGGGCAGTACTGTCCAAACTGGGCCATTGACCTCAATCCGCAGTGCATTTCTGCCAAGTGGACACCGACATTCCCATTTCACAGACGAGGCAGGACAGTTTGAGGGGTGGAAGACAAACTGGTAAGGGGTGGACTTGCTCTCTGTTCACAACCTCTGGTAACTTTGGGCCCTGAGGGCAACATCACCTCCTCTCCCTTCTCCATGACCACTCGGGAGACACTGAGAAGCGCGGACCTCACATGGCGTCATTCACCGTCACTTTGGCTGGCCTTGCTGGGCACCTTCTGCAGGGGAGGCATCTGCAGCTCTTGGTTGGACCTTGGCTGAAGGCAGGTCTGGGGCGGGGGGTGGATGGTCACCTAGACCACCCTAGATACCAAGTGACCTGCAGAGGGGGCCCCCAAGCTCTTCGTGAATGCAGAGGTCCCCAAGAAACGTGCCTTTCGACTGCAGAATCACAGGTGGTGTTGCATCTCCGTGGGAGACGCGGGTACTAGGTAGAAAACCTTGGTGATGATCCCTGTATGAGTTTTTTTCTTTTCTGTAACAAGTTACCTGACACAGACCACTTGAAAAGCAACCAAAGGTTCATGTGGCTCATGGATTTGTAGGGTCCCAGATTGGGCAGCCCCACGGGTGTGGTTTCTGGTGAGGGTGGTGGGTGGTGGCTTATCAGGGCAGGAACTCGTGAAGGAACAAAGGATCAAGTGGAGCAGAGAGTCAGCACAGGTGGCCTCCCCCAGTGGCATAAGGACTTCCCACTAGGTTCTTCTTAAGGGTCTTATCATCTGCCAATAGAGCCTCCCGAGGACCAAGCCTGGGCCTTTGGGACACTCAATATCCAAACCATAGCTGTTCTTGATACAATATGGCTTCCCTGTTCCAAGGACACAGACAAGACACAGGAATGGCCTGGGATCAGCTTCGTACCCCCATTTCAGAGAAGAAGTCACAAAGTCTGAGGAACAACGAATGGTAAACCCAAAGCTCCAGATTGGGAATGGATCCAACTGGACTGGATCCAAACCTACCTGCCCCCAAGAGCACCAGGACTTCCAGCAACATGGTGGCCCCTAAGAGAACCAGGACTTCCAGCAACATGGCGGCCCCCAAGAGCACCAGGACTTCCAGCAACATGGCTGTCCCCAAGACCACCAGGACTTCCAGCAACATGGCTGTCCCCAAGGGCACCAGGACTTCCAGCAACACGACGGCCCCCAAGAGCACCAGGACTTCCAGCAACATGGTGGCCCCCAAGATCACCAGGACTTCCAGCAACACGACGGCCCCCAAGAGCACCAGGACTTCCAGCAACATGGTGGCCCCCAAGATCACCAGGACTTCCAGCAACATGGCTGTCCCCAAGACCACCAGGACTTCCAGCAACATGGCCGTCCCCAAGGGCACCAGGACTTCCAGCAACATGGCCGCCCCCAAGGACACCAGGACTTCCAGCAACATGGCTGTCCCCAAGACCACCAGGACTTCCAGCAACATGGCCGTCCCCAAGGGCACCAGGACTTCCAGCAACACAACGGCCCCCAAGAGCACCAGGACTTCCAGCAACATGGCGGCCCCCAAGATCACCAGGACTTCCAGCAACATGGCGGCCCTCAAAGACATCATCAACTCCAAGATGGCAACAGGGGGTTCTTACTAGGAAACCTGTCACCAGGAGAGGAAGGAAGGGCTTCAAGATTGGGCCAGTGTCCTGAGGCCGGGGAGGCAGGGGGAACCAGGGGTCTTCCTGGTCTTGACCGCCATCCCCTTGGATGTACCCAGGAGCCTGCCCGCGATTCCTGCCTGCCGCGTGGTCACTGCATGGATGATGCTGGGCTTCCGAGGGCAGCCCCACCGTGGCTTTGCGGAGGATGATGTGAAACAGGTGCTCGGAGACAAATGTGCTTTGAATCATGCCTCTCTCCCCCCAGGAAGGTTCGCGGGGTCCTCCAGTGGAATGCACGCGGGGACCTGTTCAGTGTTTGGCGCCGTCGGTGCAGCCCCCATGTGAGTGGCTGCTCGTCAGCAGGAGGGCTGAGGATCGCCTCAACACTAACCAGGCGACCCCCAGAGACAGACGCGGGTCTGGGGGGGCAGGCGGGGCGAGAGCGGCTTTAGGGCAGGCCCCGGGGAGGGACGTGGGAATGCCTCGCCCTCCCCACCTCAAGATGTTCTGGGTCTGCGCATGGTGTCGGGGTGAGCATTCCACCCCCGACGTCAGACGCTAGAATTTGCTCTGACCTTTGTTTCCCCTTCGAGAGGCGAATATTCCAACAGATTTCGTTAATCTATGCAGCATGGACGAGGGTTTTACAGCATCAGGCTCGGAAAGGGACAGAGACGGTAGGTAGGTAGGTCCTTGCGTGGAAAGGACCTCTGGGAGATCCTGAGGTTCAGAGTGGCTCACAAGGGGAGAGAAAGGGGAATTGTCTTCCGTGACTCCATGACTCCTCCTTGGATTTGATGCCCACGCCTAAGCACTGGACTCACACTGGTGGACAGGCACCTAGGATGCCCCAGGACCCGGCTGTCCATCACCTCCTCAATGCTCATGCCAGCTTCCTTGAGGGGCCCAGTTCCGTCCCAGGGCCTTTGCATGTGCCGCCATCTTGCCCACATGACTCTCTGCATGGTTATCCACCACGGGAACCCCTCTCTGTTTGAAATAGGAGCCCGTCCCCTCCACCCAGTGGCCTCGCATCCATTCTTTTTCTTCTCGATGCCCCACGTACTAAGAGCATTTTTTGATGATTATTTCCCTGAGATTCCTGACTCTGAGGGTAGAAATCGGGTCTTGGCAGCCAGAGGGACTTCCCAGATCCACAGCAGCCCTGGACGGTGACTGGTAGATACCCGAGGCCTGATGTGCCCCCCTGGGGAGGGCCTGGGGCAAGCAGAGGTGGGCAGGGCATCCGGAATGACTCAGCCCGTGAAGTCCCCGGGACCCAGGCGGGGGCTCGGGAGGGAGCGCTGACCACACAGCCCCAGGATCATCTCCAGTGAGCATCTCCAGGGTGAGTCAGACCCGGGGACGCGCAGGGCTCATGTTGGCGTTGGCACACGGCACCGTGACTCTCCTGGAAGAGGAAAGTCGACTTCATTCCAGAGTCCGGCCAGTGTCCACCTCCCGCCTGTTTTTCCCCCAGGACGGGTCTGGAAACCCAAGCCTGGGGTCTGCACAGGGTCCCGTCACCCGCCTGCCCACTGGACCCACGGCCGTTCGTCCCCATTCCTGGGAGATGCTGGGAAGGGGCTCTGTGAGACCTCGAGTCGTGGGCTGCCATCTGTCCACCTGCGGTCACGGCTCAGGGGCCTGTTTGGCCGATTCCACAGGAAAATATTAGCCCAGCCCTTGATCTGGGACACGGCATGACGCTCTTCCCGCCGTCGAGTTTCCACAGGCTGACGCCACAGATTACCAAACCTTCGCGGTTAAAAACAAAAACAGTCCAGGTCCCCAGCCCTGGAGGGCGGAGGCTGGACCAGGGTCCACGGCTGAGCTCCCTGCACGGTGTCCAGGGGGCTCCTCCTGCCTGTCCAGCTCCTGGGCTCCAGGTGGCCCTGGGCTGGTGGCCCCCCACTGCAGTCTCTGCCTCCGTCTCCACGGGGCTCCTCCTCTGGGCCTGTGTCCCCTCCTCTGTCTCTTGGGAGGACACGGCCATTGCAGGAGGGTCCCCTGCCCCAGGAGGAGCCCATCTCAGGATCCTTCACTAATGACCTCTGCAGAGACCCTGCTTCCACACCAGGTCCCACTCACAGGTGCTGGGGTCCAGCTGTGGACAGGACCCACCTCTTAAGATGGTGTCCAGCTCCCTCCAGGAGGCTCCCTGAACTGGATGAGCCTCGGCAGCCCAGGGGGCACGGAGCCCACTGGACCAGCGCACTTGTGGGCCCCACAGACAGACAGACTCGGGTCTGCAGCCCCTTCCTGGGAATATCCAAAGCCCAGGGCCTCCTGAGGGGCCGGGACCTCGGAAGCAGGTCACTCTGGCCTCGAGGCCCCTTTCAAAGTCTGGGGAAGCCCAGGGATGCTTGCTTGAGGATGGGGTCAGCCGGGCAGAAATCCCGGCCTCCAGGACTCTGCAGACGCCCCCCACTCCTCAGGGGCCCAGGGTCCAAGGCCACGACCAGGCTCCGCCAGCCCTAGCATCCCCTCTGTCCCTCCTGGTGCCTGTGGGGACAGCTGGCTGCAGGAGCCTAGCTCAGGATCGCTCCTCTACTCGCAGGTCTGTGGGCCCAGGGGACAGTCACCCAGCCACACAGGGCCCTGGACGGAGCCCGGTGCAGAGCCCGCCCCTCCCCGCGGCCGCTCGGCCAGGCGGACAGTGTCGGGTTTCAGTGCTGTTTTGCGGCCCAGGCAGGACCTTTCAGAATGCTGATGTATGGATTCCACAGCCGCTGGCCAGACAGGGCGGGCGGCCATCAGAGGACGTGGGGGGGGGCCGGTTCCTCTCCTCCTGCTCCATCTCCTCCTCCTCCTCCTCCTCCTCCTCCTCCATCTCCTCCTCCTCCATCTCCTCCTCCTCCATCTCCTCCTCCTCCTCCTCCTCCTCCATCTCCTCCTCCTCCATCTCCTCCTCCTCCTCCTCCTCCTCCTCCATCTCCTCCTCCTCCTCCTCCTCCTCCTCCTCCTCCATCTCCTCCTCCTCCTCCTCCTCCTCCTCCTCCTCCTCCATCTCCTCCATCTCCTCCTCCTCCTCCATCTCCTCCTCCTCCTCCTCCTCCTCCTCCTCCATCAGGAAGGGGTGGCGACCCTGTGCCTCGGGTGGGTCCTGCAGCCCCTGGGTGCTGACCCTCAGGTCCTGGTGGGTGGTGCACAGAGGTGGCCACGGGGGGGTGAGGACGTCTCCTCTGCGGGCCCTGAAGAAAGACCTTTCGGTGACCAAAGTCCCCGCAGCGACCCAAGCCCCGGGCTGCACCCGGGAGGCAGCGGGGAGCCGGGAAGGGTACCCAGGACCCTCGGAATTGCGTGTCCACACCGAGCGCTGGGTGAAGGCCTGTCGCGGCTCGTCTTCCCACCAGACAGCACCACGGGCTTAAGTCGGCTTCGCGAAATGACCGGTGGCGCTCCGGGACCCGCCTGCCTTCTCTGGCTCCTTTGCCCGTCCTGAGGCCCCTGTGAGGTGGGGACCGGGGCTCCCTGCAGAGTCCTGTAGGGTCTGGGGACGGGGTCTTGCCTGGACACCTGCTGGTGGTCACTGGCCCCGAGTGCTGTCCTGCTCCTCAGAAATCTCCAGGTGAGCTGCATTCTTTAACAATCCGGCTGACCTCCCTTATGGGACATTTTTCTGTCGACGGGGGACAACTCTTGGTTGGCACCTGATGCATGCACATGGCACGTGGCGGAATCCCGCCGCAGAGCGGGGACACCCGGGCCCCGGGGCGGCCTGGACGCTCGGCCTGCAGGAAGCCTGGAGCCAGGACCCAGGCGGAGCCCGCAGCTGGGCGCTCGCCCAGAGGTGCCCCCAGAGTGCCCGCCAGCCATGGTCCCCATGTCCCCCCACGTGTGGAGACGGATGGCGGGGTTCAGAAATGGGAGGGGTCGGGGGGACCAAGGCCAGGAGACAAAGGAGGAGATCGAGAAAGGAGGAGACTGGGCGGAGGGGCGGAGGGCGGCCAGGCGCAGGGGAGGAAGTGCGCGCCTTCCGACAAGTTTCCTCTAATAGGAACCAGGTGGCCCGGCCCGCGGCTGACGGGGAAGTGCCACTTCTGAGAGCAACCTCCCCGCGCCTCGGACCACCTCCCAGGAGGTGACCTGGAGGGGCCTGGAGCCCGGGACCCCGAGCCCTTGGGCCCCCGAGGCCAGGGCCACCTGCTCCTGCCAAAGGGCTCCAGGTGGCCTCCCGAGGACAATGGGCAGTCACCACTTGAGACTGGACCTTGGTCTTTGCAGAGGTCGTCAGTGGAGGGTCCTGAGATGGGCTCCTCCTGGGGCAGGGGGCCCTCATGCCATGGCCGTGTCCTCCCCAGAGACAGAGGAGGGGACACAGACCCAGAGGAGGAGCCCCGTGGAGACGGAGGCAGAGACTGCAGTAAGGGGCCACCAGCCCAGGGCCACCTGGAGCCCAGGAACTGGAGAGGCAGGAGGGGCCCCCTGGAGCCCTGGAGGGAGCTCAGCTGGGGACCCTGGATGGCAGATTGGTGGTTCTACTCTCAGGAGGAGAAAGAGACTATGTGTGTGTGTGTTTGTGAGCACAAGTGTTTGTGTGTGTGTGTGTGCACCTGCTTTCCCCCATGGAATCTGAGGGTACACACTATTATTCCACTTAATTTTCTCCCTATTTCCCTGGACTCCCTCCCATCCTTTACATGGGGACACACCCTACCCTTTTCATGACTGCATAGTATTCCACACACCAACAGAACCCAGTTCCCTCTCCGTGGGTGGACACCAAGCTGTCTCATCTCTCTCAGCGTGGCCTCCTTGACCGGGACATGTTTAGTGTGTCCCCTGTAGGGTCCATTTGGAAGGAAGAGCCGGAATCACCACATCGGAAGCTCCAAGTGCTTAATTCATGGGGAATCTTTCCCTCGGGGACGCGGATCTGATGTTCACTGTCACCAACAGCGAGACAGAGGCCGCGTGCCCCAGACTCCCCAGCACCTCTCGGTGGCCGTCACGTGTTCCCATCTTTTCTTTTCCCCTCTAAACACGGGAGCTCTTCGTACGTGAAGCCAGGTCTCTGGGCCGTGATCTTGTCTCCCTGGTGGCTCTTTTCCTCGGGGTCACAGGGTGTGTCTGGGCAGAACCCTCCATGTGCGCGGAGCTGCGCATACCCAGGCCCTGCCCGGCCTTTGTGCAGTGTTTGCAAAGCCCCTCCTGTGGCTGGGAGATGGCAAAACTGCTCCTTTGTTCCCGTGTCCTCTCTGGCCGACTCCTTCCTCATCTGGAACTGTTTTAGGGTAAGTGCCGAGGGGGAGACGGCTCCTTCCCTCCTCATCTCCCAGCCACAAGCATTTGCAGAGCCCTCGCTCTTCCTCCGGAGATTGGAAGCATTCGTCTTCTGACGGGCCCCGTCGCTACACTCTGGGACACATGTGGACGGGTTTCTGGGCCCTCTTTGGGGACTGTCACGAAGATGTCTCCACTCTTTCTCTTTTTTTATTTTTTTGGATGTTGGGAATGGACCCCAGGGGTGCTAACCACTGAGCCACGTCCCCAGATCTTTTATCTTTTGGTTTAGAGACAGGGTCTTGCCAGGTTGCTGACGTCCTCGCTAAGTTGCTGAGGCTGGCCTCCGACTTATGATCCTCCTGCCTCAGCCTCCGGAGTGGCTGGGGTATCTGAGGCAGATTCGGGGAGCAGGTCGGAGACGGCGTCACCCCACGCCGAGAGACACAGAAAACATCAGAACCGGACGGAGCTTCTCTGCGGATTGGATGTTGGTCCTCTGAACACACCTGGGCCCTTGGACTTTCATCCCCGGGGACCTCTTTGAAGGCCGCAGGTGGCACAGACCCAAGATCAGCACAAAAGGCTCCAGGTGACCCAGCCCGACGTCCCAGCACAGAGATCGAAATATACCCTGAACAACGCCCTCATGGTTCTCGCTGAAACAGAAACCCTCACCGACATCCACGTCTGCAAAAGCAGCCTCGCCTCTCGTGCCGGGTAAACTGTCACCGTTTGACGTGCGTTGAGAGCTACGGAAACAAAAAAAATAAAAAATAAATAAATAAATAAACCAGCGTGCATGTTATTTGATTTGGCATCTCTCTCTTAGGACCATTTCTTAGCGGAAAAAAAAAATCGCTCCTTTTGCATACGGCGGAATATGTTTAAATCAGGGTCGGTGCCTGCATTGTTGGAGCAGGTGGCTCAGAAAATCATCATCATCGTCGTCGTCAGTAACATAAAGACCGTGTTGGACGCGCCCTGTTTGTGGCCCCGGCCAAAGGGACGCTGGGGAGGGGGGGGGTGACCGCAGAGTTTCAGGTGACGCATTTATGGATGGTGGCATTTGCAGAGGGGTGGATCGTGCCCCTGAAGGACTCGGCCCTTGTGTCCCTCCTTCCTGGTGCATTGCTAGGCAACCTCTGAATGGGGACCGCAGCTCCCGGGCGCACGGGCCGGAGCGCGCCTCTCATTGTGTGAGAATCCCTGGGTTCGCGCGCGCTCGGGGTGAGCTGTCTGCGTCCAGCACTGCCCACAAAGGCCTGGGCCATTCTAGCTGCAAAACCTACCCTGGGCCCATGCCCCCCTGTTGGACAGAGGGGGAAGGGTGGATCTCGCAGACCCTGGTGCCATTTGGAGAAGGTGCAATTATTGGGTCAAAGCCAAGGAGCGGCCCTGGGTGGCCCCAGGACGCTGCGCATCCTTCCCCCCGGCAGCCGCGGGCCAGTGACCCCTCGTCAGGCCCCCCTCGCAGCCCCCTCCCCCGCCCGGCTGTCGCAAAGGACCTGATTATCTATAAATTTATGGGCATCCGCTACCGCGGGCCTGGCGCAGCCGGTAATGCTTTCTGACACATTTCAGGACAGGAGGCTGATGTGTGCGCTGCGCCGCGCGCGGGCCGAGCCAGGCGCGGGCCGAGCCGGTCCACCCGAGACCCCCGGCTGCAGAGGAGGGGTCGCCAGGCAACCGGTTGCCGGGGCAACGCGCCCCACAGCGCTCGTTGGACGAGGAGAAATAGTTTTATGGTGATTTCAATGAAGTTTTATTTTCTATTTTTATTTTTATTTTTTTGGGGGGGAGGCTGGCGAGGTGCGGAAGAGAGGCCGGGTTTCTCGCACGGCTCGTCTCCAAATGCGGTGCGCGCGTCCGGGTGCGCACGGAGCGCGTCCTGTGGCAAGATGCTCCGGGGTGCACATGCAGCAGGGGTGCACACAGTCGGCGCTCATACATGCAGCAGGGGGCAGCAGAACCCAGAGCTGCAGAGAGGCCGCTGGGACTCCGCTTGGCCAGCCTCCCCCGAGGCCTGGGGAGGGGCGCTTAAATAATCCCAATTTCCCTCCCGCGCTCCCGAGTTGGGGCTGCACCCGGGCCTGGTCCCCTCCTCAAGGAAGGGACAAAGAGAGCCCCCGGCTGCGCCCAGGAGCCACCCGAACCTGCCGCGATCCCTCATTACCTCCTTCCTAAGAGTCCGCTCAGGGGTGACACGCAGCGCGGTCATTAGACAGCAGCTGCTCACCTTGACGGCCCCTGACAGGTAACGCAGCCTGGATTCTTGTCTTCTCCCCGCGACCTGCAAGAGCCGAGGCTGCTGGTGGGAGGCCGGGAGGCCGGGAGGCCGCAGGGATCCTGCCCTGCCCAGGACACCCACGTCCACCTGCGCCTGTCCCGGGGTCCTGACACAGGCCCTGGCTTCAGTTCTACTAAAGGACACCGCCTGCCACGGGTAAAAGCCCAGGGTGGTGGCACGTGCCTGTTGTCCCAGCAGCTCGGGAGGCTGAGGCAGGAGGATTGAGCTGGGTTTGGTTTTCAGCACCACGTGAAATAAATAAAACAAAGATAAAGATGCTGTGTCCATGAATAACTAAAAAAAATCTAAAAAAAAGACATTTAAAAAAAAAAGTCCTTAAAAAAACAAACCCAGAAATAACGAGCCTCCTATTTTGGCCTCTCTCCTGTGGCCTGTGCACGTTTGGGGATTATTGGAACAGTTCAGGTTGGGGACGGAGGCGTGGAGCCCCCACAGAGCCCCTACAGATTTAGGGAAACTGCGTCACAACATCCCGCAGGACTGTTGAGACGCCCCCAAGTCGACACCTGATCCGCGGCCCTGAAAAGAGATTCCGGAACCAGCCCTGTTTGGACACTTAGTGTCCGCTGATCCACGAGGAGAGGCCGACTCGGGGTCCAGTTGCAAGGATTCGGGGCCAGGGGAGGAATTAAATGGAGACAAGGAACTGCTTCAAATCCCGCACAAGAATTCCAGTGGAATACAGTGCTCACGCCCATCGACCGAGAGAGCTGCACGGGGCCATTTAGCAATGATTGAGACATAAGGATGGAGCCGGGTGCCGCGGCACATGACTGTCATCCCAGTGGCTCAGGAGGCCGAAGCAGGAGGCTCATGAGTTCAAAGCCATCCTCAGCAACTTATGAAGGCCCTCAACCACTCAGGGAGACCCTGTCCCTACATGACATATAAAAATAGGACTGAGAGGTGTCTCAGGGGTTAAGCACACCTGGGTTCAATCCTGGTACTAAAATAAGTCAATGACTTCATAGCCATCCTATGTAAAGAGTTTCTACAAAGCAACAAGAAAAAGGAAAGTTGCAAAAATCAGCTTAAGGAGGCAAGATGCACTTGAACCCGGCACTATGGCAGTGAAGGACTCCCGTTTGTGGGCAGAGTGGCTGTGCGTGACTCCCCACGGTGGATGCTGCGGGTAGAGATGACCAGAGCCAAAGACAGAGCCATTTTGGTTCTGGAATTAAAAGAAAAGAAGAGACACGGGGGTCATGTAGAGAGACAGCAGTCCCTGATGGGTCGACCCCTGAGCCATATCCCAAGCCCCTTTTTGCTCTTTAGTTCAACCCAGGGTCTCACTAAGTTGCTTAGCACCTCGCTACGTTGCTGAGACTGGCCTCCAACTTGTGATCCTCCAGCCTCAGGCTCCCAAGCCACTGGGATGACAGGTGTGCACCACTGTGCCTGGGTGGACACTTGCTACTGATCCCCCAAAAACATGGGCATCCTTTCTGTGGAAGATCCGTCCCGTCGGACACCTGTCTCTTCCTAGGGCTTCTGCATTAGAGGCCCATGTTACATTTTTTCCCTGTGACCCAAATTCCACAGCAAAAAAGAAGTCCTCTGCATTTTCACTCTCATTTTATTTTATTTTTGAGGGTCCACGGTGGTGCATCATCCTGCAAAGGATGTCAGGGAGACTATTCAGAAACAAAAGAACCAAATAGCAAAAGAGAAACCGGGGCATACAGAAGGTGCCACTTAAACCACGTCAGCGCGGCGGACGGCTCCTGGACTTTGGATGTGACAGAGACCCGGTGCGGTTCCCTCGGGGGCACCGGGTGCAGCCGCGTTGCTGCGATCCCGGGTTTAAGTGACAGGCAGCGCGAGGTTGGGAATGATAGAATAAGGCCAGGTTTCTCCGCCGACTCTTGGCGCCTCGGTTTTATTTATTTATTTTTTCCCTTTCTGTGTTTCCCTGAAATTAAAGGAAAAAATCGGAAAAAAAAAATCACAAAAAGCGTGGGATTCCAGGATTCGGTTCGTCTGAATCCTGCAGAAGAGCAAGTCCACAGAGACGGGAGTTGGACCCGGGGGACGAGGGGACGAGGGGGCTCTGCTAACGGGGCACCGGGTGACAAAATGTTCTCAATTGGCTGGGACGATGGGCGTGCCGCTCTGCGAATAGGATCCCAATTACGCGCTTTGAATGCGCAAATTGAATGTTTATAAAAGACACAGAGAGACTAGACCCGGGCCAAGTGGTGAATCCTGTGGGGTCCTGGAGGCTGAGGCAGGAGGTTGGCAAGTTGGAGGCCAGCCTCAGCAACTTAGCAAGACTCTGTCTCAAAATTAACAACAACAACAACAACAAAATTAAATTAAAAAGGTTGCAGATGGTCAGTGGAGAGCAGCCCTGGGTTCAACGTCCACTAGTGCAAAAAAAGAAAAGAGAAAGACCTTCTCTCCTAAGAAATCAGTAGTTCTGCCGCTTCTGTCGCGGCTGTGTCCTCCGAGAGGTGCTCGCCGGGGTCCTGGACACCTGCCCAGGAGCTCAGGATGAGGCTGTGCATGGACACGGCACAGCCAGGGCTCCAGCCAGCAGCCAGTCCCTCCTCATCAGGGTCACAGCTCGGAGCTGAAATGGCCACCCGAGGGTCAGGGGTTGAGGGGCTGGTGCGTGACGGCTCTCGACGCGTTGATGCTAGAATTTTCCACCTGGCTGACCCTCTCCGATGCTTCTTCACCGCAGAACCCGAGAGACTGACCCGGTTCAAAGACCCCTGTGACCACAGGAGGTGGGGACTCTCTCTCCAGCTGGTGGCCCCTCACCCCAGTCTCCACGGGGATCCTCCTCTGGGTCTGTGTCCCCTCCTCTGTCTCTTGGGAGGACACGGCCATGGCATGAGGGCCCCCTGACCCAGGAGGAGCCCATCTCAGACCCTTCACTAACGACCTCTGCAGAGACCCTGTCCCCACCCAAGGTCCCACTCACAGGTCCTGGGGTCCACCTGTGGACAGGACCCACCTCTCACCATGGCGTCCAGCTCCCTCCACGGGCTCCAGGGGGCTCCTCCTGCCTGTCCAGCTCCTGGGCTCCAGGTGGCCTTGGGCTGGTGGCCCCTCACTGCAATCTCTGCCTTGGGGACTCTGACAGCCCTTGGGATCCTGGGCTTGAGGACCCCCCTGGTCTCACCATGAGGACCCCAGGCCTCTCTGTGCCCGTCACTCTTTGAGGAGAGGGACACCTTTCCTGCACCCTAATAAGCACCCCACGGGATTCCCCGGGGTGGGTGCACATGGGAGAGGGGACCTCGGCCCAGCCGGGCCACCAGAGCGTCCTCCTATCTGTGCAGGCAACTCCAGGTGAGTTTGCAGAAGGGTCACCCAATCTGTCACCCGACGTCTTCTTATTCCCTTGAACTTGAGCCAACGCGCACCACCTGAGGGTCAGCCAGGGTCGATTTTCCAGTTCTTTCAGAAGCATTTCGCTTGGTGTCTGGGGTCCTGAGCTGGTGGCCAGGGTCCCGAGTTCGATTTCTCAGCCGTCGCGGGGGACCCTTTGAGGACCCGAGAGCACAGGGAGGCTGCAGCAGCCCCTAAGTTGCCGCATGGGTCCCTCTCGCCCCTGCAGCCCGGCGGAGCTCAGGGGTGACACTCAAGGGCCCCGGAGCCACTCCTCTGGGCCTAATGGATCGTAAACAGCACAGATGTCCCCGTCGCGGGGAGGAACTGGGCCGAGTAACCCCAAGAAGAAGAAGCAGCAAAAACACTCACCTTACAAATTAAGGGTGTCGCTATTTTTAATCCATTTGCCATCTTTTCCCCCAAGAGCTGGTTAAATTTAACAGCTGCGTCGTGCGCGCGCCTGACGCCCCGAGCTACGGGGCCCGGCTCCTCGCGGTCCCCTGGGTCTGTGCAGTGTGTATCATTTTTTTCTTGGGGTCCCTCTTTGCATATCTGGGGGGGACTTGTCCCCTGCACAGCGGTGGCTGCAGATAACTTAGGTCACTGTGGCTGGGCCTCGGGCTCCGGACCTCGTCCTGGTGGCTGCTGCACCCTGTGTATCCGAGACAGCCACGATGTGACTTCAAGACACGTCCCTGTCCCCCGGGGGGAGCTGATAATCACCTAATTAATAGCGGGGGGTTGGGGGACTCGCTGGTGCTTTACAAATAAACCAGAAATCCCGGGTCTGGGGCGTCCCTGCAGGAGCATGAGCTGACATTTGGGGGTGGCCACAGCTTTGCTGGCCCAGGCCACCCCAAGCCCCGTCCAGGCAAAAACAGTCCATCCCACGGGGGCGCAGGGGAGTGCCCGTTGGTGGGCAGAAATCCCAGTTAATCAAGGATGCGGTTCCTGGTGACCTGGGTCCCCACGCTGGTGTGACCTAGCCCCTAACAAGCCATCCGACGGTGACATCACGAGGGTCACCTTTGATTCAGCCAGGCCACCACGAAGCCTGTGGAACACGGAGATTGAAACACGGTGTCCAACGCCATAAATATGCGATTTTTACGCGTCAAGGGCTTTTCTGAATATTGACTGGGTGTTGATTTTTGGTCCCGGGAGGTGCTTTACCTCGGAGCCACATCCACCGCTTTTTGGATTTTTTTTTTTTTTTTTTTTTTTTTAATTTCAAAACCAGAGGAGAGTCTCCCTCAGTGGCTGAGGCTGGCCTCCACTTTGGAGATCCTCCGGCCTTGGCCTCCCTCCGGAGCCGCGGGGAGGGGCCGCGTGCCCCACCTGCCCAGCTGCTAGCCACCGTTTTGGGAGAACTTGGGTCCCTCCGTATCGTTTTGTTGATTGACTGATTTGCTGGGGACCCCGACCCAGGGCCCGGTGATGTCTCTGTCGCCGGTCCCCAAGCGGTGCCAGCATTTCTGACCTCCCGAGTCCGAGTGCGCACCCACTCTCCGGCCTCGCAATAAAGCGGCCTAATGTCCTTCTGCGGCTGGAGGAATCCTTCATGTGTCCGCCACCCGCTCCGCCGATTTCCAGGTGCAATCAACGCAGCCCGGGCCTCGCTGCCCGCGGGTCACGAGAATCTGTCCCTTTAGAAAAATGTCTCAAATACGCCCTCCAGGGCCGCGACCCTTGGATATCAACTCCGTTTCCTCTTAAAAATGAAAAAGAGCCCCCGACGCGCGACCCTGCGGCCGCCCGCGGAGGACGGGGCACGTCCGCCGTCGGGGTCACCGGCTCCGAGACGAAGGTCCGGCTCCGAGATGAAGGTCCGGCTCCGAGACGAAGGTCCGGCCATTTCATTTCTCACCGCAGCAAGGCGCAGAGCCCGAGGGCCTCGAAACCTCCCCGGGGACGTGGCCCTGCTCAGCTTGGCACTGTGCCCGAACATCTTCAGCGGGTCCCCGGCCGGTGGTCAGGGCTGGAGGACACCGCGGGCTCCCTGCTCTCCTCCCCGGAAGCTGCTGGACCCCAAGGACAGTGCGTGTCCCTCTCTGCTTTCTCAGCCGGCGGCCAAGTATGGCCACTAAGCTGTCACCTCCTTCCCAGACACTTCTGCAAACGTCTCCTCAGTGAGAGGGCGCGGTGGCCCTCGCCTGTGACCCCAGCGGCTCGGGAGGCCGAGGAGGGAGGATGGCGAGGTCAAAGCCAGCCTCAGCCAAAGAGAGGCCCTGAGCAGCTCAGGGAGACCCTGTCTCTCAATAAAATGCAAAATGGGGCTGGGGACGGGGCTCAGGGGTCGAGTGTCCCTGAGGTCATCCCCAGTACAAATAAAATAAATAAAATGAAATCGATCCTCCGCGTCCAGCCGCGTTGGCAGGCCTCACCAACGCCCCGACCGGGTGCTGATGTCGGGGGATGACTAAGGCGCAGGGGCGCTGTTTCCATCTTGGCGGTCACCAGGGGCCCAGCTCTGGGCCGAGGTGACCTGCAAGGACCTGCTCTCCTAAGTCCTGCTCTCTGCACGCCCCTGGGGTCCCTCAGGACGGGACCAACCCCGGGGCCCGCGGGAGGAGACAGGAGGAGGCCGGGCGCGTCCCCCAGCCGGTCCCTTGTTTGCTCCTGTGTCTCCCCAAGTCCTGCGGCCAGCGGGGGATCCATGTCCCCCCCATGTGGGGTCGCAACAAGTCACCTGGACTCGTTCTGAGGAGCCGGGAGGGGGTCCGTGAGCCCAGCAGGGTGCGGAGCCGGGGCAGGTATCCCCAGTGGTTAGCGCCGTGTCCATGACTGCCCAACGTCCCCGGCGACAGGAGCAGGTGGGCCGGGCTCCAGAGGCTCCCGGTGCCCAGGAGACCTGCAGCTGTCCTCTGTCTATCATCTGTCACTTACCTCTCTACCGTCTATGGTCCCCACCCTGTGTCTGTCTGTCCATTTAACCTTGGTCCCTTTCATCTATGGAGTCTGTTCTGCTCTTCATGTCTGTCATCTGTCAGTCATCTATCCGTCCTTCCTCCTCTGCCCTCTGTCTGTCTGTCCACCTGTCCATGACCCATCAATCCATCATCTATTATGCCCCTGGCTCAGAGCACTTGTGGTTTAGACAGCAGCCCCACCCGGGTTGGCACAACCCCCGGACAGACAGCATGGGTAGATAACAGATAGATAGACACACAGACAGATAGATAGATGATTGACAGACAGATGACAGCTGGGTGGACGGATGATGGACAGAGACTCTGTCCTGCAGGTCTCCTGGGCACCGGGGGCCTCTGGGGCTGGGGCTCTCTGGGGTGGGCTGTGCTGTGCGCTGCAGGAGGTGGAGCAGCCTCTCTGGGCCCCACACACCAGGAGCCAGGAGCAGCCCCACCCAGGGTGTGAGAGCCCCCTGGACAGACAGCACGGGTCGATGACAGAGAGATAGATGGACAGACAGAATGGGCAGATGACAGACAGATAGACAGATGGATAGATAGGTAGACAGGATGGATAGATGATAGGAGATAGATAGATGATAGACAGAACTGGTAGATGACAGATGGATAGATGATTGACAGACAGATGGATCACAGGTGGACGGATGTGAGTGACCCAGGAAGCCCAGGTGTGACAAGGCAGGAAGGTTCACAGGAGAGAGGATGAGGCCTTATTGTGGCCAGTGCATTAATCGGGTGGGACTCACCGAGGGGTGACGGGGTGGGTGGGTGTGGCTGGAGGAGGTGGCACTGGGGACGTGCTTCCCTTTGGGGCACACAGTCTGCACCTGGCGACTGGGGCTGTCCCTCTCTCTGCCCTCTGGTGTGATGTCCCCAGCTGCTCCCTCCGCCAGGGTCCCCCAAGATGTCCTGTGTCACCTGGAGCCCCGAGGGCTGTGGACTGAGACCCTGAGGCTTTGCCTCCTGTGACGTTGCTCCTGTGGCCCCAACGGGGAGAAGCCCATGGAAACAGGGCTGACCTTCTCCTTCCAGGACACCACGGGCCGGGTTTGCAGCCAGGTTTCGGTTGTCCCCGAGGGACCGGGGGACCTGGGTGCTCCCGGCATCGGGCAGGCGGAGCCCCGATGCACCTGCCCAAAACCCGAGCTCTCCACGGACAGCGGCTGGCCCTGCAGGCCACCTGGCGGGCTGGGCAGGGGGTGGACCTGTCCCTGTGTCGGGGACGGCCACGGGTGTGCAAGAGGGCAACTGCACCTGGAAGATGAAATCTAGTGGACGGCGCTTGCAGGTGGCTTCTGGCCGTGGAGGGACCCTCCCGCTCCTCCTCCTCCTCCTCCTCCTCCTCCTCCTCTTCCTCCTCCTCCTCTTCCTCCTCCTCCTCCTCCATCTCCTCCTCCTCCTCCTCCATCTCCTCCTCCTCCTCCTCCATCTCCTCCTCCTCCTCCTCCTCCATCTCCTCCTCCTCCTCCTCCTCCTCCTCCTCCTCCTCCATCTCCTCCTCCTCCTCCTCCATCTCCTCCTCCTCCTCCTCCTCCTCCTCCTCCTCCTCCTCCATCTCCTCCTCCTCCATCTCCTCCTCTTTCCTCCTCCTCCTCCATCTCCTCCTCCTCCTCCTCCTCCTCCTCCTCCTTCTTCATACTCGGGGTTGAACCCCAGGTGCTCCACCACGGAGCTGCATCCCCAGCCCTTTTTATTTGCAGACAGGCTCTTGCTAAGTTGCCGAGGCTGGCCTCCGCCTGGCGGTCCTCCTGCCTCTGCCTCCCGAGTCCCCAGGGTCACAGGGGAGCAGCTGCTAGGCGAGGAGCCGTTTCCAGCTCAACTAAACATCGAGAGCCCAGGGGCATTGTGGGAAAGCACACCAAGTTGTGGCCGAGCTGCTGACCACACAGGAAGACACGTTGGGGGTGACTTTCGGGTGGAGTTAAAAATAGAAAAGGCCCATGTGCTTGTGAAGCACCTGTCCCTCCGCAGCTGAGCTTCTGCTGACTGAAGCCATGTCATCGGAGCCAAGAGAGGGACAAGCGGCTGGAAAGGGCTGTGGTTCTCAGGGTGAGCTTTGGAGAAGCACATGAGGTTTTCTCCATGAGACCAGAAACGCTGCTTCACACTTGTCATCCCAGCAACTCGGGAGGCTGAGGCAGGAGGATGGCAAGTTAGAGGCCAGCCCCAGCACGTTAGAAAGACTCTGTCTCAAAATATAAAATAGAAAGGGTTGGGGTGTGGCTCCGTGGTAGAGCACCCCCGGGGTTCAATCCCCAGTTCTGGGAAAAAGAAAGAAAGAAAATTCCCAAAGAGATGTTGATTGATGCCTCTTGACTTTCCCTTTTCTACCTGCCCCCTAGGACCCCCTCCATAGGGTTACACATATGGACCACATAGGGGAAAGAGAGAGCTGGGAGAGGGCCCAGGTAGAAGACGGATCAAGCATACTGTTCCTGCACCAATATCTGGAGGTGAAGGGGGGTGTTCTGGGCTAGTTGTGGTCACTGGTTGAGGCTTCCCAAAGCGTCGTGTCCTGGGCTCTAAGAGAAGCCCAAAGCAGGACCACCCCTTCCTTGCTGGCTCCTGGCCAAGGCCCGTCTCTGCCCCGGAAGCCCCCGTGTTCCTTGGCATGTTGTGCACACGGCCCCTCCACTCGCGGAGGGGCAGACCGTCCCCTTGGTCCACTCTGGGACCCCAGCAGGTTCTCAGCGGGCACAGCTAGTCCTGCCCACCCGGACAACCTCCAGTCCCGAGGCTGTGTCCACAAAGCCCCCTTTGCCATGTAAGGTAGCCAGCATGGCCGGAGGTGCAGGAGAGGGGTGTGGGCATTCCGAGGGGCCACGACCCAGCTGCCCAGGGTCCAGGAAAGTGGGTTTCAATCCAAAGCTCCCGGGAAGGGGGTCTTTGTTGGGGTGTGGCCTTGATCCCTCTGCTGGACGGGGCATCTGTGGCCTGGGGCCCAGCTCCCCAGAGCTGGGAGCAGAACAGGAGCCGAGGTGTGGAAATCGCTGACGCTCCCTCCCGAGTGTGCTCCGGGGTCCACCGAGCCGTGGGCATCCTGCCCTGCCGCACACAAGGACCCGGTTCTGGTCAGGAGCATGGAGTCTCAGAGTCACCTGCAACAGGAAAAAAAAAACAAAAAAAAAACCCGAAAACAAACAATAACAACAAGAGAAAACACAGAAGCCATCTCAGCATCTGGGCCAAGACCCAGGGCCTCCTCAGACATGCCCCCGAGTGGCCCTGCCCTGCTGGGAGGAGGAGGGACCCTCAGGTCTCAGTTCCAGCCGGGAAGTGGCCCTTCAGGATGGGGCGGGCCTCTGCTCTAAGCAGCCACTAGGTTTCTTTTCCGGCCTGTGGACAGGACAGCAAGGTGCCCTGGCCCTCCCCTGGGCCCAGAGGGCTGGGGGCGACAGAGCAAGCTCAGCAGGTGTCCACTGGTGACAGCTGCCTAGAGACCGGCGTCTGGGGCCAGGAGCAAGCAGAAGGCAGGTCCACTTCCCTCAGGACCCTGCACCGTGAGCTGCTCCCAGACCCCAGGGCCCTCCGTGGGCGGGACCAGGGGACCCTGCGCCCTGTGCCTTCTCCAGCTGCTGGGCTTGTCACCAAGCAGGATGGGCACGTCCCCTGCCGCTCTTTGCCCTGTCCCCAATCTGGGCGCTGGAGCTCCCGTGCACCGCCCCTGTCCCTTTCCCTGCTGGGCGCCCGGCGGCCAGCGCTGGAGGGAGGACCGGGCGGAGGTGGGCTGCGGGCGGGGGTCCAGCTGCTGGAACTCGCTCTCTCGCCCCGAGCGTCGCCGCGGGCCAGGAGCTGAGCGGCGGCTGGACGGGCCTCCCCCCCCCCCCCCCCCCGCGCCGGGGCCTCCCCGCGCCCGGCCGCCTGCGCCTCTGCTCCCCAATTAGCCGGCCGCTGGCGCAGACCCCGCCCCGAACCCCTGCCCCGTGGTGGTGCCCGAGACGCCGGGTCCTGGCCTCCTGCCTCCCAGGCCGGCCAAGCTGCCCCGTCCACCCGGGCAGCGGCCTCAGCCCGGCCCCCAGGCAGCCCCGGGGCGGGGAGAGGGGCCGGGGAGGGAGAGCCCAGTCCCCCCCACCGCCGCCGCGGCCCGGTAATGAGGAGGGTCACCGTCGGGGCCAGGGCCGCTCGCTGGTCCTGGAGCAGCGATCTCGGTCCGGCCCCTAGGGCTTCAGTGGCCGGTGACCGATGTCCACCGCTGATGGAGCGTCTTCCTTCCCGGATGTGCTGAGGGTGACATCTCTGGCCCTGGGCACGCGTCCTCGGGAGCCTTCCTCGGAGTTGGGGTGACCGTCGAGTGTGGGTCAAGCCCTGGCAAACTTTGGGCGGGTGGACTCCTCTCCTAGTCCTCCCCAGGGCCTTGTGTGCGGCGCTGACCCCACGCACGCGTCCTGGGGAACCCTGGGCAGGGAGGCCAGGCAGTGGCCAGATCTGGCCAGCGGGGACAGCGCCCTGGGCTCCATGCTGTGATCCCGGAGGTCTGGGCGGAGGGTCCCCTCCACCACGCGGGTGCGAGTGGCTTTCTGCCCAGACTCTCTGCCCCGGGACTGTGATATTTTTTTTTTCCTCCGAAGGACACTGTTTGTCCCTCGCTGTGGACACGCGAGATGAAGTCCTTCTTTTCATTTGCATTTGACAATTCAGAGAGCAGCGGCCCCAGATGTCCATCCAGCTCCGTGCGCGGGGTTTCCCAAGCCCGCGGACCCCAGCGGCCAGGTGGGGAGGGGCGCGCGGCCCCCGGGGGTCGGGTGGGCAGCGCCTGCAGGCCCCTGCAGAAGTGGGCGCGCACATGCAAACAGAGCCCTGGAAAGTGTCGCTGGACCCCGGGATGACCGCAGGAACTACCCCCTGCCGGCGCATAATTAATGCACGTCCAAGGAGACGCTGCCCATTGTACTTAATGCTGGTCTCTACCCACCCCCCCCACCCCCCCAAAAAAAATCGGGCCCTCGTTAGCGCTCCCTGGGAAACTGCGTTGCTCACTGAAAAACAATGTTTTTCTTAAATAAAACATAAAGCCGAGGCCCCGTGGTTACATCTGGAAGGAACGAGATTGAAAGTTCACCATATGTTGCGGGTACGTGGCGCGGGGGCGGGGATCGCGGAGCTGCCGGGAGCAGACAACGGACGGATTGCTTTTTTTTTTAATGCATTTTAGGCAATTTTACTTCATCTCCCTCTTAGATACCGGGGCTTGTCTTAAAACTGAAAGGAAATGAACAAAGTTAAAAACAAACAAACAAACAAACATGTGCCTTGTTGGAGCAGGCCCCGCGGGGACCGTGCTGCGCGCAGGCAGCGCAGGGTCTGCAGGGGTCTCCCGGGGACCGGGGCAGAGGCCCCTCCGCCCCCCACCCCCGTGCCCTTTATTAATATTATAGATGTCACCCTTGTCGACGGGATCAATCGGGCCCACTCAGGGGCTGGATTAACAAAGGCCACCGTAATGAAAATCTATTAGGCTGCCCCTCGGAAGCGCGCGCGTCGGCGGGGATCGATGGACAAGATGCCAGGGACCCGGGGCGCGCGGCTCTGCACCGAGAGGGGAAAGGTGGGCGGGTGGGTGGGGGGCAGGCGTCCGTCCAGGAAATGGGTTAAGACATCTATCTGTACAATCTGCAAGCTCGGATCGATACTTATGCATATTTAATGGGCTGGGAGGGGCCTCGGCCTGGTTAGAAGCCTGGCCCCTCAGCCAGGACCTGACCAGCCGCCCCCCCGCCCGGCCCTGCGCCTTGATGAATAGAAACCGTCTGTGGAGTGAGGCGCGTTTTCTGCAAAATAAATCCCCCCCACACACTTTCCAGGGAACCCAGGGGGGAGTTGAAGGGATGGAGGGGGGGGGGTTTGGGGACAGGAGCAGGACTAGGGTGAGAGGGCCCAGATGGCCGGTGCCCAGGGCCTGCCCAAGCCACTGGGCGATCCGTTGTGGGCATGAAATTCGATTGAGAGTAAATGTCTTTGTAGGAGGAGACGAGAGCTTTCTCGGGTTGGCTCTAGCAGGAGGGAAAAAAAAAATCAGATCCGTACTTTTTAGGAATCAAATAAATCAAATGTTCAATATTTGAATATTTATTGCTTCTTTCCCTTGGGGGGGGAGAGAAAGAGAGAGAGAGAGAGAGAGAGAGAGCGAGAGCGAGAGAGAGAGAGAGAGAGAGAGAGAGAGAGAGAGCTGTTGGTGGCGATGTCTGGTTATTAAAATTTACCTGGTTCACATATAAAAAAAAGCCAGGTGGTGGCTTAAATGGAGAAGGGCCAGTGTCCACTCAATACTGACCCTGGGGTCTGCACGCCCAGGTAGGGGCCTGGGGCACAGAGGGGACCCTGGGTGCGGGTCCCCTGCCCCCAGTGGTTCCGTCTGGGAGGATTTCCCGGGGTGCACCTTGGGCCGGTGCTTGCCCTGGCCAGCCTTCGAAACCCCAGTCCCAACATGGACACTGCTGGCCAGCCTCTGTCCTGCTGTTGGGGGAAGGAAGGGGAAGGAGAGAAACACCGGCCATGACCGCACTCTGCATTTCCAAGCCAGCAGGACAGACGCGGAGGGACAGCCCCAGGGCTGAGTTCTGGCCATTCGCTGCCCGCTGCTCCCGACCAGGGTCCCCAGAGAGCTCCTCGGAGCAGCCTGGGCTGGGCCACCGGACACCAGCTGGGGCAAGGTTGGGTGGGGGAGGGTATCCATCAGACCCCTGCCTTCCTGGCCTCTGCTGGGTGGGGGGCCAGGGATCCAGGGAGGGTAGCCACAGCAGAAGTGAGGGCCCAGCTTCCAGGGGGCAGCCTGGGGTGCCCAGAGGGAGGGAAAGAGGAGCCCTCCACCGGGTGTCCCTGCCCATCAGGGAGCCGGGCAGAGCTGCTACTCCAGAGGGGAATGCGGTCAGCTCCTGGGCTGGTGCACTGGGGGTCAGTCCTGGGCCCAGGGGCCCATGCAGCCCTGCCAGTCCCTGGGATCTGCCCGCCGTCCTGTTTCCAAGACCCCCTCCCACCTCCTCCCTCTGCCCAGGACCCTCTCTTTGGGCCCTGGGATGAGACCGGGCAGCATTTTTACTTTATTTTCTCTGCTCATCTCTTGCCAGCTGAACTCTAGAGGGCGGGGTCGGGGTGGGCAGCAGGAGCTGGCCAGATGTCCACTCCAGGTTTCTGGGAGCAGGGCTGGAAGATGGGATGGGTTGGGGAATCCCCTCCGGGTCTGCATGGAAGTCACCTGGTGGAGTATGCTAATGAGCGACCCTCCCTCCTTCCCTCCCTCCCTCCCCTTCCTCCCTTCCCTCCCTCCCTCCTCCCTCCCTCCCTCCTTCCTCCCTCCCTCCCTCTCTCCCTCCCACTCTCCTCCCTCCCCCATCCTTCCCTCCCTCCCTCCCTCCCCTCTTCTCCATCTTTAGGAGAGAGAATATGGTTTCATTTCTAGCCACAAACTTTTCTGAAACCCATTTCCTTCTGAGGAACTGGCGAGATGCACCGAGGCCCTGAGGCCGTCCACATTTGAGGCCCCTGGGCACCTGGAGTCTCCCTCCAACTGGGGGGACTGGCTACAGTAACTGAGGCCAGCACCCCTGGCACCCTGCCAGGAGGCCAGCACCCTTGTGGGGCTGCCAGGTGACCCAGGCTGGCCATGGGGGTTGCACTCTCCTGGGCAAACAGACACAGCCACCATTTCCTGCAGATCCCTGGGCAGTGGGCCTGAAATGAGCCAGCGGTGCCCGGTTTGCTGGGCTGAAGTACTGAGCCCAGTACCCACCGTAGGCGTTTCTGTCTCTAAGGTGGACACGGGAAGGCGCCATCCTCCCTGCTGGAGAGGGGAGGGGTCTGCAGGCACACTGGGTGCTCCAGCTGGGTGCCACCTTGCTCCTCGGCCAGGGGAGGCTGGATCTCACCAGAGGACCTCACTTCCCTAACTGGGGGGGGGGGTGAGAAAAACTGGGTTCCTCTTCTCTCTGGGACACTTCTCTGTGCTGGGAATTGAAATGAGGGTCTCAGGTGCAGGAAGAGGGCTTTATTTCCCTCCCAGCCTGAAGGGTCCTGGGTGTCCAGGGGTCGTGGCCAGTGGCCCCCTCACTGGAGGCACCAGGAGCTCTGGTTCTCTTGTGTCCTCCTGGGCAGCTCTGCGGGGCTTCTGTGAAGAAGGCTGGTGGGACGCAGCCCAGGGGGACCCTGAGGAAGCAGGGTCTGTGGGGTTGTAGGGACAGCCCAGAGGAGGGGCAGGGGCAGAAGCACGGGGTCCACAGGCCAGGAGAGACTGGTCGGATCCCACCCTGCTCTGAGGACCCAGGAAGTAGCTGTGGCCTGAAGCCCCCTCCCCAGACCCCCTCCTTCCATCTGTCTGCCCATCCCTGTGATCCCCTCCCCCACCCTGCAGCCAAGATGCACCCAGCAGGTGGGTGGGGAGGGGACAGAGGGGCTCTGCCTGGGCCAGGACCACCAACTCCCAGGCTGCCACAGGCCCTTTGCCCATGCCACGACCCAGGTCACCCCTAGAACCCCCCCCCCCGTCCCTTATCCCCTGAGCCAGCCAGCCAGGTGCTGTCTGCACAAGACAGGGGTATAATTTGTCCTTCTGGGTGACATCCCCCAGCCTCGGGGTTGATACAGGGCCCAGTGACGGAGACCTGTTGGCTACATTAGAAGTGAGGCGAGGGACTGAGGTCCCCCCCAGCAGCCGAAGCCCAGAGTCATGCTACAGGAAGACACTGCTGCCCGGCCACTCTGTCCAGGGGATGGCAAGAAGGCCACTCTGTCCAGAGGATGGAAGGAGGGAGGGGAGAAGGAAGAGGGAAAGGCCTTCCCCCTGGGCCAGAGCCCTCCCCCAGGGCGCACCCCACTTGAACCTGACCCAGGGAGTGGACCAGGGCCCTGGGCCCCCACTTAACCCGGAGACATCTCTTACTTTGCTTTCGGCGGAAGAAGAGCCACTCCCCGCTGCCCAGGGTGCCCGCGGCTGGCCAGGACACCAGGCACCGCCCAGGCGCGTTGGATCCTGGGGTCTGAGTGGGCCACACGCCTCGGGAGGAGGAACTGGCTTTAAACAACGCGAAAAACAAAAACAAAACCCAGCAACGACAACGACCCACGCCATCTCCCACGAATTAAAAAAATAAAATAAATGGACACCCCCTCGGATCTCGCCCCACCCGTCCCTGGCCACAAGCTACCCCACGCCGAACGCGGTAGGCGAAGGGGAATGAGAAGATATGTTCAGGAAAAAAAAAATTTTTTTTTTAAATGAAGAAGAAAGCCACACTTTATTCGCAGATAAAAATGTTGCAGCCGGGTGACGTGTCCACGGTCAGGGTCATAAAATGAATTTCCTAGTGCCACTGCGAACCGCGGCTCCTGCCGGGCACAGCGCGATCCGGAGGAGGCCGGAGGGGCTTGGGCGGCTCACCCCTCCCCTTGACTTAGGTTCCCAGATGAGTGTCCGAGACACCGGGGGTGACCGGCGGCGTGCCCGGGAGGGGCTGGGTCCCACGCGCGTGCAGAGAGGACGGACGGTACCAACCGGTTCTCCTTGCAGCCCTCGGCCTTCTCCGCGTCCGGGTCCAGGCGGCGCGGAGTCGTGGGCCTCGGCGGTGTCCGCCCGCCCGAGGAGGAGGTCTGACAGCCTCTTTCCCTCCGTCGCCGAGGCTCGGGAAGCCTCGGATATTCCCACTTCTTTCTTCTTCTCACTTTGGGGGTCCGGGAGCCGCGCGCCATCCCAGCCCCGCGCCCCCCCCCCCCCCAGCTCCTGTCGCCGGCTCTGCGGGGCCAGGCCGGCCGCTCCCGGAGCCTGGCCATCCAAACGCGCCTCCAACTCGAAGTCAGTTCTCGGGGAGGGGAGGCCGCGCGTCCCCGGCGCGGGCATCTCCGCAGGGCCGCGCGCACAGACGCGTCCTGGAGAGACAGAGACAGATCCAAGCCGGGCGGCTCGGGCTGCTGGGCACCCGGGCTCGACGAGGACTTCTTTCCAGACCTGGACAGGATGCGGATACCTGTTTGGGGGCGCGGGCGCCTGCTCCCTCCCGTGCGCGCGCGCGCGCGCTCTCCTCCTCTCTTCCTCTCTCTCTCTCTTGTTCTGTCCTTCTCCCTTCAAAAAATGTGATCGTTACCTCTCCACACCAAGGTGCCCAGACGCCAAAGACTGATGAAATCCAAGGAGGGCCAATGGCCGGACTGGGGGTGGGGGAGAGAGAGCGTGGCGACGTGCGTCCGCCGCCCGCCGAGCCCGGAGTCGTAATTGCTCCAGACAGGGAGAGCTGGGGGTTGGGCGGAGGTGGCCGCGTATAAATAGTGAGATCTCAAATTGAAAGGCATAAATAACAGCGGGAGGGATCCACCCGCACACCGACCGTCCTCTCCGCGCGCGGGGAGGCGTGCGGACCTCAGCCCGGCGCCCAGCCAGCACCGCCGCGCCCCGCGGACCCCCGCAGCCCCTCGCGCAGCCATGGAGGAGCTCACCGCTTTTGTATCCAAATCTTTTGACCAGAAAACCAAAGAGAGCGGCGGAGGCGGCGGCGGCGGCAAGAAGGATTCCATCACCTACCGAGAAGTTCTGGAGAGCGGACTGGCGCGCGCCAGGGAGCTGGGGAGCTCGGAAACGAGCCTCCAGGACGTTACCGAGGGCAGCGGCCACTGTCCGGTGCATTTGTTTAAGGACCACGTGGACAATGATAAGGATAAACTGAAGGAGTTCGGCGCGGGGAGGGCTGCGGAAGGTAAGGTCGCCGCGCGCCGGCTCCGGGCCCCTCCCGGGGAAGGCGCCGCCTCGCCACCCGGCCGGTCCGCGGGGGCCCTCGCTCCGCGCCCGCGAGGGGAGGAGGCCCCCGGCGCCGCGGCTCGCCATCAGCTCGACCCCAAACTCTAGGAATGCGCAGCCACAGCTGAGCCCGAAAGGCTCGGGCAGCCGAGCGCCAGCAACCGGTGGGGAGAGAAACCTACTGCAAGGCGCAGAGACCGGAGCCGGCGGGAGACAGGCGGGCGGCCAGGGCGGCCAGCCGCCGCGGGAGCCCGGGCCTCGCGCGGCCCGCAGCCCGCAGCCGCCTCTCCGCGGACGTGGGCAACTTGTAGGGCTGCGTCCTAACGCAGGCCGGCGGCAGGGCCTCCTCCGTGCGCGCCCGCCCGCCTGTCTTCCTCCGTCTCCCGCGCACGCAGCGCCAGTCCACGCTAAGCTCCTCTCGCCCAGCCGTGCTGGGCCCCCGCCGCCAGAACCCCGCAGCGCAGGGGCCGCGCTGGCCGCGCGGTTGGAGAGGGTCGGGGTCCTGGATAACTGGGGCCCCTTTCCTGGGAGGAAAACTTTCCCCTTGAACCTCCGGGGTTGATGTTGGGTCTGTAAATTAAAACCACCAGCCTGTCCGCAG
This sequence comes from Marmota monax, assembly GCF_021218885.2. Lineage (NCBI taxonomy): Eukaryota > Metazoa > Chordata > Mammalia > Rodentia > Sciuridae > Marmota > Marmota monax. The sequence continues at coordinate 3,701,341 of NW_026692492.1, read as the reverse complement.
GTGGCCGGGGTCTGGACCCCGCGTGAGGGCCTCGGGACCCTCCCCAAGACCGGCAGAGAGCACTCTCCCGGGGGTGTGCGGACCCTGTGCTGGGTCTCCTTCGCTCTGATCCTGCCCAAACCCTCACTGAGAATGGGCAGGGTTGGATGGGACGAAGACCATCCATGAACGCAGGGGATGTGTGGGGTTTGGGCAGAAAGGGACCCACTAACAGCGATAAATCAGAGCGAACGAAGGAACTCCATTTCTCAGGGACGCTGATGAGAAGGCTATTCATTTATTATTATTATTATTATTATTATTATTATTATTATTATTAAATGCACGGGCTGTCAGTGGTCAGTGCAGCCTTTTTAATGGACAATCAGAGCCGAGGCCTCCGAATGAAGTCTCCAAGAAGTCTCCCTGGCTTTGGGGGAGCCTGGTGACAGCATTGGAGGGAGCCACCTCACGGTCCTGGGGCTCACTGTGACAGCCTCTGTGGCTTTGACCTTGGCGAAGCAGACGTCTGGCTTGTTAGCTCACCAGGGCTGCTGCCCCCCGCCTGGGCCAGCCTGCCTTACCTGGGGTGGGTCTCCATTAACAGCCTCAAACACCTGGCTCTATAATTCACCCGCCACAGAGCTTCCCTTCCCGGGGACAGGGCTGGGCTGGGCGCTCCTGCAGGCCTATGTTTAATTTCAGGGATTTACACAGCCAGTGGGGTTCCGGATACATGGGTTCCTAACTGCCTGTCCCTAACTCCCAGGGTCACTGGGAAGAGTCCAAAGTGCTCTCAGGACCCTTCCAAAAGGAGGCATGGGTTCGGCACCGGGGAGACGGATATCGATTTCCGAATTACTCTGTTCCTTTGGCTGAGTGTGCCGAGCCTCCCAGGGAGGGCTGAATCGCAGCCGGCTCTTGCAAGTTGGGGACACTCCTGGACTCCGGGTGGAAGCCCTGGGCTTGGGGGAACAGCATGCCTCCCCCAAGGCCAGCCCAGAGCCCGTGGACTTTACAAACCCGGCCTCAGGTTCTTAAAGACCCGTTTTGCAGCTGGGCTCCGTCCTGGGGTCCAGACTCAGAGACCAGAAGCCTGTCTCTGTAGGGGACTCTCCGTGGGTCAGAAACCGGCTGCACCTCCCTTCTGGGAAGGTGAAAGAGGTCTCCAAATCTAAGTTGGGGACAAGTTCCCAGGGCTTCGAAGCTTCCCTGGAGGCGTTTGAGAAAGATGAAGGACTTTGCGGCTACTGATCTCCAGTTCAGGGAGTCAGTCGAGCACCAAGATCTGCTTCCTCCTCAGACGCCGCTGGGGCTTTGCAAGTGTCTGGGTGGGTGGGGACTTCTCAGGGGTCCTCTGGCTGCTTTGACATATTTCCGAGCTGAGCTCTTTGGAACTGCTTCCTAAAGGCCGGTCTCTGATTCTGGACACCAGGGGACAGCTAATGAGGGCACCGGGCAGCCCTTTGCCTGAGCCCAGCAGGCCCCGTGTGATCAGGGAGAAAGAACACAGCAGCCCGAAACAGAGGGGTGGTGCGGGCGGCAGGGACCACTAGCCTCTGGCCTGGATGGGGAGGGGGTGCTGGTGGCTTTTATTTCAAGACCCTGCATTCTCAAAAGTGGGGAGGGGAGGGAAAAGCTTCCCAGCGAGAATCACCAGGATGCGGATCCCTTTGCCCGCTACCCACTCGGGCCTTCCCGGAGCAAACACGAACCCCGTCCTGGTTTTTGGACATGTTGGGGGCCTCTTGGTGGGATAGGGGTGTGACTGCGTGTGAGCCCAAGAAGGATCCCCCTGGGCTCCCGGTGGGTGGTGGGATTTCGGATATGGCCCTGCTTTGGGGTCAGAAAAGAGATGGATTGGGGCTGTGCCCTGTCCAGTCTGAGACTGCCGGCCTCGGGCCTGTTTGCTGAGCTGCAGCCCCGGGGGTGGGTGGTGGGTTGCACAGCGGCTTCCCGTGGGTCCCTCTGGGGCTCCCACACTCGGGTAATTCGTCCTCGGCTTCTTCGCCTTAAAAAAATAATATTTAACACCAGAGTCTCCTTCCAAAGAGGGGGGGGAGGTGAGGCTGTGTCAACAGAGGAAAGTGGATAATTGAGGAAACTATTCAGAGATTAGGCCAAGACACACCGCGGTGTCGTTGTGCCCGAGTTGTTACAAAAGAAGTGTGTGTGTGTGTGTGAGTGTGTGCGCGCGTGTGTCCCCCCTTTTGAGTGAGTTCGTTTTACCGATGTGCCCAAGCCCCACCGAGGGCGCGTTTCTTACCGAGGGTCCCATCCACAGCCTGGGCACAGAGAGGCTTTTATACCACGTCGCGCAAACAGGGTCCACTTCGCGCGCGCGACCTTTCGGGGGGTGGGGGTGGGGGACCGAGGCTGGGCACTCGGGGGTAGCCCCGGGGCTGAGCGACTCCGGGGGGGCCCCTCTCAGTCCCGTGTCCCCCGCCCTCCCCGCAGGCCTCTACGAATGCAAGGACAAACGCGAGGACGTCAAGTCCGAGGACGAGGACGGGCAGACCAAGCTCAAGCAACGGAGGAGTCGCACCAACTTCACCCTGGAGCAGCTCAACGAGCTGGAACGACTGTTCGACGAGACGCACTACCCCGACGCCTTCATGCGCGAGGAGCTCAGCCAGCGCCTGGGGCTCTCCGAGGCGCGCGTCCAGGTAGGGCCGCCCCGCGCCCTGGCACCCGGCGCTGCGCAGGGCCTAGCGCGCGCCCTGGGCCCCGGGAGCGCCTCGCCTCGCAGGAGCGCGGGGCGTCTGCGTGGAAAGGCCGCGAGAGCGGCCTCCTGGAGACGCCCGGGGGGCCTCCGGGATGGGCGCACCCCGAGCGCACGTGCCCTGAACCCCGGGGTCGCCATCCGCAGCTGGGAAGTCCAGAACTGGGTCTCTCCTGTTCTCCTTCTTCCCACATCCCCGACGATCGGCTCCTTCTCCTCTCCACTCGCTTCCCTCCCGCTGCAGGGAGCGCAGGAGCCACAGAGGAGCAGAGGCGGGGAGGGGAAGCGAGGGGCGGGCGGGCGAGGGGCTCGCCCTGCTCCCGGGGCATCGGAGGCGAGCGACGCTGCTACCCGCGCAGGGTCGGATTAGCAGGGGGCGCGGGGGGCTGCCTCCCTCGGCCTCCCCGAGGAGCGAGCGCATGAATTCTTGATGCCCATCTGGCCTGCCACCGAGGCTGGGGCCCTGGGTGTGCGCTGCACGTGCGCAGAGAGACGCCTGCGCGGACAGCAGCAGCTATTCCCCTGACGTGGGGAACACGGGGTGGAATTCGCTAATTTATTTACTGTGTGTGTGTGCGTGTGTGTGTGCGCGCGCGTGTGTGTGTGTGCGCGTGTGCGCGCGCGGGCGCAGGGGTGCACGAAAATTCCGCTTCTGGGTCGGGCCCTCTGGATCCCGCTTGGGAGGGAGGTCGACCTTGGAGGCTCCGAGGGTCTTGTCCTGGTTTTCAAGTTGGCTCCGCAACTGGACAGAAGGGAGAAGGAGGGAGGGCGCGAGGGACACGGGGTTCTGAGTCAATGACATTAACATGGCCCCCCGGGCTGGGGGCTGGGGAGGCCCATTCAAAGCCGAGCGTTTGGAGAGGACAGGTTTTCCTGTTAGTTTTTTTTTTTTTCTTTTTGGGAGGGGGTCAACAAATTCAGACACGAGTCCCTCCACCCCGCCGTATCTTATTTCCAAAAAGAAAACACAAACGACTTGGGTAGTTAGTGTGGCCCCGAAATGTTTAATTTCTTTTTTTTTGAAGTCTCTGTTTTGCTCACTGTTTGCTAACCTTCCTTGTTTCCTGTTGCTCCAGTAAAAAGGTTTTCTTAAAATTAAATCAACGCCCCCCCCACCCCCCCTCCTTCAGGCCTCTTTGGCTGGATTCTGCTGTGTTAGCACCCCCCCTTCCCTGCACTTAACTGTGGGCTCCGTGGGGCCAGCTCTGTGAGCATCTCTGGCCTCCACCCCAGAAGAGGCTGGGCGGAGAGGGGGGGCCTTCAGCTGGACACCCTGGCCGGGGGAAGATGGATTAGGTGGCACCATATAAATTAATCAAAAGATTAAACTTTTGCTTCAGGGGACTTCAACTTTTATGTCATTTGCCGGTGTCTTTCTGCCTGGGATCTGTAATCATCTCCGGGGCCCTTGATGTACTGTTTCTATAAAAATAAATTACTTGTAATTTAATTCCGCACTATTTCTTTCAGTAGTCTATTACTGCACCGCACCTTAGCACAGAGGTACCCCGTCGTCGTTGTCGTCGCAGGGAAAAATTGGTTCTTGGGTGTCCTTACCCGTCTCTCCCGCCCCATCCTGAAAGGCAGAGCCCAGAAAGGGAGTGTGGGTGGGTTGGCAAGATGGAGGGGAGGGTGTGTGTGTGTGGGGGAGACAGGAGAAGGTAGAAATAAAGAGCCATCGATTGGATTCAGGGGGCGAATGAAAATTTAATGGCGGTAAATAACAATAAAAAAACACACACACACACACACACACACACCAAACCCAGGAACGGAATCAAAGACGTTCATTTTTTTTCTATGGGCCACGGGGAGAAGGGTCACATCATAAAAGAGTTGAGGTGGCAGAAAAAGGGATCATAAAAATCAATTAGTGATAAACACTCAGACGGTGGGAGTTGTAGGGGGTGGGTGGGTGGGAAGAGGGGAGGGAAAAACAGGGGAAAAAATCCATCCTATCTGAATCCTGCCTCTGGATTTCTGGGCGATCCTCCTCGGTGGCGCGGCCTGTCCCAGGCTGTTAAAAGATTGAGTTTCAATTTAGTGTGGAAATTCGCCGTAAATAAATTGAGTGTCCTGTGGAAGCGAGTCCTTATTAACCTCTTATTTTTTTTAGTGTGTGTGTGTGTGTGTGTGTGTGTGTTTGTCGTGCAAACTCACATCGCCCAGCTGTCAGGCTCATAATGGAAAGTTATGAGACGGTGGTGAGGGGCAGGCGGTAATTTAATTACAACAAATATCTTTGGGTTTATGGCACCGAGCTAAATTAAATGTCATTATTCACTGTCGGTAATGGAAATCAAAAGGAAATCAGATTACACCGTCGGTGCAGGGAATCAGCAGCAGCGGCCTCTCGTAATGAAGCCGCCATGTCCGGGGCCACGGGTAGTGCACTTTAGTTAGCATATTCCGCCCTAATTGGAATTGATCGCGGATCACCCCAAGACTGATGGATGGTCGCTTAATGCGGCGGCTAATTCATCACTTTTATTCTTCATCATCTTATTGCTTCTCTGCGTCTCTCCCCCCCACCCCACCCACCCTCCTTTTCCTCCGTCTTGCTAAAGGGAAAGCGAACGGTGTTGCATTTTGCGGGATTTTAAAATTCTCCCTTTTGAAAAAATGTGCCCTTCCAGGGCAGGGTGGCTGGGCCCGTCTGGCTGGACCTGGCCAGGGGGGTGGCTGGGATCCGGGGCCCTTGGAGGAACAGGGGACCCTCTGAAAGGGATCTAGTCCCCCGGGGCTGGGGGTGCGGAGAGGCCTGCAAACCGAGCCCTGGTTTGTGAGTTTGTGGATTTGGATTCCGGACTGGCCGGAGGAGGTGGCTCGCTCACTAGCTCTCTTACTTTCTATTTCTATTTTTGGGGTTGTTTTTTTTTTTTTTTTGGGGGGGGGAGAGACCACTTTGCAGGGGAACTCGATAAAAAGTTTTCCAGGCTCCTCTGATGCTGGAGGGAAGGGCTGTAGGACCTTCTGGAAAGCCAGTCCGCTCAGCTGGGTCCAGGGCAGGAAGCCGGTCCCCAAGACGCCGCAGGCTCTGGGAAGTTTCGTTTTTGGAAGGCTGGGTGCCTCCGACCTCCGTGCTTGGTTCAGGCTCCCCCCCAACCCTCACCCGGCGCCCGTGGTCGCCCCGGGCCAGGCCCCAGAGAGCTCCCTGGGTGACTCTCGACCTAGAAGGCCAGCTTGGTGCTAATTATTCCGCGTGGGCAGTGGCTGTCACCGAGGCCGGCCGGGGTTGGAGAGCAGGTCGCAGACTGAGCAATTAAAAGAGTCCTAGGGAGGGGCAGTGAGCTCCTGCAGAGACAGGGGAATGCTCTTTTTGCAACAGGGGGTGTGCGTGTTTTGGGGGAGCAGTGAGCCAGGATAACAGTGGGAATTGGGGGTGGGGAGGTCGTTGATACCCAAATCCTAATGTCAGGAGTGTGACTTCGGCCGAGCTGCAGGAAGGTCCCAGAGCCCAGCTTTGGCAGGTCACCCCTAGTGTGAGGCCTTCCAGAGGCCGGTTATTGGGGAGGGGGGTCCCCTAGGTCATGTTCATGTCTCTTGTAAGATTAAGAGGGAAACGATTCCCCCCCTTTCCTTGGGGCTTCCCGCGGGGGTGGGGATGCTTCTGCGCTCACGGTGTTCCAAGCTGGAACATGAGTTGGAGGCTGTGTGTCCCCCAGCCCGCTGGTGGCTTCTCTGTGCCTGTGTGTGTGTGTGTTGGTGCCCACACTTGACTGATCACTTGACACAAATGCCTAGGTGTCACTTGGGAGGTGGAGGGGGGCAGGCGGGAGTCCCACAGTTCCCAGCCCCAGGCGGGAAAGGAGGGTGGTGAGGGGCGCGAGTCCCCCCCACAGGACTGCGCCCTGCTCTGCGCAGCGCGTGGGTGGCTGGGCTCACGCGCCCCTGTCTGTCTGTCCCTTAGGTCTGGTTCCAGAACCGGAGAGCTAAGTGTCGGAAACAGGAGAACCAGATGCACAAAGGTGGGTGGGGGCGGGACGGGGGTGGGGGTGGGGGTGGGTGGGGGCGGGACGGGGGTGGGGGTGGGGGTGGGTGGGGGGTGGGCGGTGGGCGCCTGCGGGGCGGCCTGGGTGCTCACCGCTCCGCTTCGGTCTTCCCTCGTAGGCGTCATCCTGGGCACCGCCAGCCACCTGGACGCCTGCAGGGTGGCGCCCTACGTGAACATGGGCGCCCTGCGGATGCCTTTCCAACAGGTAGTCGCGCGGGTCCCCCCTCCCCGCCCCCGCAGCCTCCCCCTCCCTCCCGCCCCCGCCCCTGGCGCCCTTCCCGCGCCCACCCCTCCTCCCGCCCCGCGGACTTCTGGCCTGGCGCTCAGAAGAAAGCCAGCCGCTTTTTACAAGGGGACATTTATAGACGCTTTGGCACATATTAAAATCAGGCCGTAAAACTCCACGAGTCACCTTGGGGAAGGGCGAAAACCAAACCCAAGCGCACTTTGACAACACTCCGAGGGGCGAGGAAAACACACCAATCCCACCCACCGAGGCGCCACCTACCCGGAGCCCGGCTGGGGAGGGGTCCCCTGCGCCTGGGTGTGGGGCTCGCATCGCTCAGCCCCTCGCAGCCACCCCGCCCCCCATGCCCGGTCCTCGGCTGGAGGGAACTGCCAGGTTCCTGGACCCGCACCCAGGGCCTGGGGACCCAGGGGCCCAGCTCAGGCGACCAGCATCGCCCGGGGTCCCTGGCTCGGAGGAGGGGGTCTGCCAGGGGACCGGAAGAAGCCCAGGGAGCGCCAGTATCCCCAAAGGGCCCTTTTCGCCCCTGACCAAGGGTGGGTGGATTGTGGGGCAGGAGGCCCCGTGTCACCAGGGCCAGCACTGGGGGCCCTCTTGAGCTCTCCAATGGAAGGCCCTTTGGGGCCCCCACTCGGAGGGTGGGAGGGCACAGGCAGGTCGAGCTGGGGTGCTGTGGCAGGGCGGCGGCGGGCAGTCCACACACGCAACGGGTTTGTTCCAAGAGGGCAGCCAGGTTTATATTTGGACATGTTTGCGGGAGGGCAAGGGGGGGGGTCCACCAGTCTGCGGTGGCTTGGGCTGGCCGGCGAGGGTGGGGATGGGGCTATAAATAGCCTCAAGCTCTGCCACTCTGGGTGCGCCAGGAGCGAAGGGCCTCCCTGGGGATCCTGCGCAGTGGCAGTGTCCGCCTCTGCTGGATTCCACCTCTCGGCGCCTGGGCCCATCTTCATGCTTGGGTGGCCACGAGTCTCCTCCTGGTGGCCACAGCCCTCCCCTGCTCCGACCTGGCGCCCTGTCCTTAGGCCCCACTGAAATTGGGTGGCCAAGTCCGCTCAGGCCGACTTCCGGGCTGCGTCGTCGAGGGGTCAGAGAGAAGGAACTTGGAGCTCCTTCTAGACGGGTTGCAGCCCGAAGCGCCTAGACTGGGGTCTGTCCAAAGTGACCAGTGGCTGGCCACCGGTTTAGAGGCTCCTCGGGCTGGAGGGGGAAAGGGGCGGTGGTCTTGGATGCAGGAGAAAGGGAGATATCCCCAGGGGGCCAAGGGAAGGGAAAAGGCGGGAAACCCACCCCTGTCCACCAGGGCGTCCTAACTGACTGCGCCACGTCCGCCCCACAGGTCCAGGCACAGCTGCAGCTGGAAGGGGTGGCGCACGCGCACCCGCACCTGCACCCGCACCTGGCGGCGCACGCGCCCTACCTGATGTTCCCGCCGCCGCCCTTCGGGCTCCCCATCGCGTCGCTGGCTGAGTCGGCCTCCGCCGCCGCCGTGGTGGCCGCGGCGGCCAAAAGCAACAGCAAGAACTCTAGCATCGCTGACCTGCGGCTCAAGGCGCGCAAGCACGCGGAGGCCCTGGGGCTCTGACCCGCCCCGCGCCCGGCCCCGCGACCCCGCCCGCACTGCGTCCCGCACGGTCCCTTCCGAGCCCTCCCCACGGCAGGCTAGACGCCCCGGAGCCCGGGCGCAGTGGCCTCCCTGTGCCGGGCAGCCTGGGGAGGGGGCCTCCGGGGACGGCAGACACCGCACAGCGCAGCCAGACCCCCGCCGGGACCCTGCGGAAGAGCGAGCGCGAGGCCGTCGGGGCGCGCACCCGGCCCTCGCCCGCGCAGCGCAGCCCGTGCCTGCGTCCTGGAACCCGCGCGCGGGGGAACCCCGCCTCATCTGCTCCAGTCCTCTGCATGCGGCCGACCACACACCTTTCGGGGTGGGGGGTCCTAGAGTCTTTGCAGCCAAAGATTCTGGGGCTGGTCTCCACTCCAGATGCCATTGCTGAGTTGCCCGCGACGTTCTCCACTGCCACCACCGTGTTCACCCACCTGCCCAAGAGCCCGGTGTGGATTCGAATCCTGGACCCTCGCATCCGAGGCAGGGGCCTGCCCTCCTCCACGGTCCCCACCTCCCCGCCCCGAAGGCAGCAATAACGCAAGGCGCGGATCGTGTGATCGTGTCGCTCGGGTGGCCAACGACTCGAGGTCAGGGAAGGCCGAGAAGACCCCATCTCCCAAGTCGCGACCTTCCGGGGACCCTCGTGAGGAGCAGCACCCTTCACCACTCCTGCGCACGTTTAGCACCCCCCGCGGACACCGGAACGGATCGGGATTCCTTGTGCCCTAGAATAGGCGACTTTATAAGTTTTGCAGTCTCTGATGCTCGGATTGACTTTTTTGGGGTGGGGTGGGGTGGGGAGGGGGCGGGTTGGCTGTTTGACCGAATTCAGATGCAAATGACTTGCGTGAGAGACGAGGGGGGCGTGGTGGGAAGGCGACCGACCTACCTACCCACCCAGGCGGTCCCCTTCAACTTTAACGAGATGCAGTCAGGTGCAGAAAAAAAAGTGCAATATTGTAAATATCATAGATTAAAGAGAAAAAAATCAGCCGTGCACTCTTGGAAGCGTGCTGCGGGCGTGGCCGTGGGGTGGGGTGGGGGGCGAAGGGCGTGGAGGGGTGGGCATGGCCAAATCGAGGGGTGGGGGAAGTCGCCCGGGTCCTGGGGAGCGCGCGCGCGCAGGAGAAGAGACGCGCGTCTTGGCGAGCGCGCGCGCGGGAGCCAGGACACGGGTTTGGAGTTGAGCTGTTTTGGTGGCCCGAGGGAGAGAGGCCTGGCCAATGTCTTAAGAGGACACGTGGCAATTCTAGGCAGCGCCCCCTCCCTCCTATTTTCCTTTCTCCCCAACCCCAGACCCCCCCCCCCTCCAGTGTGTCCACAACCAAATAGCAACTTGTCTTACCCGCGCTTAGGGGACCCAGAAGCCCCCTTTGCAAAGCCACCCAAAGCTCTGTCTCTCCAAAAACAAGGGCTTGCTGTGTCCACGTTAAAGCCCGACGACTTTCTGCTCTTACCCCTTGAATTGGATCCATTTCTCCAAGGAGGGAATTTTTCCCCCCCTTCCCTAGAAGGGGTGCTGTCCATCTTTCCGCGGAGCGGAAATGTAGATTTATTTGGACACGTCTCATTTGTATCATCGGATACTCTTTATACAAACCAGAAGGCTCTTTCCCCCCATTTTTTTTTAAGTTTTGAGATTCCAGCGGTGCGTGGAAGAACTGACGGAGAGACACCGAGGAGAGGAAGAATGTGAACAGGGAGTTCGTAAATCTCCGGCCATTAGGCCCCCTCCCCAACCAGGCGGGAGGGGGTCGGTGTCCCACGTACAGAGTGGCTTCGTTTTTTAATTAAAAAATTTTTAAAAAAAAATTCTTATTGTTTTTGGTGGCAGATTGAGCCCAGATCTGAAGGTGCATGCGCTCTGTCCCCTGAGCCACAACCCTGAGCCTCAGTTTTGCTTTTCAACAGCTGCAAAGAAGCACACAGTAGGCCCACGACTGCTGCTGACGGAGAGGCCGAGTCCCCCTGCAGGGAGCCATGTGGGGCTGCCCTCTGGCTGCTTCCTGGGGACTTCAGCCAGACACCAAGGAGGACTTCCAGCCTGCCAAGCAGCCAGCCGGAGTTCTGCCTTCCGGTCTCCTCCTTCCCTTCTCTTTGACTTTTAAAGAGGCTGAGCGAGATGTGGGCTGTGATGTGGGCCATCTTGGTGTCCCTATAAGAGTCGGTGACACAGGGAGCCTGACTCAGGATGTAAGAAATCAGGTGGCCGGGGCGGAGGTGACTATGCTAAGGTCGGTCGGGGGACATGTGTGCGAAACTGTGGGTCTGCTGACGTGAGCATCTGGCTCCTCACACGGGTCCAGGGGCCATGTCCAGCAAGACGGGCCCAGCCGTGGAGGACACTGGCCTCCTTAGGAAACGAGGCCAGCCCGTGAGTCTGGGATGACCAGGGCCCTGTCCGGCCAAGGCCCACTTGTCCTCTGACGTCCTTGTTCCAGGGAAATCTCTTCCCCACAGAGGAACCTCTGTCTCCCGTCTCTCTGGGAGACCGGGGTATCCGCAAGCCGCCTCCTGGGCCAGGCGTGGGGTTTACTGGCCTCTGTCCTGATCCGGAGGAGGTCGGTGTGCGTGTAGGTGGGTCAGCCACGCGCAGTCGCTGAGAGTTGGAAAAAGGTCCATTTCTAAGGGAACGAGAAGGTCTGTGGCAGTGTCTCTGTGGATGGGGGTCCGCCCTGGGGCCGTGGCACAGCGTGGGCTGAGGTCCATTCCTGGATCCTTGAGTTTCTGCAGATGACAGATCCCACCCGGCTGGGCATCCCCCTTAGCTCCTCGCGTCACCGCCTGTCCTTGGGGTCACCTCCCGCCCTGCTCTGGGGACACCCAGATGCACCCGTGTCCGGGATGCAGGAAGGGGTGGCTTGCCCTTCCGGGTGGTGCAGGTGGACGACGCGGGTCCTGCCCACTGAGATCCTTCCGGTTGTCCCCCAGGAGCCAGGGGGGACCCTTCCTCTCCGAGTTCTCCTTGGGCCCAAAGATGACCGGACGCCAATTCATACAAAAAAATTTTGTTTCTTTTTCCACGAAAAAAAAAAAACTTCTTTCTTTGCTCCAAGTCTTGGCGGTTCCTGGGGTGGAACAGACTGGGCGAAGGGTCCACTTTGGGTGGACGAGTTGGAGACGTTCGAACCGCAGGCCTGATGGACGGGTCCAGGAGAGAAATCAGCCGTGGCAGATAGACAGACAGACTGTCCCAGCCCCGGAAACTGGATGCCTCCGAGAAGCCTGGCCTGGAAATTTGGTATTTCAGGAGCCCGCCGTGGGTGGAGGAGGCAGCGGAGGCCCAGCTGAGAGGCTGGGCAACGCGCTATTTATTGGTTTCCGGCCTCGGAGGCCAGTCCCCGCTTCCTGAGGACGGATGGATGTGGACCTGTTATTTATTTCCTTCTCTTTTGTCGTCGTTGATGTGGAAAATTCATAAAAATGTGCTATTTTAATGATGTGGACTGGAAATGTGACATTTACAGGCTTCTCTGTCCCCCGCCCGCGGCCACCCCTCTCTCCCAAATGATGAGTAGCCAGAGTGATTGACAGACGGCGGACACGGGGGCCTATGGAGCCGTGGGGACCGGCCAGGATTTTCAGGGATTGCAAAGTGAATAGTAATAATAATAATAATAACAACAACAACAACTTTCCCCCCAAACACGCTCTGCCAACCCGCTCTGTCTCCCCCTCCGCTGTTTGGGCGAAAGGCGATTTCCGAGGATTTGGGTTTTCTGTGCTGTCCCCTCCCCTGGCCGGGCTGCATGTGCCTGCTGTCCCTCAGAGCCCCCGTGTCCAGCTCCAGGACGCCCTCGGCGCCCCGCCCGACCCCGCAGGCTGAATGTACATCTTGTAAAATGGAGATGATATAAATAAACTTATAAATATTTGTTCTCAAGTGTGAAAGCAAACACGGCGCACCTCACCGCCCGCCCCGGAGGACCGCCAGGAGCCCGAGAGGGTGCACAGGGAAGCTGGTGGCTGGTGCCTGGGGGTCCCCCGGGGGCATTTTAGGAGGCTTTGACTCGCAAGGCTCCTCCGGCCCCCGGGGGGCTGCCGTCCCCCCAGGAGAAGGCGGACCGGGTGCCAAGCCCCGAGTTCGAATCCAGCCGGGTTCTGGGCCCTTCCCGAGATGCTGCGGCGGCTCCAGGGCCAGGAGATGTGCGTTTCGGTTCCAGGGATTCAGCCAACGGGCGCGAGCCATTTTTTGGGGAGGGGAGCTGGAGGGTGAGGAGTTAATCAATGAGAGAAAAATGTCACCTTCTAAAAATGGCGGTTTTCTTCTTTTATCTTCTTGTGGGAAGGGAGGTTGGCCACGGGCCACCCTGAGCGCTGTTTGCTGTCCATCAAAACCACAGGTGGCAGGAAGGGACGGAACGGAACGGGGGGGTGCACCTGGGAACATGGCCCCGGGCGGGTGGCGGGTCCTGCGGGCAGCACCGTGCACAGGTGCCCGTGTCCACGCTCCCTGCGTGGGTACCGAGTGCAGGAACTTGTGCCCAGGGCTCGGAGGAGACCGGCTCCTGGAAACCTCAGCAGCTGGAGAAGCCGTTCCAGGGGACCTGGGTGGGGACTGCAGGATCCAGCTGCCCACAGTCTGCCACAGTGACCATCCAGCTGCAGATGGACCCGAACACAGAGTGCCCTGCCCAGGCCTCAACAGGGGCTTGCAGGACACAAGCCTGTGCTGTTGGCTGAGGCGGAAAAGCCAGGTCATCGAAGGGGACGGCTGCTCCAAGGTCCCACATGAGTGACGGAGTCTGACAGCTGACCAGGATGCTGCGGGCTAGGTCTACAAAGCTCCACGCTGTGGAAACAACTATCATCAGGAAAAAGGTCGGCAGCACAAGACTTCAATATGAAAACACTGCGAATACCCATCGTGAGTATTCATATGTCCCCAGGCGCGGCATAGGGACCGGCCCGGTGTCACCAAGGACAGGAGATCATGTCTCTGTGGGGTGAGGGGGACCCCGTCTCTGTGACAGTGATGTGGTCCCCTCTTTTATGGGGTCCTGTACATTTATTAGGAGTTCTCATTGAGTTCCCTCACATTGGTTGACGGGGTTAGTGACGGCTGGTGACTTCTCCCGTGTCAACTGCTGATTTTTATTTAATAACGGTTTCAAGACAGAAATGAATCAGGAAATTCCGCCGGGAAGTGGGAGCCATTTGCAAAATGTCTGTCTCCTGGGAAAACAATTTTCAAGACGGAAAGTGGGGATTTCCTCTGGGCTTGGTGTTCTCCTTCCCGACTGTATTATTTTTGTTCGAGAATTTTTTTTTTGTTTGTTTTTGCACCAGGGTCTCC